>NC_138981.1:131753315-132233315 GCF_964341445.2 Mesoplodon mirus | reverse complement strand
GAGCAGGAGGAGCAGGAGGAGGAGCAGGAGGAGAAGGAGGAGGAGGAGCAGGAGGAGGAGCAGGAGGAGGAGCAGGAGGAGCAGGAGGAGGAGAAGGAGCAGGAGGAGCCTGCCACTGTGCCATTGGGTCCTCCCCAGAGTCCTCAGAGCTCCTTCTCCGCCACGCCATGGAGCACATCAGATGGAAGCTCCAGCATCCAAGGAGAAGAGGGTACACGCTCTCTCCAGGCCTCAGCACACACCAAATCCTTGTTCAGAGACCTGATGGATGAAAAGGTGGCTGATTTGTTGCATTTCACGGTCCTCAAATATCGACTGAAGGAGCCCTTAACAGAGGCAGAAATGCTGAAGGTTGTCATCAAAAAGTACAAAAACCAATTCCCTGTGATCTTCAAGAAAGCTTCTAAGTGCCTAGAGGTGATCTCTGGCATTGATCTGAAGGAAGTGGACCCCAAAATCCACTCCTATGTCCTTGTCAACTCACTGGACCTCACCCATGATGAGATGCATAGTGATGACCAGAGCATGCCTGAAAATGGCCTCCTGGTAATCATCCTGGGTGTGATTTTCATAGAGGGCAACTGCGCCCCTGAGAAAAACATCTGGGATTTCTTGAATATGATAGGCATGTATGCTGGGAGGAAGCACTTCATTTATGGGGATCCCAGGAGGAGGATCAGGAGGAGGAGCAGGAGGACAAGGAGGAGAAGGAGGAGGAGGAAGAGGAGGAGGAGGAGCAGGAGGAGGAGAAGGAGGAGGAGAAGGAGGAGAAGAAGTAGGTCATAGATACAGAGGTGATGGGTGGGGTGTGGGCAAAATGTGTGAAAGGGGCCAAAAGGTATAAACTTCCAGTTATAAAATAAATAAGTCATGGGGAGGTAATGTACAGCATGGCGACTATAGTTAATAATACTGTATTGCATATTGGAAAGTCGCTAAGAAGAGTAAATCATAAAAGTCCTCATTACAAGAAAAAAATATTTTGGTAACTGTGTATGGTGATGGATATTAACTAGACTTATTGTGGTGATCATTCTGAAAACCCAAAGGTTTGTTATAATACAAGCTGATGGCTGCTTCTAATATTTATATGGAAATGCAAAAGACCTGGAATAGCCAAAAGAACTTTTATTTTATTTATTTATTTTAAAATTTTATTTATTTATTTAATTATTTATGGCTGCATTGCATCTTCATTGTTGCGTGTGGGCTTCCTCTACTTGCAGCGAGCAATAATCAACACAGTGTTGTATTGGTATAATGATAAAAATATATAACTGGAATGTGATACAGATTCCAGTAATAGAACCATACATATATATGCATATATAGACAAATCGATTATCAACAGAGATTCGAGGTAGATTAGAGAGGATAGTCTTTGCAAAATCTGAGTCTGGAGCAATCAATCGCATATCTACATGCAAAAAAATTAATTTTGATCTCTATATTTCACCACATAAAAATGAACTCAGAATAGATCATAGACCTTAATAATGCTTCTATATGAAAACCCAGGGAAAATATTTGTTGCTTTGAAACCATTTCTTATGTACAAAAAACACAGTCTATTAATGAAAAAAAAGATATATTGGATTTAATTCAAATTACAATCTTTGAAAAACACTGTAAAGAGAATGAAAAGACAAATCACAGATTGTGAGAAAAGGTTTGCCAATCACATATCTGATAAAGGACTTGTGTCAAGAATATATAAAAAATTCTCAAAACTCAATAATAAGAAATCAAACAATCCAATAAAAAAACAAGCAAAAGATTTGAACAGACACTTCATCAAAGAAGATATAGGGATGGCAAATAAGCACATGAAAAGATGCTTAGTCATTAGGGAAATGCTATATCACAATTAGATTCTACTGGGTACTTATTAGAAGGTCTAAAATTGAAAATACTGCTGATATTGTGTCCGTGAGGATGTAGCTCACTGGAACACTATTACGCTTCTGGTCAGAATGTAAATGGCACAATCATTTTGGGAAACAATTTAGCAGATTCGTAAAAAGCTAAACATTTACTACCACATGATCAGTCCGTTCTAAACCTTGGTATTTATCCAAGAGACATGAAAACATGTGTGATGCAAAGAACTATACACAAATATTCATAACAGATTTACTCATAATGGCAAAAACTATAGAAACAACCGAAATGTACACCAACAAGGGTATGGATAAACAAAATTTGGTATATCCATACAGTGGAAAACGATTCAGCCATAGAAATGAATAAGCAAAAATACACACAGCTACATGGATTAATCGCAAAATAATTATGCTGAGTGAAAGAAAGAAGACAGAAAAGAATGTGTATTGTTTGATTCCATCTATATAAATTTCCAGAATATTTAAACTGATCTATTGTCGCAGAAAGCATATCAGTATTTGCCTTGGTTTGAGGTTGGAGAAAGGCAGCAGGGATTAACAGGAAAGACGGGGTTACAAAGTTGCATGAGGAAAATTTGGAGATGATGGATAGGTTCCCATCTGTATATAAATGTCAAAAATTATCATAGTTCACATGTTAAATATGTGCAGTTTATTATATATCCTTTATACCTCAAAAAAGCTGTGAATATATTTTTTAATTTTTATTTATTTATTTATGGCTGTGTTGGGCCTTCGTTTCTGTGCGAGGGCTTTCTCTAGTTGCGGCAAGTGGGGGCCACTCCTCATCGTGGTGCGCGGGCCTCTCAGTATCGTGGCCTCTCTTGTTGCGGAGCACAGGCTCCAGACGCGCAGGCTCAGTAATGGTGGCTCATGGGGCTAGTTGCTCCGCAGCATGTGGGCTCTTCCCAGACCAGGGCTCGAACCCGTGTCCCCTGAATTGGCAGACAGATTCTCAACCACTGCACCACCAGGGAAGCCCAAGCTGTGAATATTTTTAAAAGCTAGTTAGCAGCAGAAATAAAATGACCCAAGTCAAAAACTCTGCCCTGTTCCATACATAAAGGGATGATGAAAAATATGATTTCTACCAAAAATAAATTAAAATATATATTGTAGGGTCAGGTTTTCCTACTCTGTATTTTTCCATTGTACTCTGTGGTCATAACAATTACTACTTTATTAAAAGTGCATTATGGCTACTAGGTAATTCACATATGTTTCTATCAAGATGACAAAAGAATTTCTGTTTATGAATTTGTCTGTATTTCAAGTTTTAGTTGTTTCAAATGTACACAATGGTATTTGCCATATACACACAATCCTACAAAAGCAAACTCAAAGACTCATATGACCCATTTGTCTACATCAACCAAGGGTAATTCCTTCTTAAAAATATAACCAAACTGTAGAAATTCCACAAACCGACATTGCGGAAGGACCATGCATTGGCTCCGACCACGCATGCGCTCCACGCGGGCAGAAATAGCAGGTTCGAGCGCCCCCTGCTGGCCGTGTGGGCACAGCGCAGGAAGCTCAAACCTAGTTGTTCATGGGTGGTGGTGTCCCTTCTTGGTGGTCCAGGTGAATCACTGAAATTCAGTTTTCAGATGATTCAGTGCCATGATTTGGGAAGCTCAAGAAGAAATGGAGCCCAATGTTCTGTTAGAGATAACATGAAGCTATGTTCAAAGTCAGTAAACAAAATTCAGTTGATTTTTCTATATACCAGTAATAAATAACTTGAATATGAAGTAAACAATACCATTTACAATACACCAAAAAAGAAAAAAATATCCTCAAGTATAAATCCAATAAAATATTTACAAATCTTTGTGGAAAAAATATGAAACACTCTTGAAAGCAATGAAAAAAATATTGAGATATATTCCTTTTTTTTTTTTTTCGCGGTACGTGAGCCTCTCACTGTTGTGGCCTCTCCCGTTGTGGAGCACAGGCTCCAGACGCGCAGGCTCAGTGGCCATGGCTCACAAGCCTAGCCGCTCCGCGGCATGTGGGATCTTCCCGGACCAGGGCACCAACCGGTGTCCCCTGCATCGGCAGGCGGACTCTCAACCACTGCGCCACCAGGGAAGCCCCACTGAAGGGTTTTAAGGGTCAAATTCATAGCATCCTCTGTCATTTTTTACGGATTCAGGATTGTTTCTGGGGAGAAATCCCGATACAGTTTCAGACAGAGGGAAACACATAGAGACGGGAAATTAATATTAAAAAATTGGGGTCAGCCAGCCTTCTGTGGAGCCATAGCATAGCCTGAGGCAAAGGAAAAAATGTTTCACCCCAATGCGTTCATTCACTCATTTATATTATTAATTTTTCTACCAGGGACTCAAGCGAGAGCAGCTCTGTGCTTTACCCCCACTGTGTTCCCAAGGCCACCCCCAGTGTTACTTTGTTGAGCATTTCTCCACTCAGAAAGTTGCAGTTCACATTGTCATCAATGCAAGGCCACCTTCCTGAGTAGAGCGCTGCAGGTAGTGTGGCTGAGCATGGCAGCCCTGGTCTTTAAAAAAAATTAGAGGTATAAATTACATACCATAAAATTCACTGGTTTCATGTAGTACAATTCAGTGAGTTTTAGTCAGTTTAGAGGTGTACACCCATCACCACAATCAAATTTACAGCATTGCCTTCAACTCAGAAAGAAACCTAATGCTCAGTTGTATCCCCCCTGGTAACACTTGATTCACTTGGCCTCCAAGGCACTTATTTTCTCTTAGTCTTCTGCTTAAGTCACTGGCTTTTCCTTCTTAGCCTCTTTCGCTGGATTCTCTCTTCCTTGTTGTCATAACGTTGGAATGCCTTTGGGTTCAGCTCTGGGATCCCACCTCTTTTCTCTCTCCGTACTCACCCTGAATGAATGTTTCCAGTCTCATGGCTTTAAATGCCATCTGTATGCTAATGACACCTAATTTTATATTTCCAGCTTAAGCTTTCCTCCTGAACTCCAGAGGACACACTTGCCTATTCAGCATGTCTGTGTGCATGGCTAACAGTCATATTAAATTTAACTCATCTCCTAACCAGCCCCATATTCTCCTTGAACTGGAGACCTCTCTATCTCAAATACTGGACATTCTATTCATTAGTAAAACCTGTAGGCACTCCTTTTAAAAATATATACAAAATAATTGTTTTAACTGGTAAGTCAGATAAATACTTTGCAGCACCAAACCTGCAGTGGCTCCCCTATTGAACTAGGATTAAAAGCCAGTTGGTGCAGTGGCTTACAGAGCCCTGTTTAACGAGCTTCCCTTTAGTTTCCTGAACTTCATCCCTAAAGACTCTCCCAGTGTGCACTCCAGCCACACTGGCCTTGATGTTCTTAGAGCCGAGCAGCCACTCTCCTCAGGGCATTTGCATAGGATGTTCCTTAGGTGCTCTCTTCTATGCTGGCTCATGTTATTCCTCTCTCACATCCTTCACATGTTCTAGATATCTGCTCAGAAATCACCTTCTCATTGAGACTATAGAGGAGGACAAATAATTTTTTCTCTACCCATATGAGTTCTTGGTGGAGACCCAAGTCATAAAAGACAGATTAACAAGAGAAAAACAAGCAAGTTTATTAACATGTATACCTCCTGTACACATGGGAGATACTCAGGGAGAGTAACTCAGAGGTGCTTAGAATTCAGACTTAAGTACCATCTTAATAGGGAAGGCGGAGATGGTATGTAGGCCTCTTAGGGGAGAGTAAATAATTTTTAAGAAAGGTGAAGGGACCTTTAGAAGAATAGATGGGAAGTGTGATGGTTTGTGAGAACACTTGTCTGGCTGTAGTGTTGATGTCTAGCCTCCTATCCTGTGATAAAAGTCCGTCTTACCTGGTTGATGAAACTCCGAGGGAGAGGGTCTATGACAGTTGAGTTCCTTTTGGAGGATCTGTCAATAGGCAGATAAGGGGAGTTCAGAAAAAGCCTCTTCCTAAAGTTGCTATTGTTTTCAAAAGCCTACAGCTCAAAATAATCAAAATATCAAAGTGGCATAGTTTGGAGTGGCATATTCTCTTACCCTTCAAGACTTCCCTTGATCACTTTCCTTCATTTTACAACCAGTCCCCATACCAGAACTCCACATCCCCTTTAACGTGGATGCGTATTTTTTCCCCTTGACCTTTATCACTTTCTAATGGTAGATAATTTACTTATATCTGTGCCACCTCCACCCTCCTAGAATGCAAGTTCTCTGAGGACAAGTATTCTTGGTTCTTTTCTTTAATGATGGCATGTAATTGGCACCAACAAATATTTGTTGAATGAATACAAAGTGGCAGGGTGTAGCTATCATAATTAAAACAATTGAGTACCTGGTTCAAGAAGTGACTGAAGGGGAGGGGGAACTGGAGGAAGACAGTCAAAAGGTACAAACTTCCAGTTATAAGATAAATAAGTACTAGGGCTGTAATGTACAATATGATCAATATAATTAGCACTGCTGTACATTATATATGAAAGTTGTTCAGAAAGTAAATCCTAAGGGTCCTCATCACAAGGAAAATTTTTTTTTCTATTTCTTTAATTTTGTATGTATATAACATGATGGGTGTTCACTAAACTTATTGCAGTAGTCATTTCATGATATATGTAAGTCAAATCAGTATGCTGTACACCTTAAACTTATACAGTGTTGTATGTCAATTATATCTTTTTTTTTTTGCGGTACGCGGGCCTCTCATTGTTGTGGCCTCTCCCATTGCGGAGCACAGGCTCCGGACGCGCAGGCTCAGCGGCCATGGTTCACTGGCCCAGCCGCTCCACGGCATGTGGGATCTTCTAGGACCAGGGCTCGAACCTGTGTCCCCTGCATTGGAAGGCGGATTCTCAACCACTGTGCCACCAGGGAAGCCCCAAGCCCATGCATCTTTCATTCTTATTCAGATTAAGTAGTTGGAGCTGTTAATGGCACTTTTCATTCATTCTTCTATTTATTTATTTTGTGTAGGATATCTGGGGATAATTTATGGCAAGGACAGAATCCTAAAAATAGCTAGTTTCTGAAGTGAACTTTTATAACATTATGTTAATTATTTTGATTTTTATTCAGCTGTGGAAAACTATTCATCTGTTCTATTCAAGCAATTTTTCTGATTACTGAAAATGAAAATATAATTCTTATATTTTAACTACCATCAGTACTTTTTCTGGGATAAAAATATTGCTGTTTGTATACAATACAACTTTTGACTAATTAATTAGAATGTATGCCCATATTATCACGAATGTTTATATTTGGAAAGAGGACAAGAACACTTTTAGACTTCTAATTTAACATGTAAATTCTTGGCAGGCCTGGTTCCATAGCTAGTCTGGGCCTTATCAAATCATCTTGAGAGTAAATTGCTTACTGATAATAAATGATGAATAACTCTTAAGTATTTAGTGTCTGGTAACCTGAAATCTTTCTTCCTAAATGATGAATGGTTAGCAGAAAATAAAAGATACACCATGATATCATTAAACAGGTAATCAAATTAGTTGTGATATAGTTTTCAGGAGCCAGGAGAGTATAGCAAGGAGCCTTTCCAACCCTGTGGTTAGTTTTTAGAGTGCTTTGTTGGCTAACGCAGGATCAGGGGTAAGATGATTACAATCAAATTTCAATGATATACAAAGAATCAAGCCAGAAAGCGGCGGGAGTCAGAATCAGAGACAGAAGAAAAATGAAAAGAGCAGGCCTTGAGAACAGTAGTCCAGAGACTAAAATCCATAGGGAGAGGCAACATGTGAGATGCAGATAATACCAAAGAGGTCTCAGGAAGAGGGGGAGCAGGTCCAAGTGAGGCTATAATACTGTAAGAGACCACTTTGATTGGGACCAGCATCTATAATTTAGGCTTAAATTTTCCCTTTACTCACCTAGTCATAGGAAAATCCTCAAGAGATCATAGGTTCAGGTTTAAGGATACATAGTAGACACTTACCACTCTGCTCATGCAATTTATTTGTGCCATCAGTGGCTGGAAGTTAAGTTTGACACTTGGCCATCTGGGGCCCACTAGGCAACCAAGCAAAAAAATAGTTTATGGTGTTTGCTGGGTGATTGACATTATGTAGAAGAGTAAAGGTACTGAAACATGGTGCAGCAGAGATGACCATGAAGGGAACTTGGGGAAATCTCCTGGGGTGTTCTGTTGTTCTACAAGTATGCTCATAGGTAAAGCATAATGGTCCATTAATGAAACTATGCAGGTAGGGCAACTGAGAGTTCAGATCCCTCAGGAATGAAAATTGGATCATACCACCCAGGTAAACATCCTAAATAGTAAATAGCTGCCTACCAGCAGTATTGATAGGTACCAGAAAAATGGTGTTTATAAAGTCTTATGAATTATATATTTTATGCATATTTAATGCAAACAATATTGAGCATGAAGTATTTAAATATTAATATCCCAAACTACTTTGCCTTGGATGGTGGTCGTCTGTATTTCATTGTGTTACCCAGGAGGTATCAGAGCACTTTACAAAAGGAAACTCTTTTAAATTTGGATTCCAAGTATGAAGAGACTTTCAGCCAAAGAGGATATAAATTCCTCTTTCCTCCCTGCCTCTACCCCACTCCCACCTCCTGTCACTGTGTTCAGAACCATGTGGTGTGTTGGAGAAAGAATAGAGTCATCTAAAAGTCTACAAACACAGAATGCTCAGGTTAAGGAAATATAGTTATTCTCACCCCTTAATTCCCACCTTCTATTCCTCTCCTGAGGTCTATTGTTCTTGCTCCCATGGCCTGTAATGAGGTTAGCCTGTGTCCTGAATTCCTCCTATCATATGCTGATGGAAGACATCACTAATCAATTATGACATGATTTCCTACTGAGCTAGACCGGTTACATAGCTACTACAAATTGTTTGGGTTGGAAGTTGAGATGAAATCTATTTGATATCTTGGGTCTATAGTATCAGAAAAAACAATTAGAAACAACTATAGGAAGGCCTGATCACCTGCTCACTCATTTCTTAGTAGGCTGACAGCAAAAGTATAAGGGTAAACAGTTGTGTCTATATAATCTAATGCTAGGAGACAAAAAAATACACACGGGGTGAAGGCAGTAGACCAGAGAGCAAAATAAGCTATTTACTAAACGAGGGCAGGGTTTTTCTAATTCACCCAGTACTAGGAAGTACTGCTGAATAAGCACCCATAGTATTAAATCAATAGGTTATTATCCCATTTGATAAAAAGTGACCAGTTAAGAAGTGCAAGAAAGTGCAATTATATGGCCACCCAACACCTAGAGGAAAGGTAGGGTGATTACAAGCATAAAATAAAACATACTACAGCATGCTTAGAAAGCGTATTACACTATGGGCTTATAATACAAATAATTGACAATAAAAATATCCTATTAAGAATACCAGGGGGATGTTCAAGATGGCGGAGGAGTAAGATGTGGAGATCACCTTCCTCCCCACAAATACATCAAAAATGCATCTACATGTGGAACAAATCTTACAGAACACTTACTGAATGCTGGCAGAAGACCTCAGACTTCCCAAAAGACGCCCTCAGGCGACCTACACACAGAGACAGGGACAAAGCCAAAGCTGAAACACAGGTGCTGTCTGAAAAAAGAAGAGAAAGGGAAACTTTTCCCAGCATCCTCAGGAGCAGTAGATTAAATCTCCACAATCAACTTGATGTACTCTGCATCTCTGGAATAATTGAATAGACAATGAATCATCCCAAAATTGATGTGGTGGACTTTGGAAGCAACTGTAGACTTGGGGTTTGCTTTCTGCATCTAATTTGTTTCTGGTTTTATGTTTATCTTAGTTTAGTATTTAGAGCTTATTATTACTGGTAGATTTGTTTAGTGGTTTGGTTGCTCTCTTCCTTTATTTTACATGTATATTTTTTTCTTTCTTTTTCTCTTTCTGTGAGTGTGTATGTGTATGCTTCTTTGTGTGATTTTGTCTGTATAGCTTTGGTTTTACCATTTGTCCTAGGCTTCTCTGTCCTTTTTTTTTGTTTAGTATAGTTTGTAGCGCTTGTTATCATTGGTGGATTGGATTGGTTGCTCTCTTCTTTCTTTCTTTTTGCTTTTAATTACTTTTTTACTTTTAATAATTTTTTATTTTACTAATTTTATTCTATTTTATTTTATTTTTTTCCTTTTTTCCTTCTTTTTTTTCCCTCCCTTTTTTCTGAGTTGTGTGGCCGACAGAGTTTTGGTGCTCTGGCTGGATGTCAGGCTTGAGCCTTTGAGGTGGGAGAACCGAGCTCAGGACAGTGCTCCATCAGAGACCTCTGGCCCCACGTATTATCAAATGGTGAAAGCTCTCCCAGAGATCTCCATCTCAGTGCTAAGACCAAGCTCCACTCAATGACCAGCAAGCTACAGTGCTGGACACCCTAGGCCAAACAACTAGCAAGACAGGAACACAACCCCACCCATTAGCAGAGAGGCTGCCTAAAATCATAATAAGGTCACAGACACGCCAAAACACACCCCCAGACGTGGTCCTGCCCACCAGAAAGACAAGATCAAGCCTCACACACCAGAACACAGGCACAAGTCTCCTCCACCAGGAAGCCCACACAAAACACTGAACCAAACTTACCCACTGGGGGCAGACACCAAATACAATGGGAACTAGGAACCTGCAGCCTGTGGAAAGGAGACCCCAAACACAGTAAGTTAAGCAAAATGAAAAGATGGAGAAATACATAGCAGGTGAAGGAGCAAGATAAAAACTCACCAGACCAAACAAATGAAGAGGAAATAGGCAGTCTACCTGAAAAAGAATTGAGAGTAATGATAGTAAAGATGATCCAAAATCATGGAAACAGAATGGAAAAAATACAAGAAATGTTTAACAAGGACCTAGAAGAACTAAAGAGCAAACAAACAATGATGAACAATACAACAAATGAAATTAAAAATTCTCTAGAAGGAATCAAGAGCAGAATAACTGAGGAAGAAGAACGGATAAGTGACCTGGACCATAAAATAGTGGAAATGACTACCACAGAGTGGAATAAAGAAAAAAGAATGAAAATAATTGAGGACAGTCTCAGAGACCTCTGGGACAACATTAAATGCACCAACATTCGAATTATAGGGGTCCTAGAGGAAGAGAAGAAAAAAGGGACTGAGAAAATACTTGAAAAGATTATAGTTGAAAACTTCCCTAATATGGAAAAGGAAATAGTCAATCAAGTCAAGGAAGTGCAGAGTGTCCCATACAGGATAAGTCCAAGGAGAAACACACCAAGACAAATATTAATCAAACTATCAAAAATTAAATACAAAGAAAAAATATTAAAAGCAGCAAGGGAAAAACAACATATAATGCACAAGGGAATCCCCATCAGGTTAACAGCTGATCTTTCAGCAGAAACTCTGCAAGCCAAAAGGGAGTGGCAGGACATATTTAAAATGATGAAAGGGGAAAACCAACAACCAAGGTTACTCTACCCAGCAAGGATCTCATTCAGATTCGACAGAGAAATTAAAACCTTTACAGCCAAGCAAATGCTAAGAGAATTCAGCACCACCAAACCAGCTTTACAACAAATGCTAAAGGAACTTCTCTAGGCAGGAAACACAAGAGAAGGAAAAAACCTACAACAACAAATCCAAAACAATTAAGAAAATGGTAATAGGAACAAACATATCAAGAACTACCTTAAATGTAAATGGATTAAATGCTCCAAGAAAAAGACACAGACTGGCTAAACGGATACTAAAAAAAAGAACCGTATATATGCTGTCTGCAAGAGGCCCACTTCAGACGTAGGGACACATACGGACTGAAAGTGAGGGGATGGAAAAAGATATTCCATGCAAATGGAAATCAAAAGAAAGCTGGAGTAGCAATTCTCATATCAGACAAAGTAGACTTTAAAATAAAGACTATTACAAGAGACAAAGAAGGACACTATATAATGATCAAGGGATCGATCCAAGAAGAAGATATAACAATTGTAAATATTTAGGCACCCAACATAGGAGCACCTCAATACATAAGGCAAATGCTAACAGCTATAAAAGGGGAAATTGACAGCAACAAAATCATAGTAGGGGACTTTAACAACCCACTTTCACCAATGGACACATCATCCAAAATGAAAATAAATAAGGAAACACAAGCTTTAAATGATACATTAAACAAGATGGACTTAATTGATATTTATAGGACATTCCATCCAAAAACAACAGAATACACTTTCTTCTCAAGTGCTCATGGAACATTCTCCAGGATAGATCATATCTTGGGTCACAAATCAAGCCTTGGTAAATTTAAGAAAATTCAAATCATATCAAGTATCTTTTCTGACCACAATGCTATGAGACTAGATATCAATTACTGGAAAAAATCTGTACACATAGAGGCATATTCTAATACAAACACATGGAGGCTAAACAATACACTTCTAAATAAACAAGAGATCACTGAAGAAATCAAAGAGGAAATCAAAAGATACCTAGAAACAAATGAATGAGAAGGAAAACATGACAACCCAAAACCTATGGGATGCAACAAAAGCAGTTCTAAGAGGGAAGTTTATAGCAATACAATCTTACCTCAAGAAACAAGAAACATCTCAAATAAACAAGCTAATGTTACACCTAAAGCAATTAGAGAAAGAAGAACAAGAAAACTCCACAGTTAGCATAAGAAAAGAAATCATAAAGATCAGACTAGAAATAAATGAAAAAGAAATGAAGGAAAAGATAAAAAAGATCAATAAAACTAAAAGTTGGTTCTTTGAGAAGATAAACAAAATTGATAAACTATTAGCCAGATTCATCAAGAAAAAAAGGGAGAAGACTCAAATCAACAGAATTAGAAATGAAAAAGGAGAAGTAACACCTGACACTGCAGAAATACAAAGAATCATGAGAGATTACTACAAGCAAATATATACCAATAAAATGGACAACCTGGAAGAAATGCACAAATTCTTAGAAAAACACAATCTTCTGAGACTGAACCAGGAAGAAATAGAAAATATAAACAGACTAATCACAAGCACTGCAATTGAAACTGTGATTAAAAATCTTCCAACAAACAAAAGCCCAGGACCAGATGGCTTCACAGGCGGATTCTATCAAACCTTTAAAGAAGAGCTAACAGCTGTCCTTCTCAAACTCTTCCAAAATATAGCAGAGGGAGAAACACTCCCAAACTCATTCTACGAGGCCACCATCACCTTGATACCAAAACCAGACAGGAATGTCACAAAGAAAGAAAACTACAGGCCAATATCACTGATGAACATAGATGCAAAAATCCTCAACAAAATACTAGCAAACAGAATCCAACAGCACATTAAAACGATCATACCCCATGATCAAGTGGGGTTTATCCCAGGAATAGTCTTCAATATATGCAAATCAATGAATGTGATACACCATATTAACAAATTGAAGGATAAAAACCATATGATCATCTCAATAGATGCAGAAAAAGCTTTCAACAAACTTCAACACCCATTTATGATAAAAACCCTCCAGAAAGTAGGCATACAGGGAACTTACCTCAACATAATAAAGACCATATATGACAAACCCACAGCCAACATCGTTCTCAATGGTGAAAACCTGAAACCATTTCCACTAAGATCAGGAACAAGACAAGGTTTTGCACTGTCACCATTATTATTCAACATAGTTTTGGAAGTTTTAGCCACAGTGATCAGAGAAGAAAAAGAAAGAAAATGAATCCAAATCAGAAAAGAAGAAGTAAAACTGTCACTGCTTGCAGATGATATGATATTATACATAGAGAATCCTTAAAATGCTACCAGAAAACTACTAGAGGTAATCAATGAATTTGGTAAAGTAGCAGGATACAAAATTAATGCACAGAAATCTCTGGCATTCCTATACACTAACGATGAAAAATCTGAATGTGAAATCAAGAAAACACTCCCATTTACCATTGCAACAAAAAGAATAAAATATCTAGGAATAAACCTACCTAAGGAGAGAAAAGACCTCTATGCAGAAAATTATAAGACACTGATGAACGAAATTAAAGATGATACAAATAGATGGAGAGATATACCATGTTCTTGGATTGGCAGAATCAACATTGTGAAAATGACTCTACTACCCAAAGCAATCTACAGATTCAATGCAATCCCTATCAAACTACCAATGGCATTTTTCACAGAACTAGAACAAAAAATTTCACAATTTGTATGGAAACACAAAAGACCCCGAATAGCCAAAGCAATCTTGAGAACGAAAAACGGAGCTGGAGGAATCAGGCTCCCTGTCTTCAGACTATACTACAAAGCTACAGTAATCAAGACAGTATGGTACTGGCACAAAAGCAGAAATATAGATCAGTGGAACAGGATAGAAAGCCCAGAGATAAACCTATGTACATATGGTCACCTTATCTTTGATAAAGGAGGCAAGAGTATAGAATGGTGAAAAGACAGCCTCTTCAATAATTGGTGCTGGGAAAACTGGACAGCTACATGTAAAAAATGAAATTAGAATACCCCCTAACACCATACACAAAAATAAACTCAAAATGAATTCAAGACCTAAATGTAAGGCCAGACCCTATAAACCTGTTAGAGGAAAACATAGGCAGAGCACTCTCTGACACATATCACAGCAAGATCCTTTTTGACCCACCTCCTAGAGAAATGGAAATAAAAACAAAAATAAATAAATGGGACCTAATGAAACTTAAAAGCTTTTGCATAGCAAACGAAACTGTAAAAAAAATGAAAAGACAATCCTCAGAATGGGAGAAAATATTTGCAAATGAAGCAACTGACAAAGGATTAATCTCCAAAATTTACAAGCAGCTCTTGCAGCTCAATATGCAAAATACAAAGAAAGCAATCCAAAAATGGGCAAAAGACCTAAATAGACATTTCTCCAAAGAAGATATACAGATTGCCAACAAACACATGAAAGAATGCTCATCATTAATCATTAGAGACATGCAAATCCAAACTACAATGAGATATAATCTCACACTAGTCAGAATGGACATCATCAAAAAATCTACAAACAATAAATGCTGGAGAGGGTGTGGAGAAAAGGAAACCCTCTTGCATTGTTGGTGGGAATGTAAATTGATACAGTCACTATGGAGAACAGTACGGAGGTTCCTTAAAAATCTAAAAATAGAACTACCATATGACCCAGCAATCCCACTACTGGGCATATACCCTGAGAAAACCATAATTCAAAAAGAGTCATGTACCAGAATGTTCATTGAAGCTCTATTTACAATAGCCAGGACATGGAAGCAACCTAAGTGTACATCGACAGATGAATGGATAAAGAAGATGTGGCACATATATACAATGGAATATTACTCAGCCATAAAAAAACACGAAATTGAGTTATTTGTAGTGAGGTGGATGGACCTAATGTGTGTCATACAGAGTGAAGTAAGTCAGAAAGAGAAAAACAAATACATATATATATGGAATCTAAAAAAAGAAAAAAAGGTTTTGAAGAACCTAGGGGCAGAACAGGAATAAAGACACAGACGTAGAGAATGGACCTGAGGACATGGGGTGGGTGAAGGGTAAGCTGGGATGAAGTGAGAGAGTGGCATGGAAATATATACACTACCAAATGTCAAATAGATAGGTAGTGGGAAGCAGGCACATAGCACAGGGAGATCAGCTCCGTGCTTTGTGACCATCTAGAGGGGTGGGATAGGGAGGGTGGGAGGGAGACACAAGAGGGAGGAGATATGGGGATATATGTATATGTATAGCTGATTCACTTTGTTATACAGCAGAAACTAACACACCATTGTAAAGCAATTATACTCCAATAAAGATGTTTAAAAAAAAAAAAAAGAATACCAGAAGCCAGCGAATTCCCTGGCCGTTCAGTGGTTAGGACTCTGTGTTTTCACTGCCGTGGACCCAGGTTCGTTTCCTGGTCAGGGAATTAAGATACCACAAGCCACGATGCAAAAAAAGAAAAAAAAAAAAAGAGTATACCAGAAGCAAGAAAAAATCCAAACTCAACAATTTCCTTTAATGTTAACCCTAAATAAGCTTTACTTACCCATTACTGAGCTACAACAACTATGTCACTAACCATCAACGTCAATGGAATCAAGACTTTTCCGATCCAGCTGTCTTTCCAGCTCCACCAGCCTCAGTAGCCCTACACTTTCTGAAAGCACACTAAGGTGAAAGTGCTCTATCCATGCCTACTTTCTGGAGGGTTTTTTTATCATAAATGGGTGCTTACATCTGATGGAAATCAAGAGCTGGATTTTGATAGACTATCTAAATTCGGTGGAAACATTTATCTCAGCAGCGTTGCAATGGACAAATATGGTACTTAAGTTAAAAAATCAGAAAGGTTAACTTCAAAACTGTTCTAATTCAAAATATGCAGCAGGCAAATGAAATATTTTTGGAATTCCTTCCTGAGAACTGCTTCATAGAATGCCTATGAGCTAAAGAATTAAACGTAGTCTTGCAATATCCTAATTTATTTTTTTAACCTAGAAAGATAATGTCTGGTTTATTCACCTTCTCTTTGACTACGGTTGGCTCTGAAAGACTTTTGGTAGTTTCCAAAAGGTAAATTCATCCTTAAGAACAAAAGAAGGTCAAACTATGTCCCCAGTGTTTGAAGATCCTAATGAAGATCCCCCCAAATACTTTGTGCAATAGTTGCTTCCCTGAAATGTGTGTAGCTTCCCCATGTAAAAAAAATGTATTATTTATTCATTTATTCACCCATTTAGTTACTTGACAAATGTATACTGATAGCTATTTTCCAGGTAGATTTCCTCTAGATGCTGGAGATGCAGGAGTCAAGAAAAAAAGACAAAGATTTCTGCCTTCATGTAGCTTATAGAAAGGTGAGGTGAGACAAACAATAGACGATAAACATAATAAATAATAAATAGTATGTCAGGAGGTGATATCGTGCTACAAAGAAAACAAAAGGTGAAGAGGGGAAGGGGAATGGGAGCAATGAAGGTTAGGGGTGGAAAGTAATGAAAAGGTGACAATTTGAGCTAAGGTTTAAAGTAGTGAGAGAGTATGCCTTCTGGATATCTGGGGTAACTGCTATAGGCAGGGGAAAAGAAATAAAGAAAATGCCTGATATCATGAAGGAACAACAAAAATCAATGAGGATGAAATGGACTGAATAAAGGGGAGAGTAAAAGGAGATGAAGGCAGAGTAGTAATCGAGAGGGCCAGATTATATAGAGTTATATAGGTCACTTGGCTTTTATTCTGAATAATTTGGGGAGCTATTGCAGGGCTTTGAGCAGAGGTATTACATGGCTTGATTTGTGTCTAAAAGGATCACTCTGGGAGTTCTATTTCTAGTAAGTCTGAGTACTTCCTACTGGACCTGGCTCTCCATAACAACTATAAACTCTGGAAAATATTGAATGCACAGGAAAGTGAACAAAAGGGGGGGTGCTGGGGGGACATGTTGGAGGGGTTGACACTCGGAAGAAGCAATGGCAGGGGGTGAGAGTCCCATTCTCAGGTTTCAGCCCAAGAGCAGGCTGAATGCAGCACCATAAAGTGGCTAGAACTCTGACTGAAAACCTGTAGTCTTTCCAGCCTAAATAATTAGAGTACAGAGTCTGGGCAATTACAGCCTCTGCACCTCTGGCTGAATCACATGTGTGCAGGGTAGACTCAAAGCAGCTGAGCTAAAGGTTAAAAGAATAGAAAAGAAATTAAATGAGACTTGAACTATAGTCCAAGAGACAGACTTGGTGGACAATCAAGGGGAACACCTACTTATGGATGAGACGGCAGTCCTTACTAAAGAGGCAACATTTATGCTGAAATCTAAAGGATAAGGAGGAGCAAGCCATGTGAAGGCGAGGGTGGGGGGAGTGAGAAACAGAATTCCAGGCTTTGGAAACACCATGACCAGAAACTCAAAGGCAGGAAAGAGTATGGTGTTTTCCAGGAAATGCAAGGAGACCAAAATGGGGAAACTGGTCAATTTATACTAAAACAATAAATGCTCTAAATATGAGATAAGGAAAAAGCATTAAAGTTGATCTCTATCCTCAAGGTATTTATAATCATATCAGGGAGACAAACATGCTAATGTCAATGAAACAACTAAAATTCAATACTAGACAGTATGTAGTTGACCAGCACTTTGAGTTTTCAAATCACATTTGCAAGAATCACCTTATTTGGTCCTCACAATAATAGCCCGATGAGGCAGGTACTCTTATTGCTACTGTTCTTATTTAACCTGGTTATTTTCTCTCTTTCCCCTGATGATAAGAGCTATGAGGGCAGGGCCATACCTGTTCTCCTACCACTGCACCCCCAGCATCAGGCAGAGCTTTGAGTTCAGAGAAGTACTAAGTAAATCTTTGTTGAATGCATGGGTTTAACAGATTGGAAACTCAGGCTTTGAGGGGAAAGGACTTAAATGCTCAAGGGAACACAGCATGTCCATGACAGAATCATCTAGAATTCATGGCTCTCGTCTCCTGGGCCAATATTATAACTTGGCCAGTGATTTTCAAGTCTCTTCCCCACCCCCCACTACTCTCCTCCCTTTTTTACTCCTTTTCCTCCTTCCTTTTCTCTTTCCTTCCTTCAAGCAGCAGAACGCTTTGTATTCAAACAAAATTTTTTCACTTGGATATGGAAACCAAAACTTCAGTTATCAACACATTATAAATATTTTATAAATTCAATGTTATAGGATTTATTATGTCAGTCACGGAGAATGATGACAGTTGTTTGGATGGACACAGAAATTAGACATCATGTGCCTGGATGATAGTGGCCATCATACGATAGTCTCACCATCCAATTTATTAAGGAATTTTGTTTTGAATGCCCAGTATTGAGAAAATCCAGATGAATCCTAAGAAGTGTAATAGTTGAAAATGGTAACAGGTGTTAAATTGTGTGCCAGCCATCTCAGTATGCTTAAACTCAACTGATCCTGAGGATTAGGAAAGGATATCTTTATTTTAAATTTGAATCACTAACAACATCTAACTGTTAACTGCCATGCCGTACCGTTAATATAAAAGTCTGACAAGAAGCCCCTATGGAAAACCTGCTGCAGCACTTTATAGTATGATAATACTTTCATAATGTAACATGTTATGTGTACCTTTGTAGTTGCACAACTGACTACCACGCGGAAAGTGAGACCAAGCACCGATGACGTGACTGTGCCTTGTCTTGCATTTCATTGGGTCCAGTACATGTGTTCTATGATCCGCTTCTTATTTGTACAATTTTGTGTGAGTGAACCCACACAGGCCTGAAATAAAATGGTGAGTGGAAACCTATAATTTCTTCAATCAGTGATATATGTCCAAGCAGTTCAAATCCATGCTAGATGTGACAGGAAGAGTTATATTCTGAGATCTGCCCCCAAAACCTGTTCTGTACTACATAAGGAAACACATCTATGGCTTTCAATGTGCTCAAACATGGTACATTTGAGTGAGCTTATTATGTTTACTATAGTTTAACAAGGAATTTAGAGTGCTTTTCTAAAATTAAATTCAATCCAAAATATTTGTACTCTTGAAGCACTTCAAAGCAGTTCAAGGGTTCTGTAAAATTCTGTTGGTAATCCAAGCCCTCTAGCACTATGCTTCACCCTAAACGACCTCACATTTAGGTGGGCTGACTTTCTGGTGGTGTAGGCAGGTATGGCCTGGATAGCTCTGGCAATGAGGCATTATGGGAATTTTCCTGCAATGTTCACGACATGGATGTGCATTTTGCCAACTATCTCGGGCACAGCCCCTGGAAACAAAGCTATAGCCTTTTGCTCTCCAGTTGAAATGCAATTGCTGTGTTCATCAAAATTTAGTTGGGGAACTGAAGGAATATTTGAATTTTTATAGTGTTGTTAATATTCTTTCCCTTTCCAGTTAGCTTATCATCAATCTGTAAGGAGAGATTCTGGAATGTCAAGAGTTGAAGGCTATGTGATTAAATTAGGTCATTTGGTTTCATTAACTTAGTAACTGCATAAATAAATTCTCAGAAGGATCTGTCACTAATGCTTATTTGTCTTTATATTAATATTTTTTCAATGAAATAAAGTTGTTTTTACTGTTGTAAAATGTACAAGTTCAGGCTTACAGGAAAAGGGCATTGAACCTATTTTGTGGGGAAGGATAAATGTGTGAGAGAGACAGACAAGGGAGTTAGACTCTGATTAGGTGGTTTGCCTTTTTGTACTTTAACAGACCTGAGGTAGAAGATTCCTCTTAGTAATGATGGTTCACAATGCAGTGATTCTCAGAGTCAGTGTGGAAATGGAGCCGTATAAAATTCTGAAGGGCCTCAGGTGTGTAGCTTGAAAAGCCCGGAATTTAATATGAATGCTTTCTCATAGCTTCTCAGCCTACTGAAATCCTACCTAGCTTTTGGGAGTGCCTCCATAAAAACTTCTCAGACCTTTGTTATTTCTTATTCATGGACCATTCATCCCTTCTCTGAACTTCTACAGAAGTTATAGGGCCCACACTACTTAACCTAGCTTAATAAGCAGACTGAATGGTATGACTCAAGAAAGTGTACTTTATCAGGAGTTCAAAGACATAGATTTTGGTTTGTGCCCATGTGGCCCCACTGGCCAAGTAACTCACTTACTCTGATTCCTGTCTGTTAAATGGGTATGGTAGTAATAATTCTACCTGCCTCATACGGTTGTTAGGAGGGTTAAATGAGATGATTCTTACAAATGTGTTTTGGAAACTCAAGGCACTGAGCAGCTACACGCTGTCTAGTATTGAAGTTTAGTTGTTCCATTGACATTAGCACTTTTGTCTCCCCAATGTGATTGTAAGCACCTTGAGGATAAAGATCAACTTTAAAGTTTTTTCTTATCTCCTTACAGTGCTGCGTGTATAATAAATATTTAGAGCAGTTATTGTTTTTATAATTATCAATTACATTAACATAGTGCTTCATAGTTGCTAAAACATTTTCACATACATTATTATCCATGGTGTACCTCCATTTTTATATTGCCACAGGACTGAGATTTCGGGAGGAACAGTGACTTTCCCAAGGCCATACAGTTAGTGGAGTTGTTGCAACTATTACACAAGTCTGCAGGTTTGCAGTCTGTGGCTCTTTTCACTGTGTGATTAGACCTTTTGTAATCTGGGCACTATCAAAAAGGTACTTTAGTCTAGGTAGTTCATGCAGTTCTGGTTGTAGAAGAGATTTGACTTTGTAAACTACGTAAGTCTTCTGGGAGTGACATTATTGATTCTCTACTTTACAGCCGGTTCCATCTGCACCTTTGACAGCATTATTTTATCTTTCAGTATAACAGCGAGTGTAGTTAGAGTATGGCAGCTGCCCAGAGTGATGTGTGGTTTGGGATTTCTCCATTTCAATGAAGCCAATTCTTAATTTTTGAAATTGTGGATTTTCCAGGGTCTCTGTTGGGCTGGTCTTTTCCCTTTCTGCTATGGCCCAATTTTTGTACACGTCATGGTGAGCTAGAATTCTGATCAGAAGGAAATCCAGCAAGGGGAAAAGAGGGTGACCAATTTCAGTCCTAAAATGTGATACTTTTTCATCACTCTGCACAGAATACTTTAGAGAAGAGGTCAAAGTTATTGGACAAGCACTCATTTTAAAATTATCTGGGTATTTGCCCCCTCCACGTTCTCCTGGTCCTAATTTAGTACTGACTGTGCCATCCAAATTAATCCCAAACAAAAATAAACAGTCAATGTATCATTGTATCCCAATTATTATAATTAAAACCTGAATTTGGGTCAAAATGTGCTCTTTAAATCACCTAGAGTTTGACTAGAAATGATAGTAATTGTGATGCAGTGGGCTATTGACCAGACCTTCACAAATTCTCATCAATTTCTGTAGTGATTTTTACATTTCCTCAAAGCTCAGGAGGAAATTGAGCATCTATTTATTTGATTTTAAAAATCACAGGGCGTCACAATGTACTCAAGTGACTACAAATGAAACGCTTTAAAAAAGAAGAACTGCAGTGGGTGCATCACAACTGAAATTAGAGCAAGTGTCAGTATGTCAGCTGCAAATTGACAGGTCTTGCACAAGGCACTTAAGGTTAATGAGTGATATTTAATTTGGCCAGAGTGACCAAAAAACTTCAACGATGTGAGGTCATCTTAGAAAAGGGCTACTTAAAGCAAGAGTCTAGAGGAAGCTGATGTAGCTTTAACAGCAGCAAATGTACATCACAATGTAATAGTACTGGTGTATTAGTGTTAGCATAGGTGCTAGTATTGGGTTGGCCAAAAAGTCCGTTCTGGCTTTTCTGTAAGCTCTAATGGAAATAATAATAATAATGCAACTGTCATTTGTTCGGTGTGTACCGTGTGCCAGGCACTGTACACTAAAGCATGTACCCGTACAATCTCATTTGTCCTCAGTTCAACCTTAGGTTGCTCCATTTACAACTGAGCAAGCGTTCAGGGAGTGAAAAGCTGGCATTTTAACCCGTGTCTGTCACATTACAGAACCCAGTTTTCTAACCCTTTACCTATTACATTGGTCTTGTGTCAGATCTAACATTTACTGTACTGTTGTGTGACCTTGGAGAAGATGCTTTCCCTCGCTCAAATTATCTCCATCTGTAAAATGAAGGAACTTGACTGTGAGTTTTCCTATCTCTAAAGTCTTTTAAGAATGAATGGGTACAAGATCTTTGGATGGGGTGAAGTGTTGTGGAGGAGTAGGGGGAACTGGTATGAAAATGGTGTGCAGGTGAAACAGGACCTTAGAGCTTGGATGGGCACTCTTGCTCTGTGATACGAGCCACTCCTCTGCTCTGGGCCAGTTTGTACCTTTCTCAACAAGCTTTGTTATTCTGGGCTTCAGAAAGGCCTAGAGGGAGGGAGAAGAGTTTCTGGACATTAGGAAAGAAGGTTCTTTTTTGGATTCTCCTCTTATTAGCACACTAGCCTCTGGAGGTGAGCACATCCCAATGGCCTGGATCTGAAGGCATGAAGACAACTCAAAAGCCCTACACTGAAAGTCAAGAAACTGGCGGTTGAGCAGTGCTGATGTGGAGGTAAAAACAAGTTTTTGTTTTTCTCCAGCCATTAACAAATTTTTAATGTAAGTAATGTAAATATAATATATAATGTGCATTTTTTTTTGGCTGTGCTGGGTCTTCATTGCGTGCGTGGGCTCTTTGTTGTGGGCTTCTCTTTAGTTGCGGCACACGGGTTTAGTTGCCCCGCGGCACGTGGGATCTCAGTTCCCTGACCAGGGATTGAACCTGTGTCCCCTGCATTGGAAGGCAAATTCTTCACCACTGGACTACCAGGGAAGTCCTTAATGTGTTTTTAATATTTAATTTTGTAGAAAATTAGATATATGTATACATAAAAAGCAAATTAAAAGCATCCACAATCCAACTGCTTAGAGAACAGCTCTTAATAGTTTCATATTGTTACAGACTGCAGATTTTAAAAAACAAACTAGACTGTCACTAGTTTCTCTGTTTCTCAGCACCTTTGGTCAGGAGTGGGGTGGGGGTGGGGGTGGGGGTACTAATCCCGTTGTTCAGATTGTTCTTTTTTTACAGTGATTGATTGTTTGATATTAGTAACCTAGACTGAGAATGGAAAAGATAATATGGATAATTCTGGATTATCAGTCTCTGACCTATGACTGGCAGCTCATTGTTTATTCACCAGTTGCCTTTGCTGATAATACTTTTAATCAGTTAGTGACTGATTATGTTCTTTTATTTCTCATTACATCTATAAAAAGGAAATTCTTCAAGAACCGACTCCAAATTATACTATTTTTTTCCTTTATCTCAATTTGCCTTTTATCCTGAGAGATTTTTTAAAGTGTAATTGGTGTTATTTTGTGTAACCATTTGTTCTCTAAGGTGGGTCTCTTTCATTTTTAAGGATGACTTTGGTCTTTTCAAGGTCAGGCCAATTTTAAAACAGAATTTTCCTGAATATTATATTTTAGTGTTTTGAGAAAGGCAGTTTTCACACTCCTGAGGGACAAACATTTCTGAAAACTGTTTTGATGGAAACTACGGTTCATAATGATCAAAGTCTCCTCAGAACCTGTTACTTTTTTAGAAAAGCTTAAAAGCACATTGTTCCTCCCCCGAGTGTATCCCCTAGAGAAATTCTTGCACATCTGCACAGATGGCATGTACCAGGATGTTCATTATTAGTGATAGCAAAAAATGTAAGTATCTTAAGTGTTCTATCAATGGGAGCACAGATAAATAAATTATATATATTGGTATATGCTCCATCCATCAGCATGGGTGCATCTCAAAACTGTCAAGCAAAAAAGTTGCTGATGAACCTAGGGGCAGGACAGGAATAAAGATGCAGACGTAGAGAATGGACTTGAGGACACGGGGAGGGGGAAGGGTAAGCTGGGACGAAGTGAGAGAGTAGCATTGATGTATATACACTACCAAATGTAAAATACATAGCTAGTGGGAAGCAGCCGCATAGCACATGGAAATCAGCTCAGTGCTTTGTGACCACCTAGAGGGGTGGGGTAGGGAGGGTGGGAGGGAGATGCAAGAGGGAGGGGATATGGGGATATATGTCTACGTATAGCTGATTCACTTTGTTATACAGCAGAAACTAACACAACATTGTAAAGCAATTATACTCCAATAAAGATGTTAAAAAAATGCTGAATGATAAATATGGTAGGATACCATTTATACAAAGTTTAAAACTATGCAAAATGTATCTGTTTGGATAAGCTAGGTTATGCTGCTTTAAGAAACACTCCCAAATCTTAGTGACTTACAGCCATGATATGGCTGGCATAGATTACTTTGGGCCTCTGTTCATGAGTAATTCAGAGTCGCAGGCTGATATAAGCTTCATTTTATCACATGCTTCACTGATCACTTTACCAATGGGAAGCAGATAAAGTGACTTGCATGGTAGTTCTTAAAGCTTCTCCTGAAAGTGGCACATTTCACTTTCACTCATATTTCATTGTCCAGAACAAGTCACATAGCTACACTGAACTTTAAGGGGACTGGGAAGGATAATCTTACCATGTGCTTTGAGGGTAAGATCACCCCAAGTATTTGGTGAATAACTCTAATAACTACCAGACTAAACAATACTCTGTAGTGCATATGGATATATACAAGTATAGTAAAAGTACACAGATTTGAATGGAACTATTGAACTCCAAATTCAGATTAGTGATACCTCTGTGGAGGGAGGGAAGGAGGAGAGTGGGATGGGATGAGAAAGCTGAATAACTGGTATCTACCTCTTCAGTTAACTCTTTTCTCCACTCTGCTCTCTGCCAGGGGAGTCTGACCTGTATCAACCTCATCAGTGGGTTCTCCATGTTCTGTGACTTCAGGATGGGTTTGGACAATGGGAAAGCCAGTGGGAGATCAGAAAGAGACTAGAGAGTATTCTTCTGGCTCCCTCTCCATGAGGTCACCTCAAACTGACTATGTCCCTTGACCAGAGGTCTCTGCTACTTTCAAAGAGGCCAATTCTACATGATTATTCTTTGGATTCCAGGCATCTCTCCTGTTCTTATCCCTTTGGGCCTAACGGTGGTAACAGTTTAGTTGCTGCTAGTTGCAAGTTTCTGCACTGTCCATTGTAGCTCTCTTATACCCAATCAAAAAATGGGCAGAAGATCTAAATAGTCATTTCTCCAAAGAAGACATACAGATGGCCAACAGGCACATGAAAAAACACTCAACATAGCTAATTATTAGAGAAATGCAAATCAAAACTACAATGAGGTTATCACTTCACTCTGGTGAAAATGGCCATCATCAAAAAGCCTATATAAAATATTTCATAATTAAAGAACAAACTGCAAAATTTATGTCAAACACACTGTAAACATCACAATGCCCTCCCCCCAAAAAACCTTTAAAATTCTATTTTTTAAACCTATTCTATTGACAGTTTCTAAAGTATGATTAAGTTGGTTTTTGTTCCTTTTTCCTTTGGGATTTTTCTGTTTCATAAAACAAACAAACAAACAGAAAAACTCCCAAACAGTAGGAGTTCTGTAAGCTGACTGCTGAGTGGTTTCTGGTTCCTCTATGATACATGTAATACTTACAGCACATGTAAAGTTCATAGCTGGTAAGCATCTCCCTATGCGCCTATGTGGCCCTTTTCCTACTGACTGAGGTGTATGCTTATCAAGAATCATTTGTATGCTCACAATCTTTTTATATGCTAATTAAGCTTGGTATCGTAACTATTAAATGAAATGTCAAGAAAACCAATGAGATATACCTGTAAAAGAAAGATTTTTTTCTTGTAGGAATGCCCAGATAAAAGCCTTGGAAAGACACAATAAAGGTGAGCCTCTAAAATAAATCTGTATTAATTAGGTATGAGCAAGAAAATTAAAAGATTTGTAAAAATAGTATAAAAATTAGAAGGCCTCCCTCAGACTGTTTGGCAGGCATTTTTTAAAGTTATTGCTCCAATTCAAACAAAATGTAACTAGAAATTATAGTGTATTCACTATGAGTATGTATTTCATAAGAAAGATGAACAGAACTCTGGATACATCTCAAGAGAAGACCTTGGCTTCACACGACAGGACTGGTTAAGGAATGTACACTTTCATGTTTTATGTTCAAAATATGGAAAACAACTACAAAACTCTAATGAAAGAAATCAAAGGTTTATGTAAATGGAGATATTCCATATGCATGGATAGGAAGAATCAATATTGTCAAGATGTCAGTTCTTTCCAACTTGTTTTATAGATTCAAAGCAGTCCCAGTTAAAATCCCAGGAAATTATTTTGTGGACATTGACTTTAGAATCAGTTTGTCAACATAGAAAACCTAGAAGACCTCGGATATGACAATGACATTTTAGATACTACACCAAAGGCGTGATCCATGAAAGAAATAATTGATAACTTGAACTTCATTAAAATTATAAACTTCTGCCCTGCAAAAGATGCTGTCAAGAAAATAAGACAAACCACAGACTGGCAGAAAATACTGCAAAAGACATATCTGATAAAGGACTGTAACCCAATATATAACTCAAAATATACAAAGAACTCTTAAAACGCAACAGTAAGAAAACAACACCCCAATTAAAAAATGGGCAAGAGACCTGAAGAGACACCTCATGAAAGAAGATATATAGATGGCGAATAAGCATATGAAAAGATGCTCAACAACATATATCATTAGGGAATTGCAAATTAAAACCACAATGAGATACCACTACACAAGTATTAGAATAGCCAAAATCCAGAACATTGACAATGCCAAATGCTGATGAGGATGTGGAGTAATAGGAACTCTCATTCATTGCCGGTGGGAAAGCAACATAGTATGGCTACTTGGGAAGATTGTTTGGCAGTTTCTTACCAAACTAAACATACGATCCAGGAATCATAATCCTTAGTATTTTCCAAAAAAGTTGAAAACTGATGTGCATGCAAAAACCTGCACATGGGGCTTCCCTGGTGGCGCAGTGGTTGAGAGTCCGCCTGCCGATGCAGGGGACACGGGTTCGTGCCCCGGTCTGGGAAGATCCCACATGCCGCAGAGCAGCTGGGCCCGTGAGCCATGGCCACTGAGCCTGCACGTCCGGAGCCTGTGCTCCGCAACGGGAGAGGCCACAGCAGAGAGAGTCCCGCGTACCGCAAAAAAAAAAAAAACAAAAAACCTGCACATGGATGTTTATAGCAGCTCTATTCATAATTGCCAAAACCTGCAATCAACCAAGATGTCCTTCAGTAAGTGAATGGATAAATAAACGGTGGTACTTCCAGACAGTGGAATACTATTCAGAGCTTAAAAGGACTGACCTATCAAGCCATGAAAAGAGATGGTGGAATCTTGCTGGAAGTGCACATTACTAAGTGAGAGAAGCCAATCAGAAAAGACTACATACTGTATGCTCTAAAAAATAAAGTCTATTAAAAATATTTAGTATAATTTGTAATTCCTGTTTTAACTGACTTTTTAGACTGCTTACAATAAATAAGAGGTCTTCTGTATTTGCATTAAAAAAGACTGAGAAGAAGTACAGTTGACTCTTGAATAACATGGGAGTTAAAGGGACTGACCCTCCACTCAGTTGAAAATCTGCTTATAACTTTATAGTCCACCTCTGTATCTACATGTCCACATCTGCAGATTCAACCAACAGTGGATGGTTAGTACTATACATATTTAATGAAAAAAAATCCACATATAAGTGACCCATGCAGTTCAACCCATTTCAAGGTGCAACTGTTTATCAGTATTTTCAAGTCCCTTATCCCTGGGTGGTATATTACAGGTGAGTTTATTTTCTTTACATGTTGTTTTCATTTTCCATATTTTCTATAATAAACATTTACAATTTAAAGGGTTATCTTTAAAATAGTGAAAATAATGTGGAAGAGTAAAAGTAGCCTAGACTACAGGGTAATTCTTTAGTATTCACTGCAAGAATCCTTCTATTATTTTGACAATTGTAACATTTAAACTATACTTGAAATTAATATCCTATCCTGGTGTAACTACTTTGATATCCCAGCAGGTTTTTTGGTTTGTTGTTTTGTCCTTTTGCCATGAGGAAATAACTGCCTGAAGTTCCTTTCTGTTGTCTATATGATGTGTTATGGATGCCAGAAAATTTTATGTCTTCTTGTAAGTATGGCAAAAATTGCCTGCTTGTTGTAAATATCAGTTTGCTGGGAGATATTCATAATGTTGGGTTTATGCACTGTCTGTAAATCCATTCCTTCCTCTTTTGCCTAAAGATATACTTGGAAATAGAGTGTTTCATCAGTTAAGTAATTTTCCACAAAATATCAGAAATAAATAAGAGGAGAGAGAAGTACATTCAAGTGAAATGTATTGAGTATAATTATGTAAGTATACTACAGAAAGTGAACTTGAGAGAGAAAAGAGCATATTTTTTCACAAGATGCTCCAAGTGGAAAAGAAGATGCCACATTTTAGTATAGAGAGAAATTTAGGAATGAAGTGTTCAAAAGCTGGAACAACAAATGGATGCAACTTTTAAGAATTACTTGTTTCTAATAAAATACCAGTTAGTGACAGAAGCCAGGATATGGTCATCCTCAAGTCATCTTGTCCTCAGTTGGCCTGCAGTAGTCAGTCACCTTTGGCTACCATTGTGCCATCCAGACTTCTAGCATTATGATTCCTATGGTGAAGAGGGGCATGGGTATTCTGATGCTGAAGGCAATCTTTGGTGCCCCCATCTCAGTTTACTTCTACTCTTGAGTACATTTCATGTGTCAGTATGTGCACTTAATTCTGGAATGTACAGTCTAGAAGGGAAGACTCACATATACTTAAATCATGCCAATCCTGGGCAAACTGTAGTTGGCAATAGAAGGGCAAAGTACTGCCAGTACATGTGGGTAAAGAGGGAATATGGTTTGGAGAATGGAGAGGGAGGTAGTGGCATCTGAGCTGATCCTTGAAGGACAATGTGCGCTCAGGGTCTGGTGAGAAGCTCATTTTGTTTGGCATTATGGCTTCCTGAGGCTTATCTCACCAGAGTAAGAAGGTTGATTTTTGAGTCAAGGTTAGAGCTGGTAAGAGGTGCCTTTTTTAGAAAGAATGCTCTGCCCTTAAGAGTGGAATGCACTGGCGAAAAGGCAACACTGGAGAAATCACCGTTTTCTGTTAACCCTCCAAAACTATCACACCCTGCACCCTAATATGCCTCCATTTGGCTTACTCTCCAAATGAGTAGAAAAATTATAGCACTTAATTCTGTTCTATCTAGCATCCGATCTTTGATAAGATGCTCACATTAGGACATTGTTCAGATTCTCACTTACCTGGATCATCCTGTGGGTACAAGAGGAAAAATAAAATTATGTCATCTTAAAAAAAAAAAAGTCAGGGGCTTCCGTGGTGGTGCGGTGGTTAAGAATCCGCCTGCCAATGCAGGGGACACGGGTTCGTGCCCTGGTCCAGGAAGATCCCACATGCCACAGAGCAACTAAGCCCGTGAGCCACAACTATTGAGCCTGCACTCTAGAGCCCACGAACCACAACTGCTGAGCCCAAGTGCCTCAACTACCGAAGTCCGTGTGCCCAGAGCCCGTGCTCTGCAACAAGAGAAGCCACCGCAATGAGAAGCCCACGCACCGCAATGAAGAGAAGCCCCCGCTCGCCGCAACTACAGAAAGCCCACGTACAGCAACGAAGAACCAGTGCAGCCCACAAATAAATAAATAAATAAATAAATAAATAAATAAATAAATTCATTAAAAAAAAAAGAAGCCTGCTGCAGACAGAGGAGGTACCACGGAATACAGCCCTTTACTTGCTTTCAGCCCTGGGAGGTCCTAAAGCATGGTGGCTAGATGTGGGGTCCGCTGACTTCCCATTCGGGCATCAGAGAGAGGTGAGGACCTTGCTCTGAGGGGCCCTGTTTCATGTGAGGAGAGGGGAGGGGGCCCAGGCCCTGCCAGGCATCCAGAGAAGGATCTTGAGGCAAGACTGGGGCGACCCCCTTCCCAGACAGTGCAGGACCCACAGGAAGCCGCCCACGCAACCAGCACAGGCCGTCCGGGGCCGCCCAGTCGGGCAGAGCACCCCTCCCCCACGTCCTCTTTGGAGGGGGCGGTCTCAGGGAAATGGGGACCTTGGACCGAGGGACGCATCATCAGGTCAGCAAGAGGGAGGGCCCATACAAGCCCTGTCGGGAGTAAATATAAATACTACCTCGGACAAGTCTGCGGGTATGCCTACAATCTCAGAGCGGGAGGGTAGCTTGCCTGCCTCTACTATCAACCCTCCGCAGCCGTGGCATGTTGTAGCTGACATAACGTTCGCTCACTTCTGCCTTGATGTTCTCGGGGAGCATCGGCTTGTTCTGGAGCCCACGAGGGAAGCAGCCCAGGCAGTGCCGGAGTCAAGGTGAGGACTCTGAGCCAGGACTGAGTGGCTTTTCCACCCCAGAGCAGGGATCCTGTCAGCGCCCTGCAGAAAGAGTGAGAATCCCGTCAGTGCCCCGCAGAAAGAGCAGGAACCCCGGGCCCCGCCCTGCCCCCATCCCTGGGTCACCCCAGGCAGGGTCCCTGGACGCAGCGTGTGGGGACTAGCACCTCAGGAGTCTGCAGGACAGGAGGTTGTCTCTGAGACGTGCAGACTTAGACCAGAAGAGAGAGGATTCCTACGCTCTGCCAAGCTTCTGGGTGAGGCCCCTGAGGAAGGAGGGAGAGGCCCCCACCGCAGAGGCTTCGCCCCCCGCTGTGCCGGCAGTCCTGGAAAGCCGCCAGCACAGGCCATCAGCTGTGGCGCTTCGGGCGCTGCCGGGAGTCTGAGGGACACGAGGCTAGGCTGAGGGCTCACGGGAGGGAGGAGCCCCAGGCATTGTCTGGTGTAAGGGGAGGACCCAGAGGGATGAGAAGCCCACTGCAGGGGGGTTCCGCCGCACGCTTGCTGGCCGCTCTGAGGACACGCAGGCAGGCTTCCTGGACATGTGGTGAGGCTTGTTAGTGGGGACTGGACTGGGCAGCAGAGGAACGAGCCCAGGCCCCGCCGGGCGGCAAGGCGAGGGTCCACAGGGAGGAGAGCGGCCCTCTCAGCTGCCCTAGACGGGCCCCTCCCGCCCGCTCTGCCCCTGCCGTCTTTCTCGCGAGAGGCCCGGGGCAGGGGTCCCGGATATGACGTGTCCTGATTTCCGGCCGGGGGCTGAGAGACCGCGTCGTCTGCTGGGGCTGGTGGCGCGGACTTGGGTCGGCGGAGACGGAGGCTCTCGCTGGCCAGCAGAGGTGAGGACGGGGAGGAAGGCCCGGGGACCGCTCTCCGCAGCCCCCGGACCGCCCTGCGTGGCACCCCGGGCAGCCCAGGCCGGGCCCTCGGAGGTGTTCTCCCTGGGTCTCCGTGTCAGGAGCGTCGGGGCTGGACTCGGGTTAGAAAAGCGGGGGTCCCGGCTCTGCCAGCTGTTAAGGGGGGCCCTCGTGGAGGGCCGAGGGAGCCTCGCAGTCCACACAGGGGGTCCCGTGGGCGCCCGCCCCGCCCAGTCCGGCTGGCTGTGCGCCCTGAGCCGACTCGGGCGGGGCTGTGGGCCGCGGGGTCCCTCTCCGTCTCCTGACGTCTCTGCCTGGCGACCCGGGGCCGTGGTGGCCGTGGGCTGAGGCAGCGGCCTCGGGTCAGAAGAAGGGAGGGGGCAGGGCCTCATGGGGACTGCGTGGGAAGCCGTGAGGATGGACGAGGGCACCTTCCGCGGACGCGGAGCCCCACGAGCGCCCCCGGGAGGGCTCAGCGATGCCCCCTCGTTCCCTCAGGACGCCATGGGGCTGGTCTCCGGGAGAGACGCCTTTGCCTGAGGGCCGACGGCGGCACCTTGAGGGGGGACGGGAGCTCCCCCTGCCACCGAAGAGATGGCGTTCAGCCCCTGCTGTCAGCCCTAGGAGGTCCTGGGCAGGGGTGGCAGGATGTGGCCTCTTGTTACTCTTTTTTTTTTTTTTGTGGTACGCGGGCCTCTCACTGCTGTGGCCTCTCCCGTTGTGGAGCACAGGCTCCGGACGCACAGGCTCCGGACGCGCAGGTTCAGCGGCCATGGCTCACGGGCCCAGCCGTTCCGTGGCATGTGGGATCTTCCTGGACCGGGGCACGAACCCGCGTCCCCTGCATCAGCAGGCGGACTCTCAACCACTGCACCACCAGGGAAACCCTCTCGTTACTTTTATCTGGACCTTCTCAGGGCAGCGAGGCCCTAGACCTGAAGGGGCAGGGACAGCTCGGCAGAGGGAGGAATCCCAGGCTTTCCCCGGGCTCAGATTAAGGACTGAGGGCACCCCGAACACCAGAATAGATGGGGCCCAGCAGTTCTCTGCCCTTGCTGTCGACACGGGAGAGCCAAGGATCGTTACTGGATGTGGGCCCCGGCTCACTCTTTTTCTGGGGGGTTCCCAGGGTGGTGAAGACCTTGGTCTGGTGGGCGTGCCTGAGTTCAGCCCCGGGAGAACTACCACATGCTGCCAGGCGTCAAGATAAGGACCCTGAGGGAAGATTTGCTGGGCCTCCCACCCTGTAGAGAGGGGTCTCACAGCAACCTGCCCCTGCTGTCAGCCCTGGGAGACCACATAACAGGGTTGCCAAATGTGGCGTTTATTGACTTCCACTCTGGGAGTCTCAGGGAAGTGAGACTTTTTCTGAGGGGTGGACCTCAGGGTAATAGAGAGGACTGTGAGGGAGGATTGAGAGGACCTCCCTCCCAGGTAGATTTGGCCTCTGTCTGCCCTGAAAATACCTGTTTTAGAGAGAAGGGGCCCCAACCTAGCCCTGCCCCTCTTGTCAGCCCCAGGAGACCACAGGCAAGGTCGGCCGGATGTGGCGTTTCCTGAGTTTTGCTGGGGGGAGGGTCTCAGACAGGTCACAGCGTCGGTCTGAGGGTAAGCCACATCAGTTCAGAAGAGGGAGGCATCGCAGGCTGTATCAGAAGTCAAGGGAAGGACCGTTGGGAGGCCTGAAGGCCCCCTTTCCCCGAAAAGAAGGATGCCACAGAATCTCAGCGCTGGGAGGATCAGAGTAGCAGTAAGCAGATGGGAGGAACTCTCACTTCTCTGCAAGCTCTACCAGGAGTCAAGGGGGTGGAGTGTCTCAGGGAGGTAAGGGCTGGGTTGGAGCAGAAAACTTCAGGTCAGCAGAGGGTAGGACAAGCCTTGCCAGGAGTACAGATGAATACCTTGAACGAGGATTGAGTGCATTCCCCATGCTAGAACAGACCCCAGGCAGGTGTGGCTGGATTTGGTGTCTTTTTACTTTGTCTGGGGTGTCCCAGAGAGGTGAAGGCCTTGGTCTGAGCTGATGACACCAGCAAAGGGGGGAGTCCCAGAATCTGAGGAGTCAAGGTAAGGTAAAGGCCTTGAAGGAGGACTAAGGTTACCCCCTAAGACAGACAGAAGAGGTGTCACAGAAATTCCACCCTGTCCCCACTGTCCACCCTGGGAGGATCCTGGCAGGAAAGCCCAGATGTGGTGTACCCTCACTCCCTGCAAGGGGTGCATGGAGGTGTCCCTGGGAGGTAAAGCCTTGGTCTGAGAAGGATGATTTCAGGTCACCAGATAAGGTTGGCCCAGACCCTCCAGGAGTAAAGAATACATTGAGGGAAGACAGAGGCAACTCCTTATCCCAGAACAGAGGGAACCCAGCCCCTGCTGTCAGCCATGGGAGACCCCAGGCTGGGGTGGCTGGATGTGATGTCTCTTCACTTTTGCCTTAAGGGTCTCAGGGAAGTGAAGGCCTTGGTGTGAGTGAGAAGACAGGTCAACTGAAGGAGTCACATCCCGTCAGAAGAAGGAAGAGTCTCAGGCTCTACCAGAGTCAAGGTAAGGACCCTCGTTGAGGACCAGAGGTACTTCCAACCCCAGAAAGAAGAGACCCCATTGAGTCTGGCTATCTCCTGTCCTCAGGCCTGGAAAGACTCAGGCAGGGTTGGCTGTATAGGTATGCCCTCACTTTCTCCAAGGGTGAGAGAGGTGTCTCTGAAAGGTGAGGTCCAGTCAGTAGGGGGTAGCCTAGGCCCTGTCAGGAGTAAAGATGGATAACGTGACGGAGGATTGAGGATAGCCCCACCACAGGACACATGGGGACCAGCTCTTGCTTTTGGCAGTGGGAGGACATAGCAGGGGTGGTAAGATGTGGTGCCCCATTTTGGTCCATGGGTTCTCAGGGAGGTGCGGTCCTCGTTCTGAGGAAGTGGCAGTCTGAGGGGAAGCCACATCAGGTCAGCAGAGGGAAGAGTCCTAGACTCTGCCAGAGTTTAAGGTGGGGACCCTGAGTGAGGCCTGAGGGCACACCCTCACCCGAGGACTGAAGGCACACCCAGCTCGGCCCTTCCCCTGTTGTCAGCTCTGGGAGGCCCTGGGCACAGTGGTCAGATATGGTGTACCCTCACTTCCCTCTTGGTGGTCTCAGGGCTTGTTCTGAAGGGGCCAGACTCAGGACAGCAGAGGGGGGAGTCCCAGAACCTACCAGGCATCAATGTGAGGAATGAGGGTAACTCTCAGCTAGGAGAGAGGGGGACCCCACAAACTTCATTCACCTCTTTCCGTTACCCCCGGGAGGCCCTGGGCAGGTGTGGTCGAAAGTGTTACCCCTTCACTTCCTTCTCATCTGTTTAAGGAATGTGACCTCTTGCCTTAGGCTAGCAGAGGTGCAGGAGGAGAGGGCACAAGCCTCCTTAGAGGAAAGGTAAGAACCTTAGCGTGGAGGGGATCATCACTCCAGAACAGCGGGGACCTCACAGAACTCGGCCCCTCCTCGCCTGTCAGGGGCTTCAGGAGCCATGAGGTGAGGGCCTGGGTGTGAGGCACATGTCCTCAGGTCAGCAGATCATAGGAAGCCCAGACAGTACTGGGAGACAAGGTGAGGTGCGCACCCTGAATGTCTGCCAAGGACCCCACAGTGCCTGACCCACCTGCCCACAGTCAGCCCTGGAAGCCTCGGTTTGTACTGGTTGGCTGCACCCTGAGGAGCTTTCTTGCATCTTCCTACAGGTCCCTAGGGGACAAACTGTCCAGGGAGACCGGAGCCCTGTGAGGCCCTAGAGCACCCCCTAAAGAGGGCATCTGAAAGCCAGCCTTTGTCAGAGCTGCCAAGGGTGCATTTCTCTGCTGAGGCTGCTGAACCACTCCCTCTCTACCCCAGGCCCTCAGATCCCATCTCCCACCATCCTGCTTACACTTCTACCCGCTGCCTCCAACAAGAGTCATCATGCCTCACTCTCCAGAGCATCTGTGCCTCACATTTGAGCCAGGCTTTCAGACCCTAAGTGACATGCAAGACCTGCTGATAGTACAGGTTCCCCCAGCTGAGGATGAGGAGGAGACCACCTGTTTCCTCTTCCTCTTTTGCTTTCTCCTACCCCTCAACTTCCCCCCCTTCCTTTCCTCTGCTACTGGGCACCCCAGAGGAGGAGCAGGAGGAGGAGGAGGAGAAGGAGGAGAAGCAGGAGGAGGAGGAGGAGCAGGAGGAGATGGAGGAGGAGAAGGAGGAGCAGAAGCAGGTCATAGATACAGAGGTGGTGGGTGGGGTGTGGGCAAAATGTGTGAAAGGGGCCAAAAGGTATAAACTTCCAGTTATAAATAAGTCATGGGGAGGTAATGTACAGCATGGTGACTATAGTTAATAATACTGTATTGCATATTGGAAAGTCGCTAAGAAGAGTAAATCATAAAAGTCCTCATTACAAGAAAAAAATATTTTGGTAACTGTGTATGGTGATGGATATTAACTAGACTTATTGTGGTGATCATTCTGAAAACCCAAAGGTTTGTTATAATACAAGCTGATGGCTGCTTCTAATATTTATATGGAAATGCAAAAGACCTGGAATAGCCAAAAGAACTTTTATTTTATTTATTTGTTTTTACAATCTATTTATTTATTTTTGGCTGCGTTGCGTCTTCGTTGTTGCGTGTGGGCTTTCTCTAGTTGCAGCGAGCAATAATCAACACAGTGTTGTATTGGTATAATGATAAAAATATATAACTGGAATGTGATAGAGATTCCAATAATAGAACCATACATGTATATGCATATATAGACAAATCAATTATCAACAGAGATCTGAGGTAGATTAGAGAGGATAGTCTTTGCAAAATCTGAGTCTGGAGCAATTGCATATCCACATGCAAAAAAATTAATTTTGATCTCTACATCTCACCACATAAAAATGAACTCAGAATAGATCATAGACCTTAATAATGCTTCTATATGAAAACCCAGGGAAAATATTTGTTGCTTTGAAACCATTTCTTATGTACAAAAAACCCAGTTTATTAATGAAAAAAAAGATATATTGGATTTAATTCAAATTACAATCTTTGAAAAACACTGTAAAGAGAATGAAAAGACAAATCACAGATTGTGAGAAAAGGTTTGCCAATCACATATCTGATAAAGGACTTGTGTCAAGAATATATAAAAAATTCTCAAAACTCAATAATAAGAAATCAAACAATCCAATAAAAAAACAAGCAAAAGATTTGAACAGACACTTCATCAAAGAAGATATAGGGATGGCAAATAAGCACATGAAAAGATGCTTAGTCATTAGGGAAATGCTATATCACAATTAGATTCTACTGGGTACTTATTAGAAGGTCTAAAATTGAAAATACTGCTGATATTGTGTCCGTGAGGATGTAGCTCACTGGAACACTATTACACTTCTGGTCAGAATGTAAATGGCACAATCATTTTGGGAAACAATTTAGCAGATTCGTAAAAAGCTAAACATTTACTACCACATGATCAGTCCGTTCTAAACCTTGGTATTTATCCAAGAGACATGAAAACATATGTGATGCAAAGAACTATACACAAATGTTCATAACAGATTTACTCATAATGGCAAAAACTATAGAAACAACCGAAATGTACACCAACAAGGGTATGGATAAACAAAATTTGGTATATCCATACAGTGGAATACGATTCAGCCATAGAAATGAATAAGCAAAGATACACACAGCTACATGGATTAATCGCAAAATAATTATGCTGAGTGAAAGAAAGAAGACAGAAAAGAATGTGTATTGTTTGATTCCATCTATATAAATTTCCAGAATATTTAAACTGATCTATTGTCACAGAAAGCATATCAGTATTTGCCTTGGTTTGAGGTTGGAGAAAGGCAGCAGGGATTAACAGGGAAGACGGGGTTACAAAGTTGCATGAGGAAAATTTGGAGATGATGGATAGGTTCTCGTGTATATAAATGTCAAAAATTATCATAGTTCACATTTTAATATGTGCAGTTTATTATATATCCTTTATACCTCCAAAAAGCTGTGAATATTTTTTTTTTAATTTTTATTTATTTATTTATGGCTGTGCTGGGTCTTCGTTTCCGTGCGAGGGCTTTCTCTATTTGCAGCAAGTGGGGTCCACTCCTCATCGCGGTTTGCGGGCCTCTCACTATCGCGGCCTCTCTTGTTGTGGAGCATAGGCTCCAGACGTGCAGGCTCAGTAATTGTGGCTCACGGGGCTAGTTGCTCCGCGGCATGTGGGATCTTCCCAGACCAGGGCTCGAACCCGTGTCCCCTGCATTGGTAGGCAGATTCTCAACCACTGCACCACCAGGGAAGCCCCACTGAAGGGTTTAAGGGTCAAATTCATAGCATCCTCTGTCATTTTTTACGGATTCAGGATTGTTTCTGGGGAGAAATCCCAATACAGTTTCAGACAGAGGGAAACACATAGAGACGGGAAATTAATATTAAAAAATTGGGGTCAGCCAGCCTTCTGTGGAGCCATAGCATAGCCTGAGGCAAAGGAAAAAATGTTTCACCCCAATGCGTTCATTCACTCATTTGTATTATTAATTTTTCTACCAGGGACTCAAGCGAGAGCAGCTCTGTGCTTTACCCCCACTGTGTTCCCAAGGCCACCCCCAGTGTTACTTTGTTGAGCATTTCTCCACTCAGAAAGTTGCAGTTCACATTGTCATCAATGCAAGGCCACCTTCCTGAGTAGAGCGCTGCAGGTAGTGTGGCTGAGCATGGCAGCCCTGGTCTTTAAAAAAAATTAGAGGTATAAATTACATACCATAAAATTCACTGGTTTCATGTAGTACAATTCAGTGAGTTTTAGTCAGTTTAGAGGTGTACACCCATCACCACAATCAAATTTACAGCATTGCCTTCAACTCAGAAAGAAACCTAATGCTCAGTTGTATCCCCCCTGGTAACACTTGATTCACTTGGCCTCCAAGGCACTTATTTTCTCTTAGTCTTCTGCTTAAGTCACTGGCTTTTCCTTCTTAGCCTCTTTCGCTGGATTCTCTCTTCCTTGTTGTCATAACGTTGGAATGCCTTTGGGTTCAGCTCTGGGATCCCACCTCTTTTCTCTCTCCGTACTCACCCTGAATGAATGTTTCCAGTCTCATGGCTTTAAATGCCATCTGTATGCTAATGACACCTAATTTTATATTTCCAGCTTAAGCTTTCCTCCTGAACTCCAGAGGACACACTTGCCTATTCAGCATGTCTGTGTGCATGGCTAACAGTCATATTAAATTTAACTCATCTCCTAACCAGCCCCATATTCTCCTTGAACTGGAGACCTCTCTATCTCAAATACTGGACATTCTATTCATTAGTAAAACCTGTAGGCACTCCTTTTAAAAATATATACAAAATAATTGTTTTAACTGGTAAGTCAGATAAATACTTTGCAGCACCAAACCTGCAGTGGCTCCCCTATTGAACTAGGATTAAAAGCCAGTCGGTGCAGTGGCTTACAGAGCCCTGTTTAACGAGCTTCCCTTTAGTTTCCTGAACTTCATCCCTAAAGATTCTCCCAGTGTGCACTCCAGCCACACTGGCCTTGATGTTCTTAGAGCCGAGCAGCCACTCTCCTCAGGGCATTTGCATAGGATGTTCCTTAGGTGCTCTCTTCTATGCTGGCTCATGTTATTCCCCTCTCACATCCTTCATTCACATGTTCTAGATATTTGCTCAGAAATCACCTTCTCATTGAGACTATAGAGGAGGACAAATAATTTTTTCTCTACCCATATGAGTTCTTGGTGGAGACCCAAGTCATAAAAGACAGATTAACAAGAGAAAAACAAGTTTATTAACATGTATACCACCTGTACACATGGGAGATACTCAGGGAGAGTAACTCAGAGGTGCTTAGAATTCAGACTTAAGTACCATCTTAATAGGGAAGGCGGAGATGGTATGTAGGCCTCTTAGGGGAGAGTAAATAATTTTTAAGAAAGGTGAAGGGACCTTTAGAAGAATAGATGGGAAGTATGATGGTTTGTGAGAACGTGTGTCTGGCTGTAGTGTTGACTTCTAGCCTCCTATCCTGTGATAAAAGTCCGTCTTACCTGGTTGATGAAACTCTGAGGGAGAGGGTCTATGACAGTTGAGTTCCTTTTGGAGGATCTGTCAATAGGCAGATAAGGGGAGTTCAGAAAAAGCCTCTTCCTAAAGTTGCTATTGTTTTCAAAGGCCTACAGCTCAAAATAATCAAAATATCCAAGTGGCATAGTTTGGAGTGGCATATTCTCTTACCCTTCAAGACTTCCCTTGATCACTTTCCTTCATTTTACAACCAGTCCCCATACCAGAACTCCACATCCCCTTTAACGTGGATGCGTATTTTTTCCCCTTGACCTTTATCACTTTCTAATGGTAGATAATTTACTTATATCTGTGCCACCTCCACCCTCCTAGAATGCAAGTTCTCTGAGGACAAGTATTCTTGGTTCTTTTGTTTAATGATGGCATGTAATTGGCACCAACAAATATTTGTTGAATGAATACCAAGTGGCAGGGTGTAGCTATCATAATTAAAACAGTTGAGTATCTGGTTCAAGAAGTGACTGAAGGGGAGGGGGAACTGGAGGAAGACAGTCAAAAGGTACAAACTTCCAGTTATAAGATAAATAAGTACTAGGGCTGTAATGTACAATATGATCAATATAATTAGCACTGCTGTACATTATATATGAAAGTTGTTCAGAAAGTAAATCCTAAGGGTCCTCATCACAAGGAAAATTTTTTTTCTATTTCTTTAATTTTGTATGTATATAACATGATGGATGGTCACTAAACTTATTGCAGTAGTCATTTCATGATATATGTAAGTCAAATCAGTATGCTGTACACCTTAAAGTTATACAGTGTTGTATGTCAATTATATCTTTTTTTTTTTTTTTGCGGTACGCGGGCCTCACATTGTTGTGGCCTCTCCCGTTGCGGAGCACAGGCTCCGGACGCGCAGGCTCAGCGGCCATGGCTCACGGGCCCAGCCGCTCCGCGGCATGTGAGATCTTCCTGGACAGGTGCACCAACCCATGTCCCCTGCATTGGCAGCTGGACTCTCAACCACTGCGCCACCACAGAAGCCCTGTCAATTATATCTTAATGAAACTGGAGAAAAAAGAAGTGACTGAAGGATAAATATAACAAAATTGAAAGCTCAAATATTACAAAGCCCAGTTGCATATTAGTGTGCGCACACACACACAAGTAAAGTTAAAAAATCTCACATTCGTAGTATTTACCCAAATAAAATCCATATGGGTTAAAGAGATAGAGTATAAAATATGAGCCATAAAATCCCATTGATCCCAAAAAGGACATGCACTATCTCTTGTTAAGGAAAGAAAGCAAGTTGCAGAAAAATGTTCTTATAGAATGAGCTCATACTTGCACAGACAAAGATGAGGTGGATAAAAAAAGCCTTAAATGTGTACATATGAGTTAGTAGATGGTTGTGTGAGCGAGGAAAACAGTGTGGGCAGATGAGTACAGGGATTTTGGTAATGGCTGAGGCTGGGTATAGGAATTGATTACTAATATTTTTTCTTTATATATTTGTGAATTGTTTCAAATATTAGAATAAGCAAGTAGTGTCTTTTAATTAAAATTTCATGCATTTTAAAAAATTAAACTTACCTTCTACCACATTAAACAAATTAAAGTCTTCAACTCTCAAGCTTCCCAGTCTGTAAAAAGGGATAATTTCTGGCCTTATGACTGATAATGACAATTAAGATGACAATTGTTAACATTTACCAAGTTCTCACTGACATTTCAGGCACTGTGCTAAGAGCTTTTATGTGGTTCTGCTCATTTAATCTGCATAATAAAAGTCATGACAGATAATGTTATTACTTCTGCCTCAATGATCTGTTAAGAGGATTAAATAAGAGCCAACACACATGAAGATACTGCTATAAACCGAACACAATCTAGACATAATTTTAATATGCAGTAACACATCTAACAAAGCAAATGTATTGATAGTAGTTTGTTTAGTCCTTGAGAACTAATATACTTGGCTCTTAGCTTATGAGCACTGTGAACAATCCAACCCATTAGCAAGCTTAATCACCACTAAAGTGTCACCATGTTCAGTATGGTAGCCACTAGCCACGTGTCTATCAGCACTTAAAACGTGGCCAGTCCAAGGGGAGATATGATGCAAGTGTAAAATACAAACCAGATTTTAAGCACTTTGTGTGAAAAAAGAAAGGAAAATATTTCATTGTTATGCTGCTTATATTGATTACCAATTGAAATTATATTTTGGATGTATCCAGGTAAATAAAAATAGATTACTAAGGTTGTTTCAACCTGCTCCTTTTGTACTTTTAAAATGTGGCTGCTAGAAAATTTAAAATTATGTATGTGTCTCTACATGTTTCTATTAGACAGTGACACTTTATACAGAATTGTTCCTAGTGAGATTGGTTTTCATGTGGTTACTAGAACATTCCTTGATCAGTTGGCACCTAAATCCTCCCAAAACATACTTACCTGAGGCCCTTCTCAGAACACAGTTGAAACAATCTGGAGTAAAGGAAATGGTTGGGGTGGTGGGATGAGAAATGTGGTATAAACCCTAAAGCAAGGAGATTGAAAAAATTTTCAGTTTCAGAACTCATAAACAGCATTTACTGAATGTGATGATCATCACATCAGTAATGTGATCATACTGATCATCATCAGTATGTTTCCCGGCTATGTGTCTAAGACATAGGTAACATTAACAATATAGAACATTCAGTAGCACTCATTGAAAAACAATGAGAACTACTAGCAAGCCATTTCTTAAAGTTGGACAGAAAAATTAAAAATATACACTTAGATCTATAGTTTTCTTATATACCAGCAGTAATCAACTAGAATACACAAGGGGGAAAACTCCACTCAGAATAAATTTGTCATTAAGACTTCAGTGACAATATTGAAAAAATCAAAACTTTACAAAAAAATTAAAAAAATATTTTGAGTCAATGGATGAGCATTTTCAATACCAGACAGTAAATTCTGAATCAAGGCACTATATAAGGTATTGTTACCAGGGACTGGGAATGGGGGAAATAGGGAATTGCTGTTCAAAAGGTATAGATTTTCAGTTACGCAACATGAAGAAGTTTTAGAGATTGGCTCTACAACACTGTGCCTATAACGAACAGTATTGTGTACATAAACATTTAAGGGGGTAAATCTCATGTTAAGTGTGCTTATCACAAAGTTAAAAAAAATGTCGACTAAAGAATTCAGAGATATCATTGGAACAGAACTGGTAGTTAAAATGGAATAAGGGAAATACTAGATTTGTGGAGAAAAGGCCAGAAAATATACTCAAATGCATTCCTCCTAGGTTAATCAACTGAATGTTAAAACATGAAAGAGTATTTTCCAAGGGTAATAGCTTTGGAGTGATATTAAGTGAGAGATCATTATGAACAACATGTTGAACCTCATAGCAGGACAAAATAAAATCATCGATATGTTTGAATATGCTGAAGAGGAAGAGAGGAATGACAGTGGGAGGAGAGGAGAATGAGTAGCAGAAAGAAGGGGGGAAGAGGTTGGAGGAAGGAAGGAAAGAAGAAAAGAGAAAGCAGGGAAGGGGAGACAGGAGGAGAGGAACGCAGAGGGGAGAGGAAAGAGGACAGGAGACAGGAGAGAAGAGGGGAGGGAAGGAGAGGAGATCAGAGTGAAGAAGAAACCAGAGAAGGGAGAGGAGAGGAGAGGGGAGGGGAGGAGTGAAGAGGAAAGAGAAGGAGGGAAGGAAGGTTCACAAAAGAGGAGGAAAGAAGGGGAGGAGCGTGAAAAGGTAGGAGAGGGGAGAAGGGAGGGGAAAGAAGGAGAGGACTCGAGAAGAGAGGGAGAGAGGAGGGAAGGGGAGGGAAGAGGAGGGGTAAGGAAGGGAAGAAAGAAGGAAGGAAGAGAGGGAGGGAAGGATGAGAGGGGAGAGCAGGGGAGAGAAGAGAGGAGAGGATGGAAGGAAGGGAGAGAGAAAGGAGGAGGACATTAGGAGAGGAGGGGAGGGGGCTGGAGGAGAAGTGGAGAAATAACCATAAGATGAGGCATTTGTCCCATGTTTGCTGAAGTATCAGACTTTGCATGAAGCTCTTTGACCAGGATGATCTCATCTGTTGCTCACTGAATACACCTGAACACTGTGCACTGTACTCTAATGTACACGTGGATAAGTGGATTCTGTTATTACTTCTAACTTAATTTTCATTGTGAGGACAAAGTGAGCCAACAAATGTGAAAACAGTTCTGTAAATTGGGAACTGACCTAAAAAAGTGAGGGATGGGGCTTCCCTGGTGGTGCAGTGGTTGAGAGTCCGCCTGCCGATGCAGGGGATACGGGTTCATGCCCCGGTCTGGGAAGATCCCACATGCTGTGGAGCGGCTGGGCCCGTGAGTCATGGCCGCTGAGCCTGCGCGTCCGGAGCCTGTGCTCCAGTTTGGGAGAGGCCACAACAGTGAGAGGCCCGCGTACCGCAAAAAAAAAAAAAAAAAAGTGAGGGATGATTATAGTGTTGTTTTGGGGCCTAACTAACCACTTTACATACATGTTTTCTCACTAAGAGCCCACCTGCCAGGCTCTGAGCACCAGAGATGAGCCCCTTACAGGCTCCATTTCACCCCCAGGGTCTAGTGACAGTTCTTTTCACCAACAGGTCACTAGTACATTGGGGTCTCCCGCTGCTGCCCTGAGTACCTGGGGGGCCAGGGGCCACCACCATCCCCTCCAAGTGCCAATTCCGTAGGGGAAGGTCCCAATCATGTCAGCCAAGGAGCTGCAAACCCAGGTGCACAGAAAGGGGGCAGTGCTGGGGGCTGGGGACCCCCTTACTCCAGGTTCAGGTATCCAAATGCCCCCCATGGAAAGGATAAAATTACCCCCCTGAAAACTCAAGAACTTCAAGTGAAACTCCCTGAGAACTCAAAAGATGGTCCAGCAAGGCGGGCCGACAGGAGAAGACTCAGCAAAGAGCGTGGAGAGCAGCCCTTCACAACAGGAAGAAAGGATGTAAAACCCCAGTGAGAAGCCGGCTCCGATGTGTCCAGAACAAGAATGAAGACACCCTCGAACTTGCATGAGGGCTTGAAAGGAGGGAAGAAACACACGTGGCCCCGCTGCCTGGCGTGGGTCCAGGCAGCCCAGCGCCCACGGCTCTCAACTGGAATTCTGCTCTTGGAGGCAGGACATTCCAAATGATTTATGTGCCATACGGTATTAAACCCTGCCTGCCACAATAAGGTGGTGAGAAGATTCATGAAACTGGCCACAAAAGCAAAGGAATGAGGGGCACTGGCCGTGGCAAATTGTGCTCTACAATGAAGATAGTACTGGGGAGACATGGGTTTTGACACGGACAACGGATCAGAATGGAGCCCAGTGGACAACAGGCATATGGAATCATATGGAATGTTTGTGGCTGAGGCAGGGGGAGGGGGGAACGGACAAGTTAATCCCCATGTCTCACCAAAATTCTCAGAAAAAAATCCGAAAAGTGTTTTGAGACGTCTGAAAAGATTTGGCACAAGATCAGGAGTTGCACCTTACAACATGAAGCATAAACGTGTGGTGCACGGGGTTCTCCTCAGTGATCAGAACAAGTCATAGAGCAGCCTGCAGACTAGGACGCGACGCCCAGCGTGACTCAGGCCTTGCCCATCCGCGCTCCCAGTGGGAGATCCCCGCTTCCAGCTGGAGACCATGGAGCTGCCCAGCAGGGAAGGCCAGGCCGGAGCAGCAGATCACAGTGGGTGTGAGGGATGGGCAGCCATGGACGACCAGGGTTGGGGAGACCACCATATGTCTGCTCCTGCATCTTTGCAGCACTGCATCCCTTAGGATGAGCAAGTGATACTTACGTAAGTAAAATATCAAGGAAAATATGCAGCAAGATAAATGTGAATGCACATGTGTGTTCCTACCGAGCCCCTCAGTTTCTCCAGATCTCAAATTCTCCCACCTCTAAAAATCAGATAACACCCGCTCTTTGAATAACAACGACAAAGTACCTTCGAGAAGCTATAAAATAAAGCTTTACAGTGTTGCTGAGGAATTTAGCAAAGCTTTGAATCAATGGATGTATCTCCATTTCTGTACAGCAAGATTATGCATTTACGATGTTGATTTTTATTTCATTTGCGTTAGGAATATTTTACCTCTGTGCTGCCCAAGATGGCAACCACTAGCCACAGGTGGCTGGCTTTGAACCATCTCCGGATGGAAGTACATTTCGTTTAGTTTAAAATAAATTCAAACTTAAACAGTCACCTGTGTCAGCTTTGGGGAATTCATTCACAAAATGAAATTAAAGAGTAATGAGAGATATTTCTCTTACTGGATATTAAAATGGAATTATAAGACTACCAAATAAAAACAAATTAAAAATTAAAGCTGCCCATCCCTCACACCCAGTGTGATCTGCTGCTCCGGCCTGGCCTTCCCTGCTGGGCAGCTCCATGGTCTCCAGCTGGAAGCGGGGATCTCCCACTGGGAGCGCAGATGGGCAAGGCCTGAGTCACGCTGGGCGTCGCGTCCTAGTCTGCAGGCTGCTCTATGACTTGTTCTGATCACTGAGGAGAACCCCGTGCACCACACGTTTATGCTTCATGTTGTAAAGTGCAACTCCTGATCTTGTGCCGAATCTTTTCAGACGTCTCAAAACACTTTTCGGATTTTTTTCTGAGAATTTTGGTGAGACATGGGGATTAACTTGTCCGTTCCCCCCTCCCCCTGCCTGGTTTTGGATCAAGAACTGACAGAATTGAAAACAGTACTAAGATTAAATGCTGTGGGAAAATTAGATATTTGTGGAAAAATTAAACTGTTAAATCAGTACTTCCCAATTTACACTCAATATATTTTCACGGGTTAGAACATTGAATTTTAAAATGTAATACAAGATACAGCTATTGATCTTGAAGGACTTTTATGGCATATTTTAAGTGAGAACAAATTAGAAAAGTTTAAATGCATAGCATGACCCCTGTTTCTAGAAGAAAACAATTCTTTTCTTAAATTAATTAATTAATTAATTTATTTTTGGCTGCGTTGGGTCTTCGTTGCTGCACGTGGGCTTTCTTTTTTTAGTTGCGGTGAGCGGGGGCTACTGTTCATTGCCGTGTGTGGGACTCTCATTGTGGTGGCCTCTCTCGTCATGGAGCACCGGCTCTAGGCGCGCGGGCTGTAGAGCGCAGGCTCAGTAGTTGTGGCACACGGGCCTAGCTGCTCTGCAGCATGTGGGATCTTCCTGAACTAGGGCTCGAACCTGTGTCCCCTGCATGGGCTGGCAGATTCCTAACCACTGTGCCCCCAGGGAAGCCCAAGAAAACAATTCTTAAAGATTACAGTGGCATCTAGGCAGGTTGAGGTGGAAGAGCAGGTCAGCCCAGGCGAGGCAGATGTGGAGGTGGGAGAGTTGGGTGCGGAAGCTTATATGCACATATGTAAGTGACTGTGTCTGTTTATCTGATCCACTTTTCACAGTGAATGATATGTATGTAAGGTGCTTAGCATTATGTCTGGCTATTAGAAAACACCCAAAATGTGAGCAATTAACATTATTAGGTCACCTATTAAACAAAATGGATTAAAAGATTTTTTCTAATATGCTTAATTAATAAAGGAGTTAATTTATGTGATAAACACTCTGGAAAAGTAATTTATGGTAAGGGGCATAGGGCATAGTAGAAGGAGAGTGGTTGCCATTTTGTATGCAGTGATCTTTTTCTTATAGGGTGATATTTGAGCAAAGATCTGAAGGAAGTGAGGGAACAAGCCATGCAGATATTTGGAGACAGAACAGAATGCTCTAGTCAGGGAAAGCTCCAAACGCACCAAAATACCATGCATGATGTGTTTGAGTTAAGTTAGGGTTGGGTTAGGATTAAGGATACCAACCAGTCAGTACAGGGATGCGTGGTAGAAGATGAGTTCAGAGAAGTAGCCAGAAGGTTGATCGTGCAGGATGATCATGTAATAGAGTATGGATTTTGAATTTTATTCAGAAAAAAGTAAGAAGCTATTTCAAAGTTTTAAGCAGAGGTGCAGTCTGACATGTTTTAACCAAATAACCGAATATCTCTGGCCAATGTATTATGATCAAATTGAGGCCTGGATCAAAAGGGCAGAAGCAGGGAGATCGGTTTGAAGGCTATTGCGATAATCCAGTTAAGAGATAATATTTGGACCATAATGTTACTGGAATGTGGTGAGAACTGACTTGTTTCTAGATATCTTTTGAAGTGCTAATGGACTAGATTGGTTTTGTGAACAAAATTGGCTGTGTCAGAGTTAACTCCAATGTTTTTGCCTGATCATTTGGTAGAAAGGAATTACCATTAAGGGAGATAAGCTAGGGTGATGGTGTGTGTTCAGGGACATGTTATGGATTTGGCAAATCCAAGGTACCTGTTAGATATCCAAGTCGAATTTAATTGAATATTTAATTCTAGAGCTGAAGGGGGATGTTGGATCTGGCCTAGAGCCATGTAATTGGGATTTATGAGACCATAGGTGAATTTAATGTCATGAGAAAAGATAAAATCACTTAGAAAGCGAATGTACACAGAGATCATAGATGGATGCAAATTTGGGGAAGAGCTTCTTGACTTGGCGCTTAACCCCATCCCCCAGTCCTGCACCATCATATTGTTGGGAGAATATCATCATCCACCCCATTCCTACTGCAAGGAGGGAAAGCTACACCTAGCCCAGCACCAATGCAATTCCAGCCAAAGGCGGTGGGATACCACCGATTGCTACTGGGACCTGCAACCTGACTGCAGTGGAGAACCAATAACATGTGCAGGCAAGGGGGCCAGCTCCTAAACTTCCTCTCCTCATCCTGCCACCACCTTACTCTACAGGTTAGGCAATTGCAACAGTAAATTATATGGTTACCCTATTGCTGAAACACTTAAAACAAAAGTGCACATAAAATAAAAATAAAGGGATGGCAAATTATGAGACACAGGTAAGCTAAAGGAAAGATATTATAGCAATTTTATGTCACATAAAGTAGAATTTGAAGTGAAAACATCATAAAAGACAAATGGGGTGTTATTTACTGGTAACAAGAAAAATGGATCAAGAAGATACAAGGATCATGAGAAAAGCACTATAAAGCTGTAAATGGCAGAACCACAGAGAAAAGACAGTTCAGAAATTTTAGTTGGTAGTATTAACACAGTTCTATTGGAAATTGATAGACAAGGATACAGCTACCAAAAAACCCCAATGAACTGGAAGACATAAATAACACAATAAGAGCACGGACTCTGACAGCAGACTGGCTGCATTCACATTCTACCTTTATTCTTGGCCAGCTGTGTGACTTCGGTAAAATTATTTAACATTTCTTTGCAGCAGTGTTTTTCCTTTGTAAAATGGAAATGATAACACATACCTCACAAGGTTTTGGTGAGGAATGAATAAATTATTATATTTAAAGTGCTTAGTATCAGATGCAATGAATTATTATCAACAAATGTATATAAATTTATAGCTAACAGCATACACTTATTTTTTAATTGAGATGTAATTGACATATGACATTGTATTAGCTTTAGGTGTACAAGAATATACATTATTTTTTAACACAAATGAAACATTCACAAAATTCAACTGACACAAAAGAAGTCTAAATATATTCTAAAGAATCAGCGTCAAACAGGATATGTTCCCCTGACCACAATGAAATGAAATCAGATATCAGTCAGAAGAGATGACAGAAAAAGGCCTTGTCTGGAAAAATATACTAATAAGTAACACTTGAATTTATAAGTATAGATAAGGGAAATAGTGAGATACTTAAATGGGAATGATAATAAAAAATGCTACATGTCAAAATGTAGTGAACAAAGCTAAAGCAGAACTTAGGAGGGGAAATATATATATAATGATCTTCCATAGGTGAGGAATTGGAATCTTACTTCAGGGGTTGGGCTCGATGTCACTATACAGCACAGTGCCAGTGCCACAGTGTTCCTGAGCAACAGGAGTTGTTTTCCCATTGCTGGGGTTCCCACACTGGCTTTCATAGCTACATGTTGCATAGTTTATCTGTGTGGTATGTTCTAATTCTGTATAAGGAGGGCTGCTGCTAGCAATCTAAACTTGAATTGGCAAGGTGGGACTTTGGTTACATATCATCTGTCTCTTTTGTTATTAGATTAAAGAATAATATAAATTAAAGTTTTCCATTATAAAGATGAACTTTACTGATACTGTTGCCCCACTCTTGCATGCCACCATCTGTTACAAAATCTTCAACCACAGGTTCCTGTCCCACTATTCTGTTGGTGCATTAAGTTTTAATTTGAGCTGAATCTCTAAAAGTAACTGAGAGAGGATAAAAGATAAAAGAATGACATATGTGCCAGCAAGGATGGCTTTTACTAGAAATGTATTTCAAATTGGTTTCAAAGATAAAACAAAGCCAGACACTAATTAAAGTGGTAAGGACAGATTTTTTTTTTTTTTTTTTTTTTTTTTTTTGGCGGTATGCGGGCCTCTCACTGTTGTGGCCTCCCCCGTTGCGGAGCACAGGCTCCGGATGCGCAGGCCCAGCGGCCATGGCTCACGGGCCCAGCCGCTCCGCGGCATATGGGATCCTCCCAGACCGGGGCACGAACCCGTATCCCCTGCATCGGCAGGCGGACTCTCATCCACTGCGCCACCAGGGAGGCCCAAGGACAGATTTTTAAGCAGTAATATACTATTGCAATAGGGAAGAAGGTCCAGTGTAAACAGAATTCAACTTTGATTTGTACAGAGATGACAGGGTGTTTCAAAGGGAGAAGTGAAGAGAGAGAAGGGATGGCAGGGGCTTGTGGAGACTCAGAGAAGTGAGAATGTACAAAAAGCAGGAAGAAATGGTTGGTCCCTGCGCAACGTACCTGGGTTTGCTAACTGGTGCTTATCAAAGTTAGGCTCCTCTCCTCCCACAGAGGCTGGGAGACAGAGGCTGTATCTTCAGGTGCTGGCTGGAACAAAGGGTACATTCTTTTGGCAGCCTTGACTTTTTTCAGGCAGGTACTTTTAGGAGGGCTGTGTCATGCTAAGGATGTGGCCTTAGGCTGTTAGGTACTATGTTAATGTTTGTTCAAGTTTTTTAATGTGTGGGAGATGGACAAAATAATTTGCTCTGAGAGTCTCTGTATTGTTATCAAAGTGATCATAGGACAAAATGGATCAGGAAATGCTGTTCTAGGAGAGCAAGCACAGAGGCCTAATAGGTAACCTGCCTCCAATATTTCCCCCCTCAAATCTCTTCTCCATGCTGTCATTTTAGTAATCTTTCTAAACCTCTGACCATGTTACTCGTTTTCTTGAAACATGCCATGTGTTTGTAATCTGTACCCTTAGATCATGAGCATGAGAAACTGTCTTTTTCACCTTCAGCTTACAAATGGCTAGCACATAGTAGGTGTCCACTGCATGTTTATTGCATAGAATTGATATGGGATAAAAGTTCATTATTTGTTTATGCAAAAAGATTGACATCCAAAAAATAATGGCAATGGAGAAAGGAGAGGAGACATGGGGTTATAAATCCATAGAGATCATAATGCCTTGGGGGATCCCTGTCTCCAAAATCATTTCCTTCTAAATAGTTTTAACTTAATTTTCCTCTCATCTCAGAAATCTAATCTTCACAGAGTCTTACTGGTCACCTGAAAGAGGTACTTTAAAAACTAAAGTTGCCCAAGGAAAATGACATCCTAATCATTAAATTTGATTGAGGTTCAACAGTCTTGCACTCTCCTCTGCTTATTTTTGTTTATTCATTAAGTTAAAATGAATAGACAGGTAGATGATAGACAGACAGACACACACACGCAGGCAGTGTCTTGCAAATTTGTTCTATGGATAATTCTAAAGAGCAGTTCTTCTAGAAATTACTTTATGAATCATAGAATGTTTTTATTTTAGTTAAATGATTTCCTTTATCTAATTTTGTTTTTCTTCAGCTCATGTTTACATTTGTTTGCATCCTCTAGCACAAGAGAAAAGCAGCATAGGTGACTACTCAGTAGCAGAGGGAACCAGTTGACTCCCTAATCCACAAACCTCACTCAATGAAAGCAAATTCTCACAGAACCTAATGAATGGCAGTGCGAATTTCATTGCTGGAATTCTAAAAATAAAAGTATCAAATCGCTTCTTTACAATGGAAGTAATGGCAAAGCAGCACACCTAAGACACCAAACCTGGAGCAAGGCTGTATTTCCCTGACATGTAAGGAATGGATCATTCTGACATCCAGGCCTTCATGACGGCTCCAGTGACCCGTGTGCAGTTTTTGTGTTTTAAACATATAAAAGAAAAAGACATTCTATCTGCCTTTCTCTCTCAATTTCTTTGTAGTTTAAAGGCAGGTGACCATATGGAGAAGACATTTTAAAAACTGCATATCTTTTAATCTCAGGGCTTATTAAAAATTGGAACAAATCTTGGAAATGTAAGAGTTGCTGGCACTGGACATATGTCATGTATTAACATTCAAGACACTAGGAAAAGATCAGCTTCCCTCTGGCATGGATTTAGTGCAAACAACACATTTCTGGAGACTCAACAACTTATGTAAATCTGTAATAGATTGAAGAAAAGGAAAATAACATTTCCTCAATGTTCTATTAGCTACCTTACCAGGAAATAACTTCTAAAAGTAAGTTATTTCCTTTTGCAAACAACTTCTCAGAAGCACAAAAATCCCTACAGGAAGCTGTTAAAACAGGTGAGCTCAGGGAGGCCTGCTAGTAAAAGGTGGCTCTCTGGTATTTTAACCACATGCCAGTGTGGGAGGGAGCAGAGCTGCAGTGTATCCTAGGAATAACCACGGTCACATAGCTAACATTCACTGAACATTGACCATGGTAAGGTTCCTGCTAAATGCTTTGTATGAATCTATGGTGGGTGCTCAGCAAATATTTGTTGAATTGAATAAGTACTGTATTTAAACCACCTGAAAGAACACAAACATGATCATTGTAACAGTATATTAATAAAGATATTGCTATCAGCATTTTCCAGATCAGCCCACTGTGTTCAGAGAGATGAAGGCACTTGCCCAAGGTCAAGTAGCTTGGTAAGCCAATAATGTATTATAAATTTTACAACTCCGTTAGGTTGGGATTATTAGCTCCATTTTACACACGATGGAACTGAGGCTCAGAGAGATTAAGAAACATTCTTAGTCACTCAGATAATAAATGGAAGAGCTGAGAAATAAGCCAGATGTGTCTGAGGCTAAAGGTCATGTTGGACACCTCTAGACCACAGAATGATTTAGTAAACTAGGCCATTGCCTACATGCCCACAATGTTTCCCTAAATTCGCTTTCAATAGTCTCCATTACCAGGGGCACCACTTCTACATTTACTGAAATTCCCACAATTTCTAGCTGCTTACAAGACACATGAGGATGCTTTATCTATAGAACACTCCAGGTTAAATGCTTGAGTGCTGTGCTGGTTAATTTTGTGTGCAACTTGACTGAGCTAAATTATGCCCAAAGAGCTGGTAAAACATTATTTCTGGGTGTATCTCTGAAGGTGTTGCCAGAAGAGATTAGCGTTTGAATAAGTAGACTGAGTAAAGAAGATCTGCCTCGCCAATGTGAGCCAGCACCATCCAATCTATTGAGGGCCTGAATAGAACAAAAAGGTAGAGGAAGGATGAATTTGCCCTCTTCTTGAGCTGGAACATCTATCTTCTTTAACCATCAGACACCAGAGCTCCTGGTTCTCAGGTCTTCAGACTCTGGGACTTACACCAGTGGTTCCCCCCATCTCCCCTCCATTGTCAGGCCTTTGGCCTTGGACTGGGAGTCTTACCATTGTCTCCCCTGGTTCTCAGGCCTTTGGACTCAGACTGAATTATACCACTGGCTTCCTGGTTCTCCGGCTTGCAGATGGCAGACAGTGGGACTTCTCAGCCTCTATAACAGTGTGAGCCAATTTCTATAATGAATCTATATTGGCTCTGTTTCTCTGGAGAACCCTGACTAATATAGCTATTACCTGGGAAAACAGATCAGCCAAGCTCTGCCATCAGACTGGCCAGTTCTCACATTGGACCTGAAGGGATACATGCAATGTGTGCATTTGGGGGTGCAACACGGACCAAAAGGGATTGAAAATAGAGAAAGCAATCTAGAATGTTACTGTAAAAAGAACTGATGACAGTCTAAATGGGTGCAGTTGGAAGGGAAAGACTTCACAGGAGAAACATGATGAAAAGTGTGTGAAAAGCATAATTTATAGTTTAAGTGTGTATAATTCTGAGTTATCAGACTTCTCCACATGCTAAATTGGGTATGCGTAATGACTGAGACAAAAAAAATCAAGGGTTTTTCCTTTTTTAAAGAAGTAAGTTGCTTGTACTACCTTTGAGGCTAAAAAAATAAAATCAGGTGTGACCTTATTATAAAGTTATTTACACCATTTATCTTAAAGATGGCCTCCTTTGGGAGAAAAAAAAGATTGAATCCATAATATTTTAATCTATTGCTGTTGGTGTGCATAAGTCACACATTTCTATATTGAGTGTTTGCATATTGATTGTAGCTTGACCGTAACAATTTATCATTTAGTCTCGTACCATCACCCTCTGTGATAGATGGTACAGCTTAGGGTCTAGCAGCAGTTTCATTATAGACCCCACATTTCAGGGCTTCATAAATAAGCAGTCAAAATCTACTGCAGGCTATGAGATGTTTTAGTTTGCATATCCGTATTATCATTTTAGTTCCATTTTGTGACTTCCATCCATCACCTATAAGATCATTTTTTTATTTTCAGAGGCAGTTCCTATAGGAAACCATTTTAATGACCATCAAGTGAGGAGAAATCTTGCTAAGAGAAGGGAAAGGTATTAAATCCCATTCCTCCCCACCTATTTAAATAAATAAATTGAATGAATTAATAAATGAATAATGCAGATTCTGCTCTGTAAGATACACAAGTGAGGTTTACAACTGCATATAGAATTAATCAAACATAATAACTGACTGTTTACTAATGGCCGAGCACTATATATTTGAGTGAATAAATGACAAGTAGGTTAAATATTGTAGAAGATATAATTTTAAGACTATGCCTATGTCCTCAATCAACTTACAATCTAAGAGGGAAGATAAGATATAGAAAACAATAATTCTGGCAAAAATAATTCTGGAATGGGATTTAATACCTTCCTCTTCTCTTTGCATGCTAAATGTCAAATGAGTAGTACCGCAAGAATTGATGAGAAAGAAAATATATTTGTTAGTGCCTATACAGATATCCAGCTACCCAAATGGTTAGCCCAGAGAAGGTTAAGGTGGCCTCAGGCAGTCTTCAAATTGATCTCTGCCTTGATAGATACAGACCCTGGGCCTAGCTGAAGTGTGTGATGCTTCTGGCCCTGCCTTGCTGGCTGTTTTAACATGGCTTTCACACTGAACTCTTACAACTCAATAATATTCATTACATATCTGCTCATATTTACCCTTTTTTCCTGTTCTGCTTGGATTAAAGTCTCTTTTGCTGAATTACCACATGTTTAACCTTTAGCAAGTTTAGTTCCTTTTCCACATTTAAGGGTTTTTATCTACACAATGTGTAATAATGTTACTTACCCTACGTTTTGGTAGAGTTGTTATGAGAATTAGGTGAGATGATGTACATACACATTTTTCTATGTACTGTGAACAAAAATATACATACAAATGAAAGGTGATATAATAGAGGTAGTAATAATAGTGGACAGTAACAGTATGTTGAACTTATAGTTAATATTACAATACTTTGTTGATAGGTATAGGGGTTAGTGTCCCTTCAAAATTCATGTTTCCCCAGAACCTCGGAATATAACCCTAAATCCAGTGACTGGTGGCTTTGTAAGAGAGGGAGACTTGGACCTAGAGACACAGGGAAGAAAAAGCAAGTAAAAATGGAAGCAGAGACTAGAGTAATGTAGCTCTAAGCCAATGAGTGCCAAGGACTGCTGGGTGCCACTGAAAGCTAGAAAAAGGCAAGGGAGAATTCTCCCCTAGAGCCTTCAGAGGGAACATGGCTCTGCGTGCATCTTAATTTCACACTTCTAGCCTCCAGAATTGTGAGACAATAAATTGTTGTTGTTGTAAGCCACCCAGTTGTGATAATTTGGTGCAACCATCTTAGGAAACTGATACAATAGGTTTACTTATTTTCAACAGTATACATTGTTCAGTGGATAAAGAATGTCTTGGGATACTTAATGTATCTTGTTGAATAATGTGAAGGCCAGGCCAGGCCTGGGCTCTGGCTTCAAATATGCAGCCTGTGCTGTAAGTATTACCAGTCATCCCCAGTCCCTTCCCACTTATTAGAGTTTGTTGCTGAACTGTATATACTTGGTACAAAGTACTGTGTGTCTGCACTGAGTCCAGTGTTTGGTGGAATGGAGGACAGCTATGGTGTCATGAAAAAAACCTCATTGTATTCTCAAAGACAGAGAACATGCTGCCTATTAAAAATGTGAACTGAAGTATGTCACATATTATTTTGGCCTTGTTTTCATCATCTGTAAAACAAGAGTAACTTGATTCACAAGATTGCTATGGAAATCAAAGGATAAAACATATGTGAAAGCACAAAGCACAATTCCTGACCTTGTTCACGGTCTGTAAATCTTCCCCTTACTCTCAATATGCCTCTCATTTCCTCTTCTGTCTTCCTTTACCCACCCAGACTTTTTCACAATGGGAATAATGAACACACAATTTTCAAAATATACAGTAGTAATCGAGTCAGTGACAATTATGGGGAACTAAGTTTTGCTAAAAAGCAGTAAAACAAATAAACATCTGAAGGGCTATCATTGTGAAATATGATTTTAAATTTCAAATATATGCCAGTGAGAAATAAGTACAACTGCTCCCCACCCCCTGCCACCATATTTTAGGAAATATCCCCACAGAATGGATTCTAATAACATTAATTTGCAGCACCTAACATATTTACTAGGTATCTGAAAAATACTATATATGACTTAAGGCAAAAACAGATTGCTTTCAGAATGAGAAAATGCACAGTGCGTCTCTATTGAGTAGATAATTATAAGTAATTAAGGAACATTATAAAGCAATAGTAAGTAGTCGGCACTGATCTTCTAAAAGCAACACAGAGGATTTGTTAGAAATATTTGTTGTACTTTTTGTTATAGAAGTTTAAATCTTATTTTTGGAAATGTGTCCACCTTAGATTATTCTCTTTCCTGTCTCATATTATGATTCTCCACAACCATCCCCCACTTGATATATATAAGAGAGAAATGATTGAAACAGGAGACTTTTGGGAAGGTCTGAACTTATCCCAATAGGGCTAAAAATAAGGTAGAATCACTCTGCTTTCTTTGCTTCTGTATCTATATCTGTATGTCACAGTTAACTTTTGGAAATTTCAGACATTGTGCAGTCTCACTTTCTTGAATTCTTAGCAATGATAATAGACCCTCTATCATTGTGGGGAAAAGGAGTGTATAAGGTAAAATGCATTTAGGAGTGTCCTTTTTTTTTCTTTTTTATGTTTGTTTTTCCTGAATGTATAGCACAAATTGAGGAAAGGCACACAGATTGTCTCCTAAAGATATTCATTAGGTAACCTGATAATGCTTCTACAGAAAAGCACACAAAAGCAAAGAAAACATCCTTTTAAAGGTACAGTTGAGCTTGGAAAAAAGTAAGGGACATCTACAGGCCAAAGAGAAAAAGAGATGATGGCTAATATCCTTAAACAAGAAGCTTGGGTTTTAATGGTCTCACATTGTCGTCGAACCCAGGTTCACATGCCCAATGCTCAGTGAGGCCAAATAAAATGAAACATCGGAGTTTTGGACAGAGAAAGGTTTATTGCAAGGGCCAAGCAAGGAGTACAGGTGGCTCATGCTCAAAAGACCCAAACCATCCAGTGGTTTGCAGGGAAGAGTTTTTTTTTTTTTTTTTCTTCAAGGAAGAGTTTTTAAAAGCAAGTTTGGGATGAGGGCTGCGGGGTGTGTGACCTTCCTCTGATTGATTGGTGGTGAGTTAACAGGATGGCTTTCCTGGAATCTCAATTATCAACCTTATGGTTCCAACCAGTGTGGAATCTAGTGCTTGTGCTCAGCCTGAAGTTACCATCCTCCACCTGGATAGGGGCCTTATTTCCTTTAGAACAACTCAAAGATGTATGTCACATTGTTATTTATATCCCTTCAGGAGGAACTAGGACTCTGCTTTATAGCTGTACCATTACTTCTTGACTGCTTTTCCTTTGTTTCTGCTTTCTCTCACTTCCCTAATTAGTAACTGTTTGAATCTGCGTTTTGGAAGTCAGGGGAGGTCTACAACAAGAAATATGGGGGTCATGGAAAGGCTTTTGTACCAAGGAGGATACTGTAGGGCCCTGTTCAGTTTCAGCCTGAGCCCACATGAGTCTTTGAGCTGGAAATTTGGCCTCTGTATAAATGAAATAGATGAAGAGCAAAAATCTACTGGCAAAACACAGGGACATGAAAAATAAATTTGTCAGTCTCTACTGAGCTTTGTTGAGGGGAGGGAACTTCCCTCAGGTCTACCCTCAGTGACTTTTCAGGTTAAATTGACACTATCTGCAAAGCATAGAAGCTCTCAAGATGTGAAAGTATTAAAAAACTGTAACCAGCTGGTATGTGCAGCAACAAACACAAGATCTCCTTGGAGGGACATGCTACCAACTTGTGAACATCACAACTGTCAAGTATAAAGCTGAGGATGAATTTCAATCCAAATTTCCAAAACCACGAAGAAACAATCTAACATGAGAGTCAACTGACATGAGAAATAGCAAGCAGGATTGTATTTCCAAGAACTTCAAACAATAAAATACAAACATAAAAGACCATAAAATGGGTATGTTTAAAAAAATATATCAATCTAAAATATGGGGAAAGGATAAGATATTAAAAACAGATCAGTCATACTGAAGAAAGATCAACAGAACTTCTGGAAATGAAATATATAATCATTACAATTAAACCTCAATGGCTTCTCTAGGAAAATGTCATAGGGTAACTCTTGGACACGTGTACCAGCATTAGTGTTATCAACACTTCTCCCAAAGAAACAAGGAATAAATTCCAATCTCACATGAAACCCTCAGTTATAGAAAAAAAATTCTCAATTCATTTAATCAAACCAGCAAAACGTTAAAACCAAAAGTGAGCAAGGACAGTATAATAAAGAAAATTAGAGGACAGCATTCTCATGAACATAGATGCAGTGATCATTAACAGAATGGTAGCAAAACGAATCCAGCAGTATTTTAAAATGACAAAACTCGGTTTACCTCAGCAATGTAAGGATGGTCTTACACTCAAAAATCAATTAACTTACCATGTTTACTTATTAAAGGGGAGCATAAGATGACCATCTCCATACTACAGACAAAAAGTTTGATAAAATTCAATATCTACTCTTTATTTAAAAAAAAACCATCAGCAAAGCAAGAATAGGAGAAATCTTTATTAGCCTGATAAAGGGTACCTGTAAAACATTGACAGAAAGCATCATACTTAATGGTGAAGTCATGAAAACTTTCCATTTAAAATCTGGAATGGCAAAATGTTTCCCACTGCCACTGCTTCTGTTAAACACTGTGCCTAATATCTGAGTACAGTAAGGCAATAAAAAAAAATCTAAGGATTAGAAAAATGCTACTCATTATTTGCAATATGATAATCATTTATGTATAAAATCCAAAATATATACATATAAATTATTAGAATTAATAAGATGATTTTGCAAAGTGTTGGGATGCATGATCAACACACATAAAATGTATTTCTGTCCTCCAGCTATGCAGAGTTAGAAAATAAAAATGGTACCAGTTATAAAAGCATCAACAATTATAAATTACCCAGGAATAAATCTCACCCCAAAATATACAAGACCTTTGAGGAGAAAGTTGTATTAATTTTACTGAAAGCCTTAAAGAAATCTAAATAAATGGAGAGAAACACCACATTATGGATTAGAAGGCTGTGTATTATAAAGATATAAGTCGTTCCCAAGTTGATATATAAAGACAATAAAATTAAAGTCAAAATCCACACCTTTTCTTTTTGGGGAACTTAAGAAGCTAATTCCTAAAAATTTATTTTGAAAGTCAAGAGCCCTAAAATAGTCCAAGATGTGGGAAGGTGTTGCCTTATTAGATTTCAAGAACTTTTATGAAGCTATGGCAATTAAAACACTGGGACATTTTTCAGAGAAAGAGACAAATAGACAAGCAGTACAGAAAAGAGAGACCAGAGATGGAGTCACATGTATTTGGAAACTTGAATTATGACAAAGGGAACACTGCAGATAACCTGGGAAAGGAGAAAAATTCAATAAATGCTGATGGATGGGGCAAGTGCTTATTCATATAAAAAAATAAAATTGGAGCCCTACTTCAAGCGAGAAACACAAATCAATTCCAGATAAATTTATATTTAATGTGGCTAGGAAAACTATTAGAAGGAAAGGTAATAATATTAGGTCCTTGGGGTAGAAAACTATCTTAATACATAGAAAGAACAAGCTACAAAGAAAATGTTTTAAATTCAACCATATTAAGGTTAAGAGCAGTGTTCTTTAAAGACCCATAAGTAAAATTAAGACAAAGCATAAACTAGGAGGAAAAATTGCAACATGTGTAAGTGACAGTGGATTAGTGCCTACAACATATGAAGAATATATTTTAAAAATACACAAGCAATCCAATAGAAAATCGGGCAAAATAATTCACAGTCAGTGCCTGGATCAAGATAGAAGAGTAGGAAGATCCTGAGCTCACTTCCTCCCATAGACGTGCCAAAACTACAACTAAATATAGAACTATCTCTGAGAATGACATGAACTAGCAGAACAGATTTTCTACAACTATGGATATAAAGCAAGTGGCACATCAATACAGGTAGGAGGGGCAGAAATGTGGTCTAGTCAAAACACACACCCTTGGTACAGTGACCCACAAGTGGAAGGGATATCACAACTGTGGTGGTTCACCCTGAGGAGTGAGAGGTTTGAGCTCCATGTTGGGCTCCCAAGCCAAGGGAACATGCACTGGGAAGATGAGACCCACAATGTCTGGCTTTGAAAATCAGTGGGGCTTTTATCTGGGAGAACTGGAGGATATGGGAAACTGAGATTTTGTTTTTGAAGGGCTCATACACAAACTCAATTACTCTGAGTCCCAGTGCAGAGGCAGCAGCTTGAAAAGTGCCTGGGTCACACAAAAAGGAGGTTCATTGACTAATTTTAGGGTGTGTGCTGAAGGGGCAGGGATCTGGTGGAACTTTCTCTGGGTATGAAAGTGTTGGTGGGTGTCATTTTTTTGTTTAACTTCCCTTCCACCTAGCTGGTCTGGTGCTGAGAGGCACCATTTCTCCATCAACCTAGATAACACCATGTGCCCTGACCCAAGGTTCCCCCAAGGACCAGCCTCACCCAACATGCCCACACTGGTCGGCCCCTTCAAAGGGGCTCCTGCTCCAGAGGACAGCCCTGTACACCAGTGTGTTTGCAGCAGTCATGGCTGGGCCTCACAGCCAGTTGCATTGGGGGCCAGCCCTGCACATCAGCATGCCCATAGCACTTGTGGCAGGACCTCTCAGCCAGCTGGCCTGGGGGCTAACCCTTCCCACCAGCATGTCTGCAGCAGTTGCAGCCCAGTCACAACCAGAGGTGGCATGCAGCCCCCACAGGGGATACCCCTGGAGCACTTGGTTCTGGTGACCAGGAGGGACTGCACTACTGGGTCCTACAGGATAGATTCTACATAAGGCTGTTCTTTCAAGACTGGGAGATGTAGCTGATATACGTAATATACAGAAACAAACAGAGAGTTAGGAAAAATGAAGAAACAAAGGAATACCTTCCAAATGAAAGAACAAGACAAAAACCTCAGAAGAAGAACTAAATAAAATGGAGATAGGCAATTTACCAGGTAAAGAGTTCAAAGTAATAATCATAAAGATGCTCGCCAAACTCAGGAGAAGAATGGATGAATGCAGTGAGAACTTTAAGAGATAGAAAATATAAAAAGAACCAATCAGAACCGAAGAATACAATAACTGAAATGAAAAATACACTAGAGGGGACAGCAGATTAAAGGATGCAGAAGAAAGGATCAGTGATTTGGGAGACAGAGTAGTAGAAATCACCCATTGAAACAAAAAGAAAAAAAGAAGTTTACAAAATGAGGATAGTTTGAGGGACTTCTGGGACAACATCAAGCATAATAACATGTACATTATAGGGGTCCATGAAGGAGAAGATAGAGAAAGGGACAGACAACATATTCAAAAAAATAATGCCTGAAACCTTTCCTAGCCTGGTGAAGGAAAAAGACATCCAAGTCCAGGAGTCACAGAGTCCCAAACAAGATGAACCCAAAGAGACCCACACCAATACACATTATAATTGAATAGTTAAAGGTTAAAGATAAAGAGAGATTCTTAAAAGCAGCAAGAGAAAAACAACTAGTTACTACAAGGGAACCCCCATAAGACTATCAGCTGGCTTTTCAGCAGAAACTTCCACCCAAAATACTCTAACCAGCAAAGTTATCATTCAGAATGAAAGGAGATACAGTTTCCCAGACAAGGAAAAGCTATAAAGAAGTTCATCACCACTAAATCAGCCTTATGAGAAATATTAAAGGGATTCCTTAAAATGGGAAAGGCCATACCTAGAAATAAGAAAATTATGAAAGAAAAAATCTCACAGGTAAAGGCAAGCATACAGTAAAGGTAGTGGATCAACCACGTATAAAGCTGATAAGAAGATTAAAAGACAAAAATAGTAAAATCATCTATATCTAAAATAACTAAGTGATACACAAAATAAAGAGATGTAAATTATGACATCAAAAGCAGAAAACATTGAGGGGTGGGGAGTAGAAATGTAGTGCTTTTAGAATGTGCTTGAACTTAAGTGACCAGTAACTTAAAATAGACTGCTATATACATAGGCTGTTATATATGAACCTCATGGTAGCAACAAACCAAGAACCTATAACAGATACACAAAAGATACAGAGAAAGGAATACAAACATAATACTAAAGAAAGTCATCAAATCACAAGGGAAGAGAACCAGAGAAGAAGAAAGGAACAGACAAGAACAAAAACAACCAGAAAACAATTAAGAAAATGGCAATAAGTACATACCTATCAATAGCTACTTTAAATGTAAATGGACTAAATGCAACAATCAAAAGACAGAGGGTTCCTGAATGGATACAAAAGCAAGACCCATCTATATGCTGCCTATGAGAGACTCACTTCAGTTCTGTTAAAAAAAAAAAAGTGGAGGGATATAAAATGTTATTCCATGCAACTGGAAAGAAAAAGAAAGCTGATGTAGCAATATTTATTTCAGACAAAATAGACTTTAAAATAGAGACTGTAACAAGAGAAAAGGGGCATTACATAATATTAAAGGGATGATAAAATACTGAGGAATAAAATTAACCAAGAAAGTGAAAGACCTGTATTCTGAAAATTATAAGACACTGATGAAAGAAATTGAAGATGACACAAATTAATGGAAAGCTATACTGTGCTCATGGATTGGAAGAATTAATACTGTTAAAATGTCCATACTACCCAAAGAAATCAACAGATTCAGTGCAATCACTGTCAAAATACCAATGACATTTTTTACAGAAGTGGAACAAATAATCCTAAAGTTTGTATGGAACCACAAAAGAGCTCAAATAGCCAAAGCAATCTTAAGAAAGAAGAGCAAAGCTGGAGGTATCATACTCCCTGATTTCAAAGTGTACCCGGACTTCAGACTGTACTACAAAGCTATAGTAATCAAAACTGTATGGTAGTGGAACAGAAACAGACACATAGATCAATGGACCAGAATAGAGAGCCCAGAAATAAACCCACACTCATACTGTGAATCTATGACAAAGGAGGCAAGAATATACAATGGGGGAAATGATAGCCTCTTCAATAGATGGTGTTGGGAAAACTGGACTGCTACATATAAAAGAATGAAACTGGACCACTTTCTTACACCATATATAAAAATAAACTCAAAATGGATTGAAAACTTAAATGTAGGACCTGAAACCATAAAACTCCGAGAAGAAAACAGTGTCAGTAGCTTCTTTGACATCAGCGTTAGCAGTATTTTTTTGGGTATGTCTCCTCAGGCAAGGGCAAGAAAAGCAACAATAAATGGGACTACCTCACACTAAAAAGTTTTAGTAATACAACATTGTAAATCAACTATACCCCAATAAAAATTAAAAAAAAAAACACTAAAATGCTTTTGCACAGCAAAGGAAATCACCAACAAAGCAAAAAGGCAACCTACTGAATGGGAGAAGATAATTTGCGAATGATATATTCAATGAGGGGTTAATATCCAAAATATTTAAGGAACACACACAACTCAATATCAAAAAAGGAACAATCTTAAAAAAAATGGGCAGAGGACCCAAATAGACATTTTTCCAAGGAAGACATACAGATGGCCAATAATCGCATGAAAAGATGCTCAACGTCACTAATCATCAGAGAAATGCAAATCAAAACTACAATGAGATATTACCTAACACCTGTCAGAATGGCTATCATCAAAAAGATAAGAAACAACAGGTGTTGGTGAGGATGTGGAGAAAAGGGAATCCTTGTGCACTGTTGGTGGGAATGTAAATTGGTGTAGCCACTGTGGAAAATAGTATGGAGATTCCTCAAAAACTTAAACATAGAACTACCATTTGATCCAGCTATTCCACTCATGGGTATTTATCTGAAGAAAATGAAAACACTAGTTCAAAAAGATATATGCACCCCTATGTTCATTGCAGCATTATTTACAATAGCCCAGATATGGGAGCAACCTAAGTGTCCATCAATAGATGAATGGATAAAGAAGATGTGGTATATATATATACATAAATACACACACACACACACACACACAATGGACTATTACTCAGCCATAAAAAAGAATGAAATCTTGCCATTTGTAACAACATGGATGGACCTAAAGGGTATTATCCTTAGTGAAACAAGTCAGTGAAAGACAAATACCATGTGATTTCAAATTTTAATGTGGAATCTAAAAAACAAGTGAACAAACAGAACAGAAACAGGCTCATAAATACAGAAAATAAACTGGTGGTTGCCAGAGGGGAGTAGGGTTGGGTGGTTGGGCAAAATAGACGAAGAGGATTAAGAAGTACAAACTTCCAGTTGTAAAATAAATAAGTCATGGGATGTAATGTACAGCATAGGAAATATAGTCAGTAGTGTTGTAAGAACTTTGTATGGTGACAGATGGTTAGTAGACTTATCACGGTGATCAGTTCATAATGTATATAAATGTTGCATCACTATGTTGTAGGCCTGAAACTAATAATATTGTATGTCAGATATACTAGTATTAAAAAAAGAAAAGAAAAAAGTAATTCACAGGCACTTTACAGAAGAAACACAAATGGCAAATAAAATCTGAAACCCCAAACTTGTCATTGCTATACATGGGACAGCAAATTGGTTGAAAAATAATTTGCCATTATTTCCAAAAAGTGAAGGTGCTCATCCCCTATGACCCAGCAAGACCTCTGACATTATTATCCCAGTCTCTTGTGCTGGTGAACAAGCAGTTGTATATAAGAATTTTCATAATTTCATTGTTTCTAATTGCAAAAACCTGGAAACAGTCCAAGTATCTGTCAATAGAAGAATGAATAAATATATTCTGGTATAGTCACAAAATAAAATGTTAAATGGTAATGAAAACAATAAATTATAGCCACAAAACTACATGGTTGCATATCAGGAAGATAACTATGAGTTAAGAAAAGACAAAAAAAAACCACATTCAGTGTGTGTCTCTATAAAACGTTCACAAACAGACAAACAATATAATGTTTAGGGATACAAATATATAATAAAACTAAATGAAGAAAAGTAAGGGGCTGATAAGTGCATCTACTACCTAGTTAGGAAAAGTCACCCAAAAGGAAAAACAAAAGAATATATAGCACTCAAAGATGAGCATTAGCATCATCACTAGGGGATGCCAGAATGGGATGATTTTTCTCTTGGACTCCTTAGAGAGTACAGGGAATTGGTGGCCTGCGTATTTGAGAAAACCGAGGATTGGATGTGCAGACAAGTGACTGGCAGGGGGAAGGGGAGTTTTGCGCAGGAGCGGGCTCTGCAAGTTGATGCTAAAAAAGTCCAAAGACCCAAGAAAGCAGCATTTTACTTATGAGCTCACTTTTTGGCATAAAATCTGTCCCTCAAACAAAAGTCAGTGAAGCATATTTAAATGTTAGCAAAGGCTATATTGAAGTGAGGATCGGGAACTGATGACAAAGGTTGAAAGAAATAAATAAGAAATAAATTTTTCTTAAAAATGATTTAATGATTGAAAAAGCCCTTTAAATCACATTATGTGTCCATGACCAACTTCCTCAGCACATTTTTATTTTTAGCTAAGGAGGAAAAGAACTTTGACTAAATGGATATTTTTACTGACTGCTAGTATTCACGCTAAGCTTGCTGCCCCAAATCCAGTGAGAAGAAACTGGATAACAGCCTGTTCACCAGTTAATGGCTGGGTTAGTGAAATCTTGATCTAGAATATTTCTAAGGCCCTTTATCATTCTGAGCCCCTGTATCTCTCTGTTTAACAGCAGTTAGTAGGAAACGGTCACTTTTACGCCAGTCTTGGCTTAGGAGAGATGCTCCTTCTGCAATCGAGTCAGGAAGGATCACGACTGATTTCTGTAAGGCCATCTGGAGAATCTCGGCTCTGAAATGACAAAAAGACATGTATGTCAGAGTTAAGATATTAATCCTTCTCCATCCTATACCATGCCTGACATGACACTGACACTGCAACTACAGAGTTGGGCCTCTGAGATTTGGCCCAGAGAGAGGTCAGAATAATTACCCCTTTTAGATGGCATCTTCAAACCATCAAACCTTAGGTGTTTTCTGATTGTTACTACATTGATCTGGTTGTCAGGAGATATGCCTTCTAGTCCTGCCTCTGACTTTAACATACTATGTGCGTTTGGGCATGTTATTTTCAGGACCTCAGTTTCTCCATTGATAACATGAAAGATTTGGACCAGGTTATCTCTAAAGCCTTCTCAGAAGCCAGACATGCTAAACTTCTGTGATTCCAGCTGATTTCATCTCCTCTTATGGTACCTTTCTGAGATATGTTGGTGAAGGACTCATTCTCAAGACTATTGAATGAATAAATAAAACAAAACAAAAACCAAAACTATGGCATATCAAAGCTGTGGCTTTCAAAAGTCCAAGTGAAAGCAAATAATACAGATGAATAGATGATCCTACCTCTCTATTGTTGTCATTTGTTTTTCCATTTTTACCAGTAGTTCAGGATAAATATTTTAGAGTGAAATCTGGAAGAGCTGAATGAACACATTGTGATGTTACAGCTTAAGAGTATTGATAGTAACTGGTAAAGTTAAGCTGCAGAGCAAGATTTCTAGCATGGGATTTAAAAACAAAAAACTATTGTTCTTCTGCTCCCTTGTGGAAAGTTTGGTGTAGTACAGCAATGTGTCATGCATCCCATGCAAAACAGGTACCCTCAGCCCTGAAGAGGTTAAAATTGTCTCTGTAAGAGCCCAAAGTCCACTCTATATTGCAGAATATTTTGTTATAATTTTTAATTTTATTACCCTATTTAAAACAAATGTTTTTTTCTGCACAACTTCAACTCAGGGTTCTTCAGGGATTTCTAAAATTTTTTCTGAGAGAGATCCAGTCTTGAAGATTTCTGTAAAATCTAAATGTTTATAGTCTCCAACCCTGCCAATGCTTATTTAGACTGTGTATAAAATAAAAATCACTAGTTGAAAAATTATCCATTATCATGTTTTTGAGGAAATCAGTGTGTTCTGACTCTGAAATACAGGTTGATTAAAGAAAAAATATATATAGAAAGGTACAAAGAAAAATCACCAATATTTCCAACAACCACTATTGAATCTTTCAGTTCTTTTATTACAAGTTATTTTTCTAAACATATTTACCATTGTTGTACAAAGTAAGCAATTAGTAAACAGTTGCTGAATATATAGGAATATATATATAAGCATTTCCTCTTTGTATTAAATGTCCCTTGTAAATATAATTTTAACCTCTTAAAATATTTATTCAAATTAATGTATAGTTAAACATGTCTCATTATGTTTTTATGGTACATGATAAATCTTAAGATAGCTTCCAGAAAGTTTATACTCTTTTATATCCCTACTGGTAGGATATAAAGTTATACATCTCACTAAACCCTCACCAAAACTGAATAATATTGTTTATGTTTTTACTAAATTGAAGGATGGAAATGTATTTCATTTAAATTTCCATCCTTTCAGTTATCCACGTATGTGTTTATATATATATACATACACATATATGCATGTGACCTGCATACACACATATATAGGAAGGTGATGTGACTGGCATTTTAGTTTTGTTTATATTCTGCTCAAGTTTTAAGATTTTTGTATAAGCAAACATCCATATTTTCATTTGTAATTTCTTCCATTGCTTTGAAGCTTTAAAAGTATCACCATCAGCAATTTGATAATCACTTGTATTTTTTTATGGTTTGATTTTTTAAAAAATCACTCATATAATATGAGCCATACTAGAAACTTCACATGAAGCATTCTTTAGGTATACAGTAAATATTCATTTAAATTTAACATGTTTCAGGGGAAACCCAATTTCTTCATAGGGTCAAGTATTATCGCAGCATATGTGAAAAATCAGGTTATTAAAAATACATTTTTTTCTTAGAAAACATCATGGTGCATAGGCTAATCATTTCAAAGTCCTACAACCTGATTAGCATTTCTTAAACATAGCTGGTATTATCTGGACTCTTCCTAAACTGGCACAAAATATGAAACTACAAAAAGAACTTGGAACCTGCAGCCATTCAATTTTGGTGACTAAGAAACCAACAAGTTAGCCTCAAGAAACTTTTAAGACTATTTCTTCATCTCCAGCTCTTTTAAAGTGTATGAGAATGTAGGTAATGAATTGCAAATAAAATATTGCTCATAAAGGAAATTACTTGAGAGATTTCAAAATGACCAGCTAACTTGGTTGATAACTCCATAAATGCAGGGAAACATGATATTAGTATTAGTCAAATGCAGTATTAGTCAAATTTCCCTGTTTCTGCAGGGAAACAGATTACCTGTTTCTGTGGAATTCAGTGTTTTTTAGGTGAGGTGTAAGGCCCAGTATTTCACAGATTTTTTTCCCATTGAATCTTGCTTTCATTAGACTGAAAGATGGATTCTAACAGATAAATTAATCAACAAGGAGAAAGTGCCTAAGGTATATTTTGCTGGGCATAGACGAGATAAAAGAGGATTATAAAATTTGCTCAAGCAGAATGCAATAACACTGAGTGCTTATTATGTGCCAGGTTCTGTGGTAAATTTATATGTCAGCTTTTAATCCTCCTATAGCAACTGTATGAAATAGCTACTATTATTATCCGTTTAACAGCTGGGTAAAATGATGCTTAAAGTTGTTAATTAACATGTCCAAATTCACGCAGTTGATAAAAGCCAGAGCCAGTGTTCAAACCAAGGTCTCTGTGATGCCACCAGTTTTAAACTTTTACTATCTGTGCTATATTTCTGGGGGGTAAACATCTGTGAGCCAGATTAAATCTGCTATAGAAGAAAGTTTTCATTAAAAGTCTTGAAGGTAGAACTTGAATAGATAAAAAGAAGAGAGGACAGTATTTTTTTTTTAAGGGGGAACAGTGAGACCAAAGGCAGGGAGGTATGAACGAACACATAAGGGAAGTAAAAAAAAAAAAAAGGCAAAGAACTTTTTTTTTAACTGTATGCCAAATATTTTACTGTTTTTAAGAAATCCTGTGCTTTTAAAACAATTTTAAAAACATACGAAAGCACAAAAGGAAATTAAAATCATCTATAACCCCACTTCTCAGAAATATATAAACATGGATTTTAATACTATCATATTGCATATAGAAGTTTATAATGTGTTTTTATTTTAATATGTCACTCATGTTTTATATCCCTACTGTATTAATTATATACTTATTTTTGTTAGAAATCTAATTGACCTCTTATAGATATGTAATGAAAACATACACCAGATTTGGTTTATTTTCATTTTTCCTTGCAATATTAACAAATGGTTAGTTACTCAGCATGGATTTTTGCCTTTTATCAACACAGTGAGTCCCTGAAAGACTCTTGAGTCACTGAAAATGTTTTCCTTTGCATATGTTATTACATCTGGTATTCCTTTGTCAAGTCTCTTTCAACCGTTTGGATTAATTTTGTTTTAGGTAGGGTTTTCCATTAGCTCACTCTATTATTTTTCTTTTAATAGGTAGGTTTCACCCATTTTCATACTGTCTTGCTTCTATTATCTTGTTTTAAGCTTGCTAATTTTAATGTTTCTTACAATTTCTTTTCTATTCTAATTCTTTTTGTTGTCCTGATTGTTTTCTCCTCCTCACCCTCTTATTCTGCAGCTTCTTCCTCCTTCAGTGCTGAGTAGCCAGTAGTCCAAATAAAGTTCATCATAAAATTAAACAACAATAATTTTTAAGACAAACAAAATTTGGAACATGTGTTTAAGTCTATAAAAAGCCTAAGGCAATAGATCTGTTTTCAGAAATTGTTTTATTTTTTTCATAAAGTCCAAATCAATGCAGCATTAGTCAAATCAAATTAATTGGTGGGAACAGATTCCAAATCTGTGAAAAATTATTTTACATGTAAAAAAATGGCAAAAATGATCACCTTGAATATTTTCCAAATGTAAAATCAGAATTATTTACAAGTTCTACAGGGTTCATAAGTATATAAATTAATTTTTTTAAAATTCTATAAGGATTTACACCCCACTGATAAATTGGGATGGGGAGGTCAAGAAATATGTTATCTCTTTTGTATGACATTTTTATAATTATATCATAATGTACTGTGAAACTTAAAGATTGTGAAATAAGAGTGCACAAGGTTATACCTAACCTGTTTGAAAGAAGCTTTATCATTTTCAGTGACTAAGTCATGGAAAAATCCAACAATAATTTTTCATGAGAAAAACAGAGGTCTCGAAGCATTTGGGAGTAGGCATTAATTAGGCTGGGTTCTAATCCTCTGATTTTCTCCAGGAAGCAGTATGATATCATCCACTATGCACTTAACCATCACATACCCAGTGAGAAGTACAGGCAGAGCAAGGTAACACTTCCAGTTTTTAGAATGGAAACAGTGAGGAGTCTTAAAATGACTTCCCTAGAATCATCATAGTATTTACTGGAAGTGATCATGTAACTGAATCCTAGGACACTTGACTCCTTAACCCTTATACATACAGAATGTGTTAGTTTAACCAAGGGAAAATGTGTCCATTCTTTTCTCCATAACACTGAGGTATTATTTTTATTGCTTAGATATTAAAGCCACAAACAGTTGAACATAAGTTTTTTGAATGAAGTTATAAAAAAGTCTTTATATATATTGAATTCCCTCAGGTCTATACAGAAAAGGCAATATTTTATGTGCTCCAGTCTTTTTTTAAATTTGAAATAGAATCCATTTAATTACAAAGAAAATGAGAATTTTCCAAAGCTAAGATGATCTCAGGCAGTGACAGCATAACAATACAAATCCTTTGAAAGATGTGTTTCAGAATGCAACCTGACAAGTCCTTGTACTCCTTTCTTACTGTTCTATTTCCCAAAAAGGGAATATTGCTAAGAAATAATTCACTGGGTTCTCCAGAAAACCTTTCAAATACTCTACATTGGCTCTGTCATCATTAGACCCAATACGCTTATGTAAACTAAGTAAATACCAATGTGAACCTCAGACTTCTGTGAATTGTCACTTTAACTTCAGGGTTTGACATGCTAAAGCATATATTTTCTTATTCTGGGATCCTAGCCTTGTATTTAGGACATTTTTGATACGGAAGCTGTTGGCGGGTCCTCTCTGTCGTCATGTTTCCTACAAAGTAACTTGGAAAACTAGGCATCATGAAAAATTCTAAACAACAGTAGGAAGTCCTTGCATTTTGTGGGAGGACTTCTGTGCCTCTTGCCGCTTCAAAGGTCTTGGGAGACCCCACCTGGCTCTGGGCACCTGAAGCCATCAGAGGAGGTAGATGCCCGGCTTGCTGGGTTTGAGGCTTGTGTTTCCTTCTGCCTGAGAATATTTTCACATTTTTCCATGGTTGATAGACTGTTATTGGAATCGCGTATTTATTTAACCTTGGGTTCTGCAAACTTTTTCCATAAAAGGCCAGGTCACAAATATTTTAGACCTTGTGGGCCACACAGTCTGAGTCTGTTGCAGCCCCAGGCAGTAAGTGAATGGATGTAGCTGTGTTCCAATAAATATTTATTTACATAAACCGGCAAATTAGAAAAGAACCATCGCAGGTGGAATTAAAGCATCTGTGATGTCTCCTTTTCCTATTCTTAATCTTCAATGGGTTGAGATCAAGCCAAAAAAACCCAAAAAACAAAAAGGTAAAGAAAATAGATTTTTAAAGGAATGAGAAGGGAAGTCTGGGATTTATAAATAGGCCACACTCATTGCTCTTTGCAGGACTCTGTTTACTAGTACGACACTCTGTCATCCAAATGCTGAATACCAAGTCCTAGTCTCCTATAACTAACCTTCATAAACACTGCTGATACAATTTTGTCTGCAGGTGTCACCTCCCTTCAGTCTATGTATTTATGTTCCTGTTAAAATATATAGTAAACAGGGGAATATTTCTCCATTAAGGAGTCTGTGTCATTTTTGTCTCCGCCACATGACTTTTCACTTACTTATGTGGCTTTTCTGCCAAACACTAATAGCATTTGGACACATGACCATTGCCACATTAAAATGAGAGACAAACGAGTGCTTTTTGCATGTTCAATGCTTCTCTTTGCTTATAATTTCCTGTCCACCACAGTACATAAATAATTAAGGTATATTTCCCCTTTAATGGCCCATAAATTTGATTACCATTTGCCTTGTTCCTTGCTTTTATGAAACAGTGTTCTTCTCATTTTCAAAATGTTTTGAATAATTTAAAAATTGTTTCAAAAGTGTAACATTTTTCCAAGTGTCATCTAAAAAATTTGGGTTGGTTTTACTACTTATAAGTCTAGTGCCTTAATCAACCTCCATATTTTGAGTATTTACTGTGGCCAAGGCATTATATTAAGCACTGTACCAAACTAACATCTGCCATCCAACTGGAACTAGTAGATAGAAATTTGAGACAAATATGAAAGGTACATTTTTAACCTACCAACAAAATCAGTTAGACATAGGATATTGTCCACAATTATCTGCATACCACACTCTATTCTCTGCTTTACTTTGCAAATAGAGATTTAGATTTGACGTTCTCAATAGCAGATATACTGGTATATTCTGAGAAAAACATCATCCAAACTAGTTATTTGTGTAGTGAAAATAGGAATACGAGCTTCTTTGGTACAGCATGAAGCGTTCAGAATCTAATATTTCCTTAGCTCAGGATTGTGCCTAAGTGGAAAATTATTTATGTAGTTGAGATTACAGAGACTACATAATCTTATACTCTTGATTGGTTTTACTTTAACACTATACAATTAGTATTTCTCATTATAAAATGATTTTGAATCATCTTTTTAATCACTGCTGGATAGCTCAGTGAAAAATGAGATACCATTCCCCTTTTTTCAAAGTTTGGGTGTGTCTGTTTTTTAAAGACAAATGTTTTTAGAGCAGTTTTAGGTTCACAGAAAAATGAGAGGAAGGTGGAGAGATTTCATGTATACTCCCTGCCTCCACACAGCATAGCCTCCCCTGCTATCAATATCCCCCACCAGAGTGGTACACTTAATGAACCTGCATTGACACATCATTACCACCCGAAGTCTATAGTTTACATTAGAGTTCACTGTTGATGTTGTACATTCTATGCATTTGGGCAAACGTATGATGACACATATTCATTATTACAGTATCATATAGAGTATTTTCACTGCCCTAAAAATCCTCTGTGCTCTACTTGGCAACCACTGATCTTTTTATTATCGCCATAGTTTTGTCTTGGCCAGAATGTCTTATAGTTGGAATCATACAGTATTATATATATATTTTTCACTGTGTAAATTATGATACAATAAAATATTTACCCATATCAAGATTTTCCTACACTCAGGATTATTTTCTTAGGTTAGATTCATATTCATGCTGGATGAAAGGGACATCATTAGCTCTTTCATTTTAAAAATTGACTATTTTAGTAGGTAGAATGTAGAACCATATATTGTTACTTTGATGAGAAAAATATGACTCTATTTTTAACATTTTTATTTCTTTGATTTCTACTAATGTTGAACCTTTTTTTTCTTCAAAATTATTAGCAATTTGATTTTCATAATTGTGCATTATTTGTTATGTCAATTGCTCAGTTTTATACAAAGGGTTTTAACATTTTTCTTAAACATTTATATTGAGCTTTTAAAATAAGTTGCCATCTTTATTACATTTCTAAATTTATTGTTTGCCTTTTAATTTTCCTAGTTATATTTTGAAATTCAGAAATTTTGTGATTTATTCCAGTCATTTATATCAACATCATTTAATGATTTTTTTCTGCTTTGAAACGTAGGAAGCCCCCCTCCCCATACTTGAAAAATTATTCATCTCTTTGTTCCTCTAGGATTTTATTGATTAATTAATTTTATATTTATTTCTGTAATCCAGCTGGAATTTATTTTGCTGCATGAAATAAGATGAATATATAAATTTATTTTCCCATTAGCTAAAAAATAGCATGAGCATCATTTATCCCTTCCCCAGTGCTTTATGATGTTCTTCATCATATATTACATGTTATATATGACAAGATCTTTTTTTGAATCATCTAGTAGAGAGGTCTCCTCAAATTTTTGAGCACACATGCCTAGCATGCACAATTTGTGCATGCACCATCAATATATGACTTTGCTTTTATGAAGACCTACACTAGGACCTGTTTGCACTAACCAAAAGAAGTTCTAAGAGGATTTTTGCTTTCAAGAAAAGAGGTGAAAAGTGAAAATAGTGCTCAGTGTTTATTTTGCAGTGAGCTGTTATAGAGGCGACATGCACTCTTAGCATCACCAAGTTCCTTCCCGGGAACCACACACAACATCTCAGCATCCAGCCATCATAGCTTTGAATTGTGTGGGTGAGCACCTGTGCTTTATCTCCATTTATTTCGTGCATCCTTTAGCGAGATGTGTCCTAACGTAATTCCTTCTTCGCTTTATGCCATTCTGGCTTATGAAAGGTTTCCTAGGAACACTCCATTTTTGGATAGTGGGGGAAAGCTGTATTTTTTTATTACATACTTGCACTACTGTCAATCCATATGTTAAGTAACACTTATATTAATTTGTATCTTGAAATCAAGTGAAAACATACTTTCTAATTTTTTTTATCCCACCCCTGGTGAATTTTTTTTGCATGCTACAAACTACTTATCATATGATTTCTATTATTTTAGCTTAATAACAGACTTTTATTTCCCTATATCTAGTTTCTCCCTCAGGATTATTCTTTCTTCAAACATTTATTTGACATTCACTTACATATAAACATGTGTATCATTTTGTAAATTTCCTGAAAAATCCCATTTGGACTATAATTGTACTGTAGTTTCACTCAATTTATATATATTTTTTCCTTTGACATCTTTAGATGGTGTTCTGATTCTCAGTGTATATAGCTTTTGTCATCTTTATGTCTCTTGGTAGGATTTTGAAAATGAGTCTTAAAGATGGTTAATGTTACTTAATCCTAGGCACTGTATATGTGTATTTGCAGGTATAGGGTGACTATATAATTTTATCCAAACCATGTCATCATCATCATTATTATTATCATTATCATTATTATTATTATTATTTGGCTGTGGGGTCTTAGTTCCCTGACCATGGATTGAACCTGGGCCCTCAGCAGTGAGTGTGTGGAGTCCTAACCACTGGACTGCCAGGGAATTCCCCAAACCATTTCACTATTGAGAGTGAAAGGGAACACTATTAATTTTAACACTGGGGACAGCAGGGATAAATGGGACTCTTCTAGGGAAACCAGGCCATTTGTTAACTCTGGGAACCTAGAAAGCTTTTCACATTGGAGAACGCAGGTATAGACAGTTCTTGCAATAACTTTTTCTGTGAAGGAGAGGAATAAGAGAGAGTGGTAGATGTAGGGCAACACAGGATCAAATAATGATGTTTATTTTTAATTGAACCTGCTTAAATGTTGATAGGGAGACCTCAGTAAAAATAGAGATGGTCAAATGATATTAGAAGGTTGAGTAATTAACAAAGAGAGGTCTGTGAAGAGGTCACAAGGGGTAGGATTCTGACCAGAGGAGGAGGAGTAAGCATTGTGCTTACAAGGAAAAAGGGAAAGATATCTTCATATGTAAATAAATTTGCAGGTAGAGGCTAGGTAGCTGATGTTATTCCCATCACTTTTCAAAACATATAGGACTATACAATACTGAAAATACTCAAGAAATTTATCAAAAACATCATATGCACCTGTTTTGGAAATGGGATTTAATGTTTTTGTTTTTGTTTCATTCATAATTTCAGTGAAAATCATTACTCATTAAAATAACCCTGCAAATGTATATGTATGTTTTTGTAATGTTCATCTATATTTACTGTTATAGTGTCATTTTATCACTTTTCACATTTAATTTTTTGGCCCCCATATGTCTTCCAAAGATACAGTCCTAAGAGAAAGAGTTTTACACATAAGTAAGAGGCAGCATACTCCTCTAGTTTTTATTTCATCTCTTTTAAATCCTTGTCACTTCATTAATTGCATTTCTTTGAAAAGGTATGCATAGTTTTTGCTACATTAAGTTGTTATTTGTGCATTCTGCATAGCACTTCTGTTTGGCAGTGTATGTTGTGTTTAACCCTTGTCCCTTTAGAACTTACTTAGCCTACAAAAGAGACTACCAGAAGACATAGTTTCTTGACCTAGTTTTCCCCTAATGCCAGGCATTTGTTTACCATCTTCACGGTTTTGTTCATACCTGTTGTATCACCTCTACCATCATTTACTTCACATTTTTCTTTGAATCAGCCCATGACTAATATCTCCACTTACTTTTATTTTGTTCTAGGCAGTACTACCTAGATATCGCAGTTTTGTTGTGCTAGCTATGGTTTTAGAATATGAATACATACTATATATAATATATACAAAGGCATATAACTATAAAAAAGTAGCGTAACAAACCAACAGGGAGATATTTGGGGTGGAATGTTTTTCTTTTCAAATAAACTGGATGGCGTGGCATCCTGCCTATTTCATTTACTAATGGGATCTATGATTTCTCTCTCCTTACTTTTTCTACCATCTACCTTAATTCATAAATGACTAGACTGGATATAACATGTTTATGTTTTGAAGTAAGCCATTTTAAAGCCTTTCTTAGCACTAACAAATAGGCATTTTTATAAAGGAAAGAGTGCTTAACACCATCTCATTTTATATAAAAAGTCAAAATGATATGTTTAAGACAGTATCCCAATTTTGAAGGATTGTTTGCCAAGGATAATTTATTGATTCTAAAGCATTAAAAAAAGGATCAGATATCAGATTTTTTCAATTTTAAGCAAAATTGATATTTGGAGTTGAAAAGAGAAAGTGTTATTACAGAGTAGATTTTCTTGTGCAACTGATAGTAACAACAGGGATACAGATATCCAAGACTGAAAGAAAATTCTTTGGCCATAAAACGCCATCAACAGAATCCCTGCTGTAAATCATAGTAGAGATTTTCCAAGTCTCACCAAACACATAAAGACCATTTCTAACCATTTTATCTGAAATACTGTATCAGATTAATGGAGGTGTCATATTCAAATGTGTTAGCTATTGGAGTTTGCACTGTGGCCTTACAAATTTCAGGACTGAGATGAAGGTCCTTTGAGTTTGCTAGGGAGACAGCATGATACAGTATAACAAGTGTTGAATCTGAAAGTTAGTAACCAGTGTTATCTTACATCACTTCAGCATTGTTTTTGATTAGTTAGTTTTGTTGATTATAAAATGGGAACAATAATGATTCTTCTCTAGGTATTTTGTAACATAAATGATAAGATGTATATGCAACAGTTCTGTAAAGTACTACACATCTATACGTTTTCAGTGCTCTGATAATAGTATTTAGCCTTTCTTTGGATGTGGTAATAGACTTGCAAATTTGCAAGAGACTTTCCCAAGGAGTAGCTTTGCCAACTTCCCACAGCTGTGCACCAGACCTACTGACTTGTTTTCACCAACTTTCATTGCTACCTAGCTTTTAAAGTGTACTACTTTTGCTATGGAACAAAGCCTACATACTTTTACTCATTCAATACAAATTTATCGCTCACCTATCCTGTGAAAGAATGTGCTAGGTGCTAAAGTTTCAAAGGTGAACGTAATGAAATATTGTTTTCAAAAAGGTCAGGATATAGTCATGGAGATAAAGTCATAAACAATTGCAGTGCATTGAGTTCAGGAAAATGAAAGTAAACCACACTGTTGCTATGGGAAAACAGAGGCCTAGGCCACTCAACCTAGGCTGGTTAGGGAAATCTTCCTGGAGGAGGTAAGATCTGAACTTCATCTACTGTGTATGTATCAAATACAGTTCTAAGCGCTTGAGATATATGGTAAGCAAAATTGGGATCGTTCCTGCCTTTAGCACTTATATTCTATCAGGAGAGACAGACAATCTGATAATCGCTCAAATAAATATAAAATCACAACCATGGTAATTGATGCAAAGGAGAGGTACCTAGTACTAGGAGACCTTGTAATAGGCATTTTTGTTTTAGTTTCAAGTTCGGTTGGGGGAAGTCTTCCCTCATAGAGTAACTGAGATCTAAAGGATGAATAGGAGTTGATTGGTTTAGGTTGGGCCATAGACTGATTCCAGGCAGAAGAAATAACATATTTAGGAGGGAATGTAGCCATTGGAGTCTTTGAGAAGAACCCAATATATAGCAGCCCTTTCACTGTCTAGGTTTAGAGTAAATTCAGGAGAGAAAGAAAAGGTAAAGGAGTCGGACATAAAGTATCATCTTTATTAATGACAAAGTTGTTATTGGAGAATGTTGCATATGTGTGAGAGTCAAATTCACTTCCTGTTATTGAATACCAGGATTAGTCAGATTTACTTGCCTAGTTAAAAAAGATTGTAGACTACTTATGGTCTCCACAGAAGAGAAGCCTTTTAGGATATTTACAACACGAAGAAACAGAGCATGACTTGAACATTGTGTAGGGTGAGTGGAAAGAGTATGTAGAAGGGAAAGGTTGAAGATAATAGAAATGGGGATGAATGATGAACCAAAGTTCTGGAGGAGGCAGGTGGACAGGGACTGGACTAGTGTGAGAAGCGCGAAGGGTCCAGGGCAGAGAGTTTAGGGACACACTCATTCTCAGCATCGTTCAAGTAAAGGGTTGGCATCTGAAAGTGAGTGCTGCTTAAGTCTTGTGCCCAGCACACCTCTCTTGCCTTATCCTAGTCCTTGTCCTGCTGAAGGGCCTGAGAGTGAAAGCAGAGAGGAGGTGCTGGCCCTGAGAAAGAGCAAGGATATGTCATCCTCTGAGACTGGAATAACGATGTGGGAATGGAGATGTATGCAGATAATGGAATAGTGTACAAGAAGTTAAGGGAGAATAGATTGGATGGTCTCATGTTTCATGATGATGAACTAGGAAACAAAGTCAACAGCTTAAAATGAGTACGGAGTGTGAGAGCCGTGCATATTTAGAGCATGCTGACAAAGGAGGAGGGGTACTCAACATGCAGGCCTTTGTTAAGACTGAAAATCAGTCTGTACCACTGATTATGTCCACTTGTGTATAGCTGCCTGGGTTCATGAATGGCAGAGGCATGATATAGCACCAGTCCAGGGAGGAGGTCAGTCCAGGGAAGAGGTTTTACAAAGTGAGTATGATGGTGGATAGGAGTAAAAGGTGCTGGTGAGAGAGGAGTTCAGGTGATAAACCTTGGGAACCAGGTATTTTGTAGAGACAGGAGAGGCCAGTAGGGTGATAATTGACTGCGAGAAAATAGTAAGATCAAGGGAGACAATAATGGTCTCAGTGAAGCTGAAGAAGAGAGAGGTGGCTGGAGTCGGGTTGGGTGTATAAGATCTGAGAACACCAGTGATTTATTTGTATTCTTTTCAGCAGATGAGTCTGTTCCAGATTGTTTCTGAGTGAAGTCCTAGATGCAGATGGCTGTGGATGTATAGCAGTGAAAGTCAATGAAGTTTAAAAGATGAAGGAACTGAGAAGCTCAGTGGCTGCATGGTAAGTCCACACAAACCGTGAATTGCCCTAAGATGATGGATGGATTAGATTGCACATATTGTAATCCTCATTCCAAATGGCTGGTGAATATTAGTGCCTCAGGAGGAGGCCTGTAGATGACAGTAATGAGTGGGGTTAGAGCATGATTCAGTGATGTACCATGAGTTTCAAAGAAGCAAAGCCTTTTTGTAAAAAAAAATATGAGTGTAAAAATATGTGGAATGTTGGATAATAAGCAGGCTCTGATTAAGAAAGCTTCAGAGGAATGGTGTCCTCCAAGGAAAGTCAGGTTTCAGTTGACTTCAGTGAAGAATTTGAGTATGTAGAGGATGTAGGAGCATACCACTGAATGAGGCTCATAGAGGACTTGGTGGAAAGTTTTTTTTTTTTTTTGAGTGGGAGGGAGTTCTTGTGTCATTGAGAGAAGTACAGAGTAGTATGGAAAGAAGAGTAATAGGGATGTATGTGGACTCTATTATCACAATGACTTGGCTTAAATCCTAGCTCCACCAGTTAAAAGCCCTGTAATCGTAAACAAGTTATTAACCTGAGTTCCTTGTTTGTAAAATGGAGTTATAATATATGCAGCTCATAGGATTATTGTAAAGAGTAACAGATTAATGCATGTTTACTGCTTAGCATGTAGTAAGTGGTAAATAAAAGTTATTATAAGGATCAGTTATTATTATTATTATTATTATAAGGATCAATAAGGAGATGGCCAAAGATAATAGAGACATGAGGCCTAGTGGCATTAACTGACTTCAGTTCTAAGTTATAATTAGAAGCCTGGGGATGTTTGCATCGTGGTCTAGTATGAGATTCTTAGGCCAGCACTTTGGAGAATGGTGATGGGGCATCAGTGGACATGCCAGAGCTGCCAGTCTGGTTCACTGGCTTTTCTCCTAGTTGAAGTCATATCTAGGTGAAGACTTAGGGAGTATGAAGAAAGATTAATTAATTGCCATTTAAAATATGTTCTATTATTATTCTGTGGTTATGGCTAAGTAGAACTGTTTTCTTCACAAGGATTCACTGGGGTTCTAAGCCACAGAAGTGAAGAACTTCTGAGATCTATCATGTGTTGATTCTGTTTCCAAAGGAAGTAGTGCAAATACGTAGTTCCCTTAGTCTCGGGAAGTGGAGTGCTTCAATTCCAAAAAATATTTCTTGAACGCTTTCTATGTGCTTAGTATTGATAGCTCTGCTAGATCCTAGCATTATTAGGAGTATATATTACTCACTTTTGATATCCTTCTGTGAAAACCCTGAGTTCTGCTACAGTGTCTGATGGAGAATAAGAAGCAGCAAATCCACTAATTTTGAAAGATATTCTCAGCTTAGAATTAAATCAAATAGAATAGAAAAATCTCCCTCCAGTGTCAGGTTTGAGCTGTATGACCTAAACCCCTAAACTCTTAGCCTTATCTACCATCTCCTTCCTCTATCTTTAAATACTTTTTATTTCTTTTTAATTATGAAATATAACAAAGATGGAGAAAAGTATAGAGGAGAATATTAATAGCTAATACTCCTCCTAGTGTTGACTTTGTACCAGGCACTGTTCTATGTGCTTAACATGTATCAACTCATTTAATCTATAAAACAATGCTACGAGATAGGTTGTTACTATTATTCCTATTTTGTAGATAAAAAAACAGTCTCAGAGAGATAAATATGTAAACAAATATGTAATTTATCCAGGATCACACAGCTAGTAGGCTTAACTGCTTACACTATACTGCTTTTCATGTGTCATCTTTAACAAGTCTTAACATCTTGCATATTTGCTTCAGATCTTTCTTATGGAAAAAAATTACAGAATAAAGTTCAAGTTCCCTTGTCAAGTACTCCTACCCATTTCCTCCTTTTTTGTCTTCCCAAAGGTAACCACTATCTTGAATTCAGTGTTTATCAATTCCATGGATGATTCTACAAGTTTTCTATATATATATTTATGCACAAAGAATACATAAATTATTTTGCAGACTTTTTATAGTTTGTTTTTTACTCTTAACATTTTTGAGATGTAGCCTTATTGATATATAGAGTTGGAGGCTGTTCATTTTTAGAATACTCCAGTGAACATATACTGTACCTATTCTGTTTATACTGTACCTATTCTTCTATTCCTATCCCTTGCCCATTTTTCTGTTTATTTTACAAGATTTTTAAAGTTTTGCTTTTTTATATCCATCTACTCTTATTTCACTCATCCTATTGTCAGTAATTTCTTTTTTTAAATGAATGTAATTGCTTTGTCTTTTTGATCACCCTAAAAATACTTACGTTAAAGTCTTTCTCTAATTCAGAGATCAGCAAACTTTTTCTGTAAAAGACCAGACAGTAAATATTGTAGGATTTGTGGGCCAGACTCTGTTACAAGTACTGAACCCTGCCATAGTAGTGCAATAGGAGCCAGAGACCATACGTACATGAATGGGCATGGCTGTGTTCCAATAAAACTTTATTTACAACAACAGGCATTAAGCTGGATTTAGCATGAGGGCCACTGGAATGACTGTGCTCTACAACTAATTTCATCTGGAGTAAATTCCTGTTCAGATGGTTGATTTTATTGATTAGTCTTAGCAATATATGTCTCTGTGTATTTTAGATTTTGGTTTCTCTTTAAGGGGAACCTTTTTTTCCCCAACAATTGGCTCCACCCAGTCACAGAGGCCTCTACTCCAGTCCAAAGTCATGTGATTTCTGTGATATCTCACCCTGACAAAAGAGGTGATACCCCTTTCCTCTAGACTATTTATGTTATATATAATTCTGTCATTGAATATATTATACTCTGTTTCTGGCAGGGGAGAGAGGTCGGGGGAGGAATTAAACACATTTTTTTCTAGGATGTTTTTAATTCCTTGGGAACAGGGTCTGTGTATTATTTCTGTATGCCTAGTACTAGCAAAACATTTGCTGGACCATTTGGTATATTTTTCATTATGCGTTTTAGAGGAATGTAAATTTAAAGAAAACAATAAAATTTAGTCATAATACTTGATTTAAAAAGGTTTCTCACCTTCCAATATTATACACTGTTAACTGTGAAGTAGAGAACCTTAAAAGATATTTATAGACTCTTACTTTCTTGCTACTTGGTTAATGAGAATTGACCTAAAATGCGTTCTTCCAATAAGGAGTATTCTGACAGACTCTTAAAGAAACTTAATTAGGGTCAAGACTCTTCCTTTAGTATAATAACAGTGATTATAATTAATAATTGTACATACCTTTTATCTAAATACAATTTGTACCCATTTACTTGAGAACCCTTGTACACAGAAAAATTGCGTGAAAAGTTAGAGAAGTCTCAGAAGAGTTTCAAATGAAGTGATTAGCACTGAGGACATAATTGAGAGGCTGTTAAAGGGAATATTTCAAAGAAATGCCTTTCAAATGAAAGTCTTATTATATAGTAGTTAATGTTATTTTCTGACCTAAAAAAATCATTGAAGGCTTGCTTGTATGTGGTTGATTATCAATTTGCTGATTAGGTTTAATTGCTCATAATTTGTATTCTTTCTCTGCTTAATGCCAATGTCATGCAGTGGACCTTGCCTATTTTTTTTTTTTTTTTTTCCGTACGCGGGCCTCTCACTGTTGTGGCCTCTCCCGTTGCGGAGCACAGGCTCCGGATGCGCAGGCTCAGCGGCCATGGCTCACGGGCCCAGCCGCTCCGCGGCATATGGGATCCTCCCAGACCGGGGCACGAACCCGTATCCCCTGCATCGGCAGGCGGACTCTCAACCACTGCGCCAGCAGGGAGGCCCGGACCTTGCCTATTTTTAAGTGGTTTTCACATCAGAATTTCTCTTTTATATTTTGTTAAAGATATTCCACTTCTCTTTCTCTATCTGTTATTATATTTTAAGTTAAAGGCTGCACTATTATTTTACAGCAATGTGATCACAAGTTGAAGAGTTTGTGCAAAATTTAAGAAACCATTTGATAAAGAGTTTTAAAGTGGCACCATTCTGGAGTTTAGGGTCTTTCCTTATTTTGTCATTTCAGTTGAGGCCGTCCTGTATTTATTGTAGTCAACACATGTAAGTTATGTATGTGATCTATATGTGTCTCTGACCAAAGGGTAAAATGTAGAGTATCAATGTGCATTCTCACCCTTGAGGAAACCCCATTATTTTAGAGAAAAAGAGCCAACCCCATGTTATAGTCATTTTTGACTCCAGGGGGCAGTGTAAAATAAGAAATGATAAGGCCTTACCTAGTTGCAGTTTATATTTAATGTAATTATCAAAGCCAGAGGGAAATGATGGATTTTATGAAGCCAACCAGGATTTCACTGCGTAAGTTATATCATTCTGAGATGGCTCTTTAGATGTAGGATCCAGAGTGTCCATTTGAATCCTCATATGGAGGCTAATAACGGCTTTCCTGCCATATTTCAGTGTTCTCATCTGCAATCCTTTTATGATTTTAACCCAGACAATGTGGTCCTCTAAAGACTTGTTAAAAAAAATTCTCTGTATTTCAAATGAACCTTTCCTATGTGTACACATGAACAGGCAGGTTCACACATACACATATCCCATAGACAGCCAGAGAGATAAGAAGCCGTTAGCATACCATTATGGCTATATACTTAAGCAGCTGATATACTGAAATGGTGGTAACAGAAGCTGTTTATTGAGTGTTACTCAATAGCAGGCACTGTGCTAGGAGTTTTGTATATTAAACCTCATTTAACTTTGTAATAAAATCTTATTTTTACAGATAAGGAAATTGAATCTCAGTAATTTACACAATGACTGCCAGCTAGCAAATGGCTCATGAGGATTCAAATACACATGTTCTTTTTATTATGGTAACCTATATGCCTATACCCTACATAACACATACTTTGTTCAAGAAGTAATAAATACCAGTTGGAAACAGATTTTATGATCCCATTCTGTGTGTCTGTTTTAGTGCCACAGCAGTTAATTTAAAAGATGCTCAGTTTTTCTTTGAGAAGGGCAATTTTACCACTTGAGTATTTTCTCTTTCTTGCTAAAAATCACATCTAATGAATTTTAAGAGGCTACCTTGCCCAACTCCTAAAACAGTTCTGGCCTCACAGCATAGGTTCTGGTTGTGCAGGCTAGATTTCCTTAAGTCATATTAGAAAGACATGTAAAGAACATTTTTGGCTAAAGAAGCAAGGAATTAATATTTGGCCTTTACTATCCTATGATCAGTTCATTGCACATCCTGCCTTATCTACTTCACAGAAGAACGCTAGGGACATCTGAGAGGATAAGCACTTGCAGTTCTTTTTATTAAAAAAAATAAGCAAACAAACTGAGCTCTGCCTTCATTTATGCCTTTACATTACCAAAGATTACATACAATTATAATGTGTGCAGAATGGATTAAATTAGGAATTAAGATTCATTAATGGTGATTGCAAATCCCTGAAGATCATGGGGGCTTAAGGTAACCAATATTGATAAATGTTGTAAAATACTTATCAGTGCTTAGAATGATACATTGTTAGACCTGTTATAGATCATAAAGTTCACTTACTCTAACTCCCTCCTTTCTGATGTGGAAATTGACCCATAAACAAGCTTTAAATTGCTGATATGTGTGCAATGTGTATCACACATTTATAAAAGTAAACATTATTATAACACCATTTTGTAAGAGGCACTGCTTACATGACCTTGACAATCCAGCCTTCTAACCTGGATTATAATCACTAGTTACATATTACTAGTCTAGATATATGTGTAACAGGAAAATTTGAAGGGGCTCTTAAACTTGTAACTTATAAAGCCAATAAAATGAGAATAAAGCAATGTTCAGGTATTAGCTTATAATTCCCATTCCCCAAGTACTGAAACCCTGAGGAAGATAAGGCTCCCTTCTTTGCTCCTTAAATCTTTCTCAGATTCTTTATCCAGGGTACTGCTTAGCATCTTTTTGGATCTCACACTTTGGGGATAGTCTCATTGGCTATCCTGGAATGATCTCTTTCTTGTAGTAGAACCTTAATTAGTAATTACAGAGGAGTCTTGGTCTCTTTAGCATCTGGAATTGTTTAAAGTTCAGATTTTTAATTAAGAATTCTTCCTCAGTTGATTCTAAAGAATGCTGTTTTACTCTAAATTGGATCGGCAAGATGACTTCTCATTACGCAGGAAATGGCTTATCTCTGTATATGTGTGGGTCTGCACATTTCTCCTTCTCTGAACCTTTCCCTCTACTGCTAGTGAGTTCTCCCTGCTGAGGCAGTTGATTGGAGGGTGGTAGGATGATTATATTCCTTGAATTTTTGTGAGTAGCCCGAAATCTAGATTGGGATCTGATCTACAAAAGTATCTTACAGTGGAAAGAGGCATAGACACTGTAGTACTTTATATAAATGCAATTCCATGTCCTCTGGCTATAGCAGACCTGAAATTTACTTTTGTAACCATTTCATTTCTAGTTTGTCTAATAAACATTAGGATTTGACCATTCACAATTAAGTTTATTTTTAATATCAGCTGAATAAACAAAAGCATTCAGAAGGGAACTCCTGTGTCTTCTCACCACCTAATCACCCAGGTAACTTGTCTGTATGCACATATTCCCTATCGTCTGTCCAAGTACAATAGAAATACCATCATTCCTATAAAAGGACCTCTTTTCCACTTATACCCTGTATCCCATCGCTTCTTGCATATTCAAGAATGGTTTGACCCTCAACCAACTCCTCTCTCCTGCATCATCATTTTCTCATTCTCTGCTGGATTGCTCTCAGCAGCAAACAAATATGCTCTGACATCTTCCATTTTAAAATTAAACTTTTCATCCCTTGCTTCTAAGTCCTGTCTTTCCTTAATATCAAAATTTGCATGTTTGTATTTATCTCCACAATCACCATTATCTCTTCAGCTGCCACACATTTAGGCTTGTGTTCCCTCTGCTCAAGGTCCTCAACAGCCTCCATGGTGCTGAATGCAATGATTAACGTTCAGTTATTCCATAGAGCTGGCCAAGCCCTCTGTAAAACTCATCTCCTCTTGCCTCCTGTGACATCAGACTATCCAGCTTTTACCCCTACCTCGCTGGCCACTGTTTCTGTCTCCTTTATGTGCTCTTCTTCCTCTTTCTAATTTGTACATTTTGGAGTGTGCAGGGCTTCATCCTTGGGCTTCGCCCTCACACCCCAGCTACACTCACTCTTCAGTTCTATGACTACATTCTACCTATATTGTTGCCATTTCCTAATTTATATTTTTAACTTGAATTCTTCCCAAGTTCCATTCTTATATTTTAAGCTGCCTACATGTCATCTCTACTTGGAGAACTTTCTTATATTTAACATGGCCAAAAGGGAAGTTTTGATCCCTTACCTTTCACTGTCACCCCACAACTACTCCTCGCCTGTTCTTAGCCATTTCAGTAATAAGCATGACCATTCATGCAGTTGCTCAAACCAAAATATTAGGTGTCATCCTTGGTTCCTCTCTTTCCCTCATCCTCTATATCCAATCCATAGCAAGTCCTGCAGGTTCTCTCTTGTCTCTGTCTCTCTGTGTTTCTGTATCTCTGTTTCTCTTTCTGTCTCTATATATTGATCTATCTATATAATCTTTCAAACTTGTGCCTTTCTCTCCATTTCTACTATATGTCACTCTAGTCCAAAACACCGTCGTTTATATCTTGAGCTTAACTAGTCCCCTTGTTTCTTTTCACAGTGAAAGTGATCTTGGTAGAACATAAGGCAGATAATGCTGCTTTTCTGCTTAAAACTCTCTGGTGGCTTCCCATGACTCTTAGGATAAAATCCAAACTTCTTACCATGGCTGACAAAGCCTTGTATGATCTAGCTCTTGTCTGCCTCTCTTAAGCATTCCCTATTGCTTACTTTGCCATGCTGGCCTTCCTTTCATTTCTCCAATATACCAAGCTACTTTCTACCTTGGATTTTTGTACTTCCTGTATGCTCTTCTGGGAATTATTTTCCTTAAGATTTTAATAGGCTTACTTCTTCCCTCTTAGCCTCAGCACCTTGTGAAGTTGCATCTCTCTTACCTGTTACTCTCTATCATATTATGCTGTTACTTAAAAAAAAAATCTTCCTGGCACTCATCTCTGAAGTTATCTTAGCTATTTGTATATTTTCTAAAATGCTCTATCAAAACCCACTAAGCTCCATGAGAAGAGGATATCACTATATCCCTTGACCTAGAACAGTGTCTGGCTAAAGTAGCTGCACAGTATTTGTTAGATGATTTAATTTTGCATGATTTTCAAGCTATTTGAGTTTTTCCTTTTTTATGAAGAAGTATAACTGAACGCCAGATATCTCACAGTTTGATGTAAATTTGATGCTATATGTTAAAATATTTCCCAAAATGTGGTCTGCATTTGTTCATTTTATCTGTTCAAAAGTAATATGTTTTTTTAAATGCTTCACAGATGGTTAGTTAACATTTTGTTGATATAATTTCAGTGTTACAGAGCAACTGCCTATGTTGTTTGCTTGCTTTACATTTTGTCTGAATAACACAGGTTGCTGTATGACTACACACACACACATACACATACACACTATTGAGTACTGGCTATGCTTGTTAATAAAGAGATTTTTTTGAAAATTTGCCATTTCATTATGAAAAATTTTAAATATATAAGAAATTTGAAAAAACTTGTATAATCAACATGTACATACCCATCACTTCGATTCTAATACTAACATTTTACTATACTCGATTTGTCACATATCTATCCATGTATCCGTCTTTCTTTCCAAATAGATATATTTTTTAAGACTTTTTAAAATTTATTTTATTGCAGTATAGTTGATTTACAACGTTGTGTTAAAGGACTTAATGTGTTTAAGAGAGTGAATATTTTCTAAGTTCTTTAATTTCAATCAGAGATGAAGCAAGTTGCTCTGTATTTTGGCTTCCAAAGCATTAGAATGGAATCTTATGATGTATTAAACCACTGTACATTTGACTCTTAAAATTCAAAATAGCCAAAAATTAAAACTGTGCCTTGAAACTGGTACTCATAGAAAGTGACAGATATGTCATGGTGGATGATGAAGGAACTGGGTTAAAATGAGCTCTAGCCTTTAATTGAAGATGTTTAGTCTAAACTAGAAGCAATGGGAAATCTAAACTTGTAATTAATAAAACTGTTAGAAAAATAACCACAGTTGACTTCATTCTTCTCTTGAACATTGATGGTCATTGTTTCTTTTTCCCCATTGTTTAATGTCTGTTTCACTGCTTATTGACTTGTAGTAGTGAGTAGTAAGGGGGAAGTATAAATGACAATATCCAAATTGATTTGTCATGTGATGAGATAATGAAATATTTTATTGCTAGTTAATTCATAGAATCATAGAGTATTGATGACTAAAATCATACATAGAATGTTGGAACCAGAAGGTCTGTCACAGATCACCTAGTCCAATCTCCTCATTTTACTAATGGGAAAACTGAGGACCCAAGAAGGGAAAGCAACTTTTTCAAGGTCACATTTTCCTGAATTGTGCATAACTGGAACACTAAACTAGTATGTCTAGAAGCTTCCTTCCTTCTCTACTTGCAGAAAGGCATGAAGAAAGATTTCACATTCCTGGCCTACATGATCACTTGGGTTCTTCCAGTTTTGACATTTGTTCATTATCTGATTGGACTTCAATTGCAACCTGTCATGTTCTATATTTTTAAATTGCATTTATAACATTTTAAATGACAGTAGTACTTAGGGTTCAATTAGCAATAGAAATTACTAGTTTAATGGACAGTGAGTTTCTGTTTAATTTACATATTCTTTTGGTTTGTTCCTACTTGAAGCTTTTCTAGTTTTCATGAGTTATGAAGATGTGACAAAAGAAAAAAGCTTTAAGTACTATCAGAGGGGAATCTAGGTTTTGTGGGCCTAAAGTTCATACAACTGGGGTATCAAAATACAAAATTAAGGGCAAGAAAGAATATTCTAAAGGGCCTATGTAAGTGAGGAGCCCTGAAATTTAAGAAGCTTCTTTAACTTTACTGTGACCTACCTCTGAAATCCAGAACAGATAAATTAGCTAGGTGAATAAATATTTTTTATTGCACAGGGAAGGGACAAAAGGGAGCTAATATTGTCTAAGTACCTACTGTGTAACTGGCATTATGCTAAGCACTTTACACAAAGTATCTTATTTAAGCCTGAACAAAACTACGAGGCTGATATTATATATGAGCTATGTTTCATAAGTTAGGTATGTCTAATAAATGGCAAAAACAGGGTTTGAACCTAGGTCTTTCTGATTCCAAAACCTGTGCACACTCCACCATACCCTTATATGAGAACAGCTGTTATCACAAAGCTCTGTTAATTATATTAAATATAGAAATGCGATCAAATGTAGATATTGACAGCAGAGGGCTCCCATTCATAAAGGATAAGAGAAGTACTCAAATAATGATAAATTCAAGACAGAATGTTTTATTTGCCACAAGAAATGTTTCAAGATAGAACCATAACCATCTTTGCCAATGGTGGGAGGATTCTAAGAAATATAAACATAAAACAGCTTTTTTGTTTTCCGAGCACTGCTTTTAACTATGCTCTTTCCATCCCCCATTCCATCCCTTAGCAACACCTTTAGTAGATTCCATTAATTTGTGGCCATTTTCATTTACTCTAGTTTTGTTCAATTCATTGTAAAAATTCAAAAACCTTTCCCATCTTCTGTTCCAGTGCAGACCGAAGCTGCGACCCTGGCTGCTTGGAGACTAGTCTGGGTGGTAGCAAGTGCCTCGGGGTGGGGGGCTCAGTGTCACCTGGTTCTGAAATGCATTCATTCTACCTCATTCCTTTCCCCAAAGCAATTCCTTTGGTGTTGGGGACAGGGAAGCGGGAATAGTGGGCACAGAGCCCTTCTCACATTATTTACTGGTCACCGTCTGTGGCTGGGGACCGCAGTTTGTCCAGTTTGGTAGCCTCTGCTGCTGTGTGATCTTTGCATAAGTGAAGTGTGTGGCTTTCTTGAGGTACTGTTCACCTTCATCCCAGCTACTTCTATCACTGAATATTACCTCAGAAAGGAGCGGTTGTGTCATTCTTCAGCTTCTCCAGGTGGAGAGGCATCTTATTTGCGCATCTCTCTAGATAGCCCTACAACTTCTACCCTTTGTGTTGAGGTTCTCTTCTAAGTCCTCCAGGGCCCATCACTGAGAGGGTTTCTCCCATATTCTTCCAAGGCATACCTTGCCATAATCTCTTTTTGCCCTGCTGGTGTAGGCAACTCCAGCAGGCCTTCTCCCTTTAGAAACATCTATACCAGAAAAGGATATGTTTCCATGTTTTCGTATGCTTCCTAAAACGTATCAGGCTCTCCCAAGAACTGTCTCACCGTTCTCCTGACTCATGGCATTATCACGTTGACATTGCAGGCTCATCCAGGAAGTGAGAAACATCTCATCTTCTTGCAGGCAGCCCTGGTCTCTCTGAATGATTCTCTTGAAGCTGTCCCTTGGCCTCGCTCAGCCTGTGTTAATGACAGAAAGCACACCAGTCACTCTCCCATAAGGAGAGGAAGAAGTAATTTCCAACTAGAAACACTGTACAACTCACAAAACTAGTGATTCTCCCCTTCACACTCCTTATATAGACCTGAGGAGGAGTGAGGTATCTGCCACCAGTTGTTACCTAGTCACTTAGAAATGGTTCATATTCAGCTTTGGGCCTTAGTCACTAGCATTCTGTTTAGGATTATTTGGACTAGTGAGGGAAAGCTGCCTAGCACGTATGATAGTTGCAATAGGTCTCTGGTTTTTAGAACCTGTAGGAATAGTGATAGAACTATTGTGATTAAACCTGTATAACTGAAAAACAAATGAAGTATCATTAGTTTGTTTGTTCATTTGTATAGTTAAGAATTTGGATTCTGGAGTTCAAAAGACCTAGATTCATGTGTCAACTTAGGAACATTAGTTAGCACTAAGTTTATATTCAGAATAAATTTTGAAAAGTTTCTTAAAGGTCCTTTTCCTAACAGGCATTTATATTAGCTACACAGACCATAGAATGTGCTATAGACTTAATATTTGTGTCCTCTAAAAGTTCATATGTTGGAACCTCATTCCAAATGTGATATTTGGAGGTGGGACCTTTGAGAAGTGGTTCAGTCATGAAGGTGGACCCCTCATGAGTGAGATTAGTGCCTTTGTAAAAAAGACCCCAGAGAGATTCCTCACCCTTCTGCCATGTGAGAGTGTAGCAATAAGGTGGTCATCTATGAGCCAGGAAGATGGTCCTCAGCAGACACTGAGTTTACGGTTGGATTGATGAGAAATACACACACCTTAGCATTTTCTGGTAACATTCCTCTGCTCCAGGAGTCAGTAAAAATTTTCTGTAAAGAGTCAGAGAGTAAATATTCTAGGCTTTGTAGTTGCATATTCTTTATTTTTGACAACCCTTTAAAATAGTTAAAAACCATTAATAGTTAACAGAGTGTGCAAAAATAGGATTTGTGGGATGTAGTTTGCCAGCTCTGTAAAGATAAAGAGAAATTCTAAGAAACATGAATGCAGAAAGAATAAATTACCTAGAAAGGAAAAAATAATCAGATTGGAATTGGATTTCTCATTTGCAATGCTGAAACTGGAAAGCTCTTGAAAAGCATCTACAGACTACTGATCAAAAAGCACCACAACAAGTAGTACTCTTAAACTAAAGCAAAAGGATCCTTTGCCACAGACCTTGGTCTTTATTTATTTTTTATTTTTTTGCGCTACGCTGGCCTCTCACTGTTGTGTCCTCTCCCGTTGCGGAGCACAGGCTCCGGATGCGCAGGCTCAGCGGCCATGGCTCACGGGCCCAGCCGCTCCGCGGCATGTGGGATCTCCCCAGACCAGGGCACGAACCCGTGTCCCCTGCATCGGCAGGCGGACTCTCAACCACTGCGCCACCAGGGAAGCCCAAACGTTGGTCTTTAAAGTGGCCACTCTGGCCTTCCTATAGCTATGACCCTCTGCACAGGGCAGTGATTCTAATTAGTCAAGTGCCCATGCTGTGCCACCACTTTCTGGTATAGAACTGGAGTCAACAAATTTTTTTGCAGTGTGTCTTTACAGGCCATTAGAAAGGTATGCTTATTAAGGTAGGATACAAGAACATGTTTAATGATTTATTAGCTTGGTTTACAGCTTTTAAATATTTAGATATATGGTGTGTAAACCTCTGTTTTTATCCTTGTTCCCACACCCACAAATGTTAGAAGAATGCCTGACCATAACCCAAGAATCATACTCCAGCCATGGTATCAATGATATGTCAAAGATGTAATAAAACAAAGGTATTTGGAAATATGTGAGAATTTCGAGATTATGTTATCCATGAACATGATATGAGGACAATACTTGAATGAAAAAAAAATTTCTAACCGAATACTAAAGAAACCAAAAGAGAAACCTCAAGAGAGAAGAGAGGAAAGGGAGAGAACACCATGCTGAGTAAGGCTTTATAGGAACAAATAGAATAGGTTAGACAGAAAGTTTGGAATATGTGCCTTAAGGGCAAAATAAGGGCTCTAGAGGTAGGATATAATATAAGGGAAATTTGAATAATTGCTAAACTATCTTAACAAAACTTAAAACCTGGGAATAGGGAAAGGACAAAATAAATATCTTTCAAAGTTCTTTTTGCAGTTGTGGTGGTGGTAGTGCTGTGGGAATAGCTAGAAAAAGTGAAGAACATGAAGTATTCTAAAGGCCTCAAGTTATTGAAGAGGGGGTAATTATGGAGGACATGGGAAATATGGGAATATTCTGTAGGACAGTTTTGGAAATGCTGCTTCAGTCATGTTTAATGTGAATGTATTGATATTGCCCTCTGGTAGATACATTATAATGACTCCTTGGTTCTGTGTCTTTATTAATTACACAATTAAGGTACCTTGTCACATTGTTTACCATTATTTAATACCCCCAAATTGTTTGGAAATTATGATATAGGAATTTCTGTTCTTCTCATGCATATTCTTTTGATTTGGTGAGTGCTAGATATTGCCATCTTGATAATACCTCTGTCAAATATTCCTTGTACATTTTTGGTGCCAGTGTTGATAGATTTTTGAGATTTAAGTTTATCTTTTCCTTCTTCCACACCGCCACCCCCTACAATTTTCAAGGATCACCATGACTCTATATTTAGTGGACTATACTTTTTCAGACACTGAACAACACTTTTCCTTTTCTTAAGTCGAGCTTGTACAAGCTGACAGTTTAATCCAGATACTGTGTAATCCTTTGAATTCAAAGCTTGGACACTGTTGGAAGAAAGAAATACAGGTTTTCTATCATCTCAGTCAAAAGACAGAATTGAAAAAGAAAATGTTGAACTGTAAGTATTTTCAGTCTTTTGCTGAATGCTGTCAGGTTAGGAAAGGTGCACAAGTATTTTGATAACTGACTTAGATGTTTTCAAGGACTCAGAAGATGGGATTTAGAGATTGTTCATTTAACAGGCATTGATTAACATAGTTTCACGAGATAGCCAGTAGTGACAACTTTTGTGAGCAGTGATTTCATTTTTATAGTATTTCAGACTCTGAATGCAAAGCTCCAAATAATATGGAATCATAGAATCTCAAGAAACAACTGTCTCCGTCAGGATGAGCTAGAGTATGCTGCAGGAACAAACGGCCCCCACATCTTAGTGACTTAAAGCAAGAAAGTTCATGCCTCACTCACCCTACAAATCCTCCATGGGATGGCTCAGGGTTCTGCTCCTACATTGTCTTCCCTCTAGAATCCTGGCTGTTGAAACAGCCACTATCTGGAATGTTGTCGAGTGCTGTGGCAAAGGGGAAAAGTGTGTGTAAAGGCTCTCAAAGCTTCCATTCAGCTCAGCAATGAAGTGTGTCACTTTTGCTCACATGGCACAGGCCAAAGCAAATCACATGGCCACACCTAATTTCTAATGGGTGGAGAAGTGCAAGCAATCTGTGCTCACAAGGATAGGCATAATCTTGTGAAGAGCCCTAAGACTTACCGCACAGCTCTTCAAAAGGCCATCCAGTCTAAACCTGAACAAAGTTCTAGTTTTGCTATGGCTAGTTTGTACATTCACACACACTCTCCAAAATCATATACTCATACAGTTACACTGTATCAGCATTCTTTTTTATCAAAGTATAGTTGATGTACAATATTACATAAGTTACAGGAGTACAGTATAATGATTCACAATTTTTAAAGGTTATACTCCATTTATAGTTATTATAAAATATTAGCTATATTCCCCATGTTGTCCAATATACCCTTGTGGCTTATTTTATACCTAATAGTTTGTACCTCCCTCTCCCCCATCCCTCTATTGCCCCTCCCGCCTTTCCTCTCCCTGATAGTAATCACTAGTTTGTTCTCTGTATCTGTGAGTCTGTATCTTCTTTGTTATATTCACTAGTTTATTGTATTTTTTAGATTCCACATATAAGTGATATCATACAGCATTTGTCTTTCTTTCTGTGTCTGACTTATTTCACTTAGAATAAGTATTAGAATTCTTTACCTATGAGCAGGGACATAAATTTGAGTAACCAGCCCAACATGTAATTATTTGTTTAGACTGAACAATCTACAGGTTTGTACCAGGATGTGTGTGTGTGTGTCTGTGTGCGTGTGTGTCTGTGTGTGTGTGATTTTCTGAATTAAATACATCTTACAGAATACTGTTGTTTAACACAAATGATGGTTACCATAGAAAAGGGAACAAGGAAGACCCAGTCTTCAAATATCCTATACATATTTTTTGATGATGTCCCAGAAGCTATGACCAAATGTTTAAGGGTAGGAATGTTGAGTGAAATAAGGGTAAGGAGAGAATATTTGGAACACATTTCTAATCTTTATAAACCAGGATTTGTGTGTATGAAAGATGGTTTGATTCAGGATAAATTTATTTCTATTTTATTTGTATTGCATTAGTCTGCAACATTCATTATTTATCTAAATTATGTATTTGTAAATCACAGTAATATTACAGAATTAAACATTTTCTTTTTTTCTTTCCTTTATTATTCTTTAAAAAAATAAATTTCCCCCTCCCCTCACCCTCCACCTCTGGTAACCAAAAGTCTGATCTCTTTTTCTATGAGTTTGGGTTTTTTTTTGTTTTCTGGTTTTTGTTTTTGATTGCACATATGAGTGAGATTATACAGTATTTGGTCTCTTTGTCTGACTTATGTCACATAGCATAATGCCTTCAGGGTCCATTCATGTTGTCACAAATGGTAGGATTTCCTCATTTTTTATGGCAGAATAATATTCTACTATATATGTGTGTGTGTGTGTGTATAGATACACACACACACACACACATATATATATACACCACAACTTCTTTATCTGTTCATTTGTCAGTGGATACTTTGTTTCCATGTCTTGGCTATTATTTAGAAATAATGCTGCTATGAACATGGGGGTGTAGATATCTTTTCAAGTTAGTGTTTTCATTTCCTTTGGATATTCCAGAAGTAGAATTGCTAGATCATATGCTGGTTCCATTTTTAATTTTTTGAGAATCCTCCATACTGTTTTCCACAGTGGCTGTACCAATCTACAGTTCCACCAACAGTGCACAAGGATTCCCTTCTCTCCACATCCATGCCAGCATTTGTTATCTCTTGTCTTTTTGATGATGGCCATTCTAACAGGTGTGAAGTGATATCTCATTGTGGTTTTAATTTGCATTTCTCCGATGATTAATGATGTTGAGCATCTTTTCATGTTCCTGTTGGCCTTTCATTTATCTTCTTTGGAGAAATGTCTGTTGAGGTCTTTTGCCCATTTAAAAAATTGGGTTATGTATTTTTGCTATGGAGTTGTATGATTTCTTTATATATTTGGATATTAAACCCTTATGAGATACATGGTTTGCAAATATTTGTCCATTCCATTGGTTGTCTTTTTACTTTTTTTTTTACATCTTTATTGGAGTATAATTGCTTTACAATGGTGTCTTAGTTTCTGCTTTATAACAAAGTGAATCAGTTATACATATACATATGTTCCCGTATCTCTTCCCTCTTGCGTCTCCCTCCCTCCCACCCTCCCTATCCCACCCCTCTAGGTGGTCACAAAACACCGAGCTGATCTCCCTGTGCTATGCAGCTGCTTCCCACTAGCTATCTATTTTACGTTTGGTAGTGTATATATGTCCATGCCTCTCTCTCGCTTTGTCACAGCTTACCCTTCCCCCTCCCCATATTCTTAAGTCCATTCTCTAGTAGGTCTGTGTCTTTATTCCTGTCTTACCCCTAGGTTCTTCATGACATTTTTTTCCTTAAATTCCATATATATGTGTTAGCATACGGTATTTGTCTTTCTCTTTCTGACTTACTTCACTCTGTATGACAGACTCTAGGTCTATCCACCTCATTACAAATAACTCAATTTCGTTTCTTTTTATGGCTGAGTAATTGTTGATGGTTTCTTTTGCTGTGTAGAAGCTTTTTAGTTTTAGATAGTCCCACTTGTTTATTCTTCCTTTTGTTCCTTGTGCTTTAGGTGTCAAATTAAACATTTTAAACACTACTGTGCTGAAATATGGAAATTAGTGAACATCTTTTATAAGCCAGTTTGAAGATGTTAAAAGAAGAAAGTAAACTAAAAATATGTGAAGAGTACAGATTCTTAAGTCCTCATAATTTAAAACCTGATACTTCTCAAGATATATTTTTGGAGCATCTCAAATATTAGTACTAGGGGCACTTATGGAATAGTTTTCCTTTGAGACAGTCCTACAGCCTAGATAAGGTCACACAGAGCCAGAGGTAAGCTTTCCAGTTTTTTCAAGTTTTTTTTTCCTTCAGAAAATATCTGGCAACTTCTTTCAAAGTCAGTATTAACAGTTAAAATGCTCACTCCCAGGCTCCTCAGTCACCTTGAATTAGAAAATAAAAATGACCTTAGTTTTTGAAAGGTATGCAGAGAGGGTGTAGAGAAAAGGGAACCCTCCTACTCTGTTGATGGGAATGCAAACTGGTACAGCCACTATGGAGAACAGTATGGAGGTTTCTTAAAACCTAAAAATAGAGCTACCATATGATCCAGCAATCCCACTCCTGGGCATATATCCAGAGAAAACCATAATTCGAAAAGATACATGTGCCCCAATGTTCATTGCAGCACTATTAATAATAGCCAGGACGTGGAAGCAACCTAAATGTCCATCAATGGAGGAATGGATAAGGAAGATGTGGTACATATATGCAATGGAATATTATTCGGCCATAAAAAAGAACAAATTAATGCCATTTGCAGCAACATGGATGGACCTGGAGATTGTCATACAGAGTGAAGTCAGTCAAGCAGAGAAAGACAAATATCATATGATATTGCTTATATGTGGAATCTAAAAAAAGGCTACAAATGAACTTATCTACAAAACAAATAGAGTTACAGATGTAGAAAATAAATTTATGGTTACGGGGGTGGAAGGGGGGGAGGGATAAATTGGAAGATTGGGATTGACACATACACACTACTATATATAAAATAGGTAACTAATAAGGACCTACTGTATAGCACAGCGAGCTCTACTCAATATTCTGGAATGGCCTATATGGGAAAAGAATCTAAAAAAGAGTGGATATATGTATATGTATAACTGATTCACTTTGCTGTACAGCAGAAACTAACATGACGTTGTAAATCAACTATACCCCAATAAAATGTTTTTTAAAAAGAATGCATCCGAGGAGACTGACATCAGTATCGTGGTTGAAACGCTCCCAGAACAGTGATGCTAAATGTGGGGTGTATGATTTTTAAGTCCAAATTTGAGCCTCTTCTGTTTCAGCTCCCCTGCTTCTAGAAAGTAGAGTGTATCAGGTTCATACTGCCTCTTGATGGGGATAAGGAATAGGATATTTTTTGTTTCTATATCCTGAAGCTCCTTGGCCTGCTGTGATCCTAAGCTGATCTTGGTCCAGTGTGTTCCTGAATGTCTTGCTCAGCTTCTCTCATGCTCATTTTGAGTATTTTCTGGTTTTGCCTTTTTGGGGGATGTAAATTACCAAATCCTGTGCACACCTATTTTGCAACATGGAACCTAATATTTAAATGATATCAAAATAAGCTTATTTCATTTTATGTAAAAACCAATCTAACAGTGAGTATTTGTTTCCATTTTAAAAGTGAGAAAACTGAGAGTCAGAGAGATTTAGTGACTTGTCCAAGAAGAGTTAATATTTGCACCAAAGTCTCTCTTCTTTCAAAACCTGTGGTTTTTCCCTGCACCATGATGCCTCCCTAAAGAAAGAACACCCTATACAGAGATCATTGTTCCCAGGAGCTCTAAGCACTTAATGATAAATTTCTCATTAACCCTCATAACACCTAATATAGCAAGAATTCTAACCACTTAACAGCTAGCAAAAGTAAGGCTCAGAGATAATACTATTATCACTGTGTTAGCAAGAGAAGTTGTATTGTTAAATGCAAAAGAAGCAGATAACACAGCTTTAGAAAGTATACTCTTAAAACACTTCAGCAATTGATTAATAATACCATGATTTGGAACAAGTATTCACTAAAACTCATTAGTTTTTGTGGTCTACACACCTATACTGATAATCCTTTCAAAAGATTTTTATTTGTCTCTTTGGTATTACTAAGCATACTTCCTTTCTAATAGCCCAAGATTGCACTGAAGAGTGTAATTAATGGAATGAAGAAAATGTACTCAATAATTCAAAATTTATTGATACTATTTCATCTAGAATGGTGGCATTGAATATAACCTTGATTATCTTTTTTATCTTTTAGTTGAACAGTAAAAAACATAAGACATGCTTGTTATTACACTTTTAAACATTTTGGTGAAATATAGCAGTTCAGTAATTGAAAACACAGCACTTCATTACAGTGAGGTTAGTTTTTCTGGTTTAACTCCTTTTCCTCTTATGCTATAGAATTAATAGAGCTGAATTGTTAAATGAGTATGTGTAAAGTGTTCACACTGACCAACTTTTGCACCTAAACAGAAGATTAGACCCCTGCTCACACCTCTCATATACTTACACCCTCCTACCTCAGTCAGTTCAGTTGACACTTGAACAACGTGGGGGTTAGGGGTGCTGACCCTCTGAGCAGTCAAAAATCCACGTATAGTTTATAGTCAGTCTTCTGTATCCTTGGTTCCTCCATATTTGAGGTTCCTTCACAACTGTGGTTCTGCATCCAAGGATGCAACCAACCATGGATTTAACTAACTGCAAAGTTTGTGGTACTGTAGTATTTACTATGGAAAAAAAATGGACTCGTGTGGTTCGAACCCTTGCTCAAGGGTCAGCTGTAGTCACATTCTGACTAACTGGCCAAATACGATCTGTGATCAATTTACCCAATGCAGAGAGATGTTGGTACTCTGACTCTAAAAGCATGTACCTCTGATTCTAACTTTTCCAGTGAGTGTTGTTTCAGAGGCAGAACTGTCAGCAAGTCATTGAGCATGTCTTACCCACAAGGCTGTTGTGGGACTGGTGTCAGCTGATTATTATGCATCCCTTACTCTCACTTATCTTTCTTCTTACAGGATTTTAATGGCTGTATGCTTTCTGTAGCACTAAAGTGTATTCTCCACAAGTGCCTACTTTGTCTTTACCTGGCGACATTGGCTCTACCGGGGATAACTCTGGGAACGTATAGTATTCCTAGGTGTCAGGAAGACATAACCTCAATGAGAGACTGGAATATAAGGCAATAGTGGAAGATGTGGGTTATAAGTAAAGAATTCATAAGGCTACTATTAGTAGAAACTATTTACAGTAGCTTAAACAAATAGCAGTTAGTTTTTTTCACAAAATAAGAAGCATGGAGGTAGGCAATTCTTGGTATTGGTTTAGTTTTGCATTAATATAAGTATAGATAAGTAGAAATATGAATTGATCACGTCTTCAGTGAATCTACATCCCATTCAGAATTAAGTCTGAATGCATGAACATCTCATATCATGTTCAGGCTTTCCCATGTAAGCAGTCTCATCCTTTTTTAACCAGTCACCGTCTACTCCCATACACTAACACTTCAGCCATATCAAACTACGTAAAGGAACAGATTTGCCACATTTTCTCATGTCTGTGTTCCTTTTATTCATGTTCACGCTACTTGTAACGTTCTCTATGCCCATCTGTGGTGAGATTTGTCTTATTTCAACCTAGCCATTGTCTCTTCTAGGAAAAGCCTTATTTGACCTCATCACACTCATTGTAATCTACATTTATCTCAATCCTAGCCTTTATTTCAGTGTATTATAATTGCTTTCTTACATGTCTGTATCTTCCATTCAACTGAGCAAATTGAGGGCACAGACTTTGCCTTGTTTATCTTTGTATTTCAAGTGCTTTCCATAATGTCAGTGTACAGTAGGATCACAATAAATGTTGAATGAATACACAATCACTTGATGAGCCTGAGCTTGATTTTCCATGCTGAGGAGTAGGACCATCTTGCCCATAATGCTTAGTGTCTTTTATGTAGTGTAGCTTCATAGATACCATTCCTTGCTCCCTCTCTGTAAACTGAAGTCAGGGTGTGGAAATTGCTTCTAAAGCTGTATCAACAGCTAGCAGCACAGCTGCTGTGGCATCTGGAGGATACACTATTTGCCCACAGGAAGAATATTTTTTCCTTGGTGCCTAGAAAGTACAAGTTGCTTCTACCTTAATACTTCAAAAAGGGGAACAATCAATTTGTTGATGATAGCAAAATAAAGCATGGTCTCAGGTGTTTAAAGTGTAATGATTTTAGAAAACCCATGCTAAAGAGTTACACATAATTTTTTTTTTGATAGGAAGGGGAGTATCCTGGATTGAAACCAGGAGTATAAAATCACTTTAAGTAAAAAAAAAACACTGGTGAAATCTGAATGAAGTCTAGAGACAATGTTGGTGTCATAGTTTTAACAAATGTTCCATCATATTGTAAGATGTTAACAATAAGGGAACTAGATAAGGAGTATGTGGAAGTCTGTACTATCTTTGCAACTTTTTGTGAATCTAAATGTATTCCAAGAAAAGACTTATGTTTAAAAAATAGGGAGAGGTTGCACACCAGTGTGAATATACTCGATGTCACAGAACACTTAAAAATGGTTAAAATGGTAAATTTTATATTACGTGTATTTTACCACAATAAAAGAAAATGAGAGAAGTAGGCATGCTGGGGGAGAGGAATAGTAAGGGGAATAAGACATCTTGTTTTAAGCATTCTTTGCATTTCTGCAGCATTCGAGGTGCTGTACTAGAAATAAAAAGGTGTTTTATCTCCACTGTTACTGATGAATCCACCAAGGTTGCCTGAGTTTAAGTAGTATCATATCCAGGCCCTACTCGGGCCTGCTTTAATCCATGCTTAAGAGAGAGGCCCTGGAATGTATATTTTTAGAAAAGTGGTTCAGATGAGTCCAGAGATCAGCCAAGTTTGAGAACCACTGCTCTAAGGTTTTATATCCACTGCTTTTACGATACTATTTCTCTTATCTTGAAGATGAAAGCAGTCAGTGTAGGATCTTCTTTAATGTGGACCCTCAGAACTGGAAAGACTCTTACAGCCAAAGCCATGAATACTGCAGTGAAGCTAGCAGAGCAAGGTAGAAGGAGAAATGTCATGGAACTGGATCAAATATCATACTTTATGTAAAGCTCCAAATTGAGAAGGGTAATTCTAATTCCCCTGAAAAGTTCTCGATTGTGTATTATAGACTGAACTTAGCTCCGCAACATCAGTCTCCTGATTCCTCCTCACTCTCCTGACTTCTAAATTGTGGAAAGTACCAGGTTCACTATTGGACCTCTGTTGTTATTTATACTCATTCCACTGGAGATCTCTCTCAGTAACTTAATTTTAAATTCTGTCTATTCACTGCTGTTTCCTAGATTTATACCGCCAGGCTGGAGCTCTCTCCCAAACTCCATATTAATATATCCAACTGCCTCCTTGACATCTCCACTTAGATATCTAATATGCCCAACTGAACTGCTGATCTTCTCCCCTAGACAAGCTCCTCCTGTGGTTTTCTCCATCTGAGTTAATGGCGAATCTTTCTAGTTTCTCAGGCCAAAAACCTGTAGTGATTTTTTAACACTCTCTTTTTCTCCCACTGCACATAATATCTTTTACAAATCTTCCTAACTAGTCTTACCCTCTTCAGCCTAACATCCACACTGTGGCAGAGTAAAGTTTTAGAAAATATAAATTTCATCACAGTATTTTGCTGTTGAAAATAATGTCTCCATTCTTTAACATGCCATTCAATGGGCTACATGGCGTGCCCCCCCCTTACCTCTCACTTCAGTCCTCCTCTTCCCCCAAATCCTATACTCCAACTCTACTGACGTACTTGTAATTACCTTAAGCCTAACAGGTGCATCAGGAAATCATACATTTTTTCATACTTTCCCTTCTCTTTGAAATATCCTCCTCCCTACCCTAGGATGGTTATTTCCTAAATCACTGAATGTGTAATTGGGATAAACTCACCTGACCATTAGCAGAACCTTCTTGTTAGTTCTTCGGCCTGTGAGGTAAGAGCATCAGGCCAAGAGACTTATTTTACACTAAAGGAGGTACAGCAGTGGGTACACAATCATGAGATCTACTGGTCCTATCACATACTACATGACCAAGATGCTCCCAGCTTGAGAGTGATGAAATAAACATCAGCTGAGGTAGCAGCTCAGCAATGATACTCTGCTGGGGTAGGGCATCATCCTCAAGGACACAGAATGCCCTCTACATTAAGTGCCAGTGGCTTTGTCCATTCAGGCTGCTATAACATAGTGCCACAGACTGGGTAGCTTATAAATGACAGAATTTTATTTCTCACCATTCTGGAGACTGGAAGTCCATGATCAAGGCACCAGCATGGTTGTCTTCAAGTGAGGGTCTACTTCTTGGTTCATAGTCAGCATCTTCTCACTGTGTCCTCACATGTTGGAAAGGGCAAGGGATCTCTTTGGGGTCTCTTTTATAAGAGCACTAATCCATTTATGGGGGCCCTGACCTCATGACATAAGTACCTCCCAAAGGCCCCACCTACTAATACCATCTCATCAGGCATTAGGATTTCAACATACGAATTTTTTTGGAAATTACAAATATTCAAACTATAGCAGCCAGTATATTGTGCTATGTTCCCCAAAATTAGAATACATGAGTACAGGAAACAAGACATATAAGTATGAGTGGCCTTACTTATCATCACTTGTCCTTCCTCTTGCCACAACTCTGGATCCTGTAGATTTAGCTGTATGTGTTCCCAGAGGGCAGATGCTTCCACCAGGGGACACAGCAAAAGTCTCATCCAACATGAATGCCCAGCAGGTGCAGAAAGGAGTCACGATCCTGGCAGGAATCAGTGGCCCTGATCATCAAGAGGAGACAGAGCTGATGTTTCACAGTGGGCCTGAGAGGGTATGTTTGGCGCTCAGGTGATCCACTTGATTTCTCTTGTTACTTCCTAGCCCAGTTTTGACAATGAATGAACACGTGCAGAGGCCATGGCCTGAGAAGAGCCTGATAACTGGGATCTGCTCAAGGATGATGGTCTGGGTTACCCGCCCAGATAATCCACTGAGACTAGGAGAGGCGATAGTTGAGGGCAAAATTTATCTAGAATGGATAGAGTAGGAGGAAGATGATGAGTATCAGATGGGGCCTGGAGACCGGCTTCAGCTTGGTGACAGTGGTTCATCCTGGTAATTTTCCTCATAGATGTTTCCCTCAGGAAAAGCCCACCAGATTCCTGAAGGATCTGCTTCCAGAAGTGATACGAAAGACATAGATCTTAGCAGAACAAAGAGTGGATGGTAATGGATGCTTTGGTGAACTGCTCAATTCCCCTTCCCCTCAACACCTCCAAAATTGAAATACTCATTACCCCAGCTCTTGAGAGTATAGGTGGCTGGCAGCTCTCAGCTGAGTTTCTCTTCAGGGGTTGTCCTTGGCTGAAGAGAGCTGCTTTTCCTAAGGCTTTACCTTCTCTGCATGGCTGCAGGGAGAGGGAGCCTGTATCCAACTGGCTGAGGCAAGGATTCATGAACCCAGACTCCTTACCTCAATTTGGGAAAGCTCTTAAGGGCCATTCCATCCCCAGTGCTCCCTGAGAGATGAGCTGAGGCTTTTGCTGTGCCTGTATCACAGACCAGCTTCCTCCTCTTAACCCTGCTTCATTACTCCCCCATAGGTGTTGCTTCTGAGAGCACTCCGAACAAATTTATTGCTAATCTCTGTATCTGAATCTGCTTCACAGGCACCCTGACACATGTCAAAGCTTCCTTCATCCTCTCTTTTCTTTCAGTACCCCCAAATATATAGTATTTGCACCGTTTTATGTAGGTCTTCCCCCATTTAGATTCTGTGCCGCTTGTAAGCAGGGAGCATCTACTTCTTCACCGTGTCATCCACACCTGGCAGAGCGTTTATCAAGTGAAAAATACCCGAGGCCCCCATGATACCACTGAATGTTTTTAGTCTGGGATATTAAATTTCAGCATAGAGTCAGAAGGACACGTAAGTGAACAGGGTGTTTAATTGGCTTAGGGTGAGTAGTAGGATTTTTTTTTTTTTTTTTTTTTTTGCGGTACACGGGCCTCTCACTGTTGTGGCCTCTCCCATTGCAGAGCACGGGCTCCGGACGCGCAGGCTCAACAGCCATGGCTCATGGGCCCAGCCGCTCCGCGGCATGTGGGATCTTCCCAGACTGGGGCACGAACCCACGTCCCCTGCATCGGCAGGTGGACTCTCAACCACTGCGCCACCAGGGAAGCCCTAGGATAATTTTTATATAAGATTTTTAGAATTTGCTCTAATTGAAGACTTCTTAAGGAAAATTATTGTAGCTGATTCTAAATCAGTGTAAGTAAAGTAGAAGAGTTAGGTACCATGAGGTTACGAATAGGATTTCCTAAAATTCCACTTGTATTGCTTCAGCAAATTTTCAGCTTTCTTCTAAAGATTTTTACTTTGGTTAGTTAGCCACATGGATAAATCTGAGAATTCTGTGGTGAGGGCGGGGAGTGGGGGGTGATTACTACCACTGATTTCTTATGATTATTGAGAAATCTTTATAATGAATTTAATGAAATTTATGGATAATTCAATGAAATACAAATAAATTTGTTTTAAAACCTTAATATTTTATAAAATTTGCTAAATCTTGATATGCATCTAAAGAGATGTAACCATGAGCTCATAGGCAAAAGCCATGAGCGTTTTCTTAAGATTAGTAACATTATTCTAAATGATGGATCTTTGATAATAAGAATTACTGTCGAGGTCTAACACATACATTTCGTTTTTAAGCAGGCTGTTTTGCGTGTAGTATTTCCCATGCATGCTTACTCTTTTCAAGTGTGCAGTATACCAGTTTACTTTTCAAATAGTGGTAAGCAGTGCCATTAGGTTTTCTGATGTTTTATTTCCCTTTTATAGAGAATATTTGAACAGTTAATATACTTAGGCATTTATAAATATATCCAAATTCTCAATTCAGCTTTTAGTTTGTAATATTGTGCTGCCTGAGACAATGTTAGTATAGTTCCCTTAAGGACAAAGAATTTCTTTGTGGGCAGATCTTTCATGTGGGTGGTGCTGTTCTGTTGGCATTATAGTTGATGAATGTAAAAGCAACTCCATGACAAAAAATTTAAATTGATGCCATGAGAATAATACCACACATTGATTGATTGAATTTGTCACTGTTATACTGATTGGTTTGGTATTGTGTAAATATGAATTTCTAAGGATCTGAACAAATGAAGAAAATCCAGTAGATATTTAGTTACTATAGGAAACTAGCAGAGACATGTCTTTTAACTATGAAAGCCCAACATTAGCTATTTCTAGAAGATCTACTACATTAGGAGTCAGGCCCCCTAGATTCTACTCTAGGTCCTGCTTTTAAGAAGATGAACTGAGACAAGTCCTTTTACTTTGCTGGGATTTGATAATGATAACTGTGACCATGTTTTAAACGCCTTCATCTCATTCTATACCTCAAACAACTTTTTAGGATAGGCAGTATTATAGAACCCATTTTACAGATTACAAAACGGCGGCTCAGACAGTTTAGGTTACCTGCTCAAGATCATAACAAGCCAGGATTTAACTTCAGGTCTGACTCTGAAGTCTATTCTTTTTTCTAGTACAGTATTCTGCCTTCTCATTTGTCATCCAGGGGACAGAAACAATAATGCCTGTCCTGCCTAACTGCCTGTTTTATAAATCTGTGTGTGTGTGTGTGTGTGTGTGAGAGAGAGAGAGAATGAGAATGAAATGAGGTGATGATTGTGGGAAAAGTGTATATTGCAAAGTGTGTCCATGTGTCATCAGACTGATTCAGAGCTGTTGATGCATTGTATGCTTCAATTATACCATCAGGCCCTTTGTTACCTTGTTTATGCCCTTTTTTTAAATGGATTAAATCATTTATTTATTTATTTATTTATTTATATCTTCATTGGAGTATAATTGCTTTACAGTGGTGTCTTAGTTTCTGCTTTATAACAAAGTGAATCCGTTATACATATACATATGTTCCCATATCTCTTCCCTCTTGCGTCTCCCTCCCTCCCACCCTCCCTATCCCACCCCTCTAGGTGGTCACAAAGCACCGAGCTGATCTCCCTGTGCTATGTGGCTGCTTCCCACTAGCTATCTATTTTACGTTTGGTAGTGTATATATGTCCATGCCACTCTCTCACTTGGTCACAGCTTACACTTCCCCCTTCCCATATCCTCAAGTCCATTCTCTGGTAGGTCTGTGTCTTTATTCCCATCTTACCCCTAGGTTCTTCATGCCATTCCTTTTTCTTAGATTCCATATATATGTGTTAGCATACGGTATTTGTCTTTCTCTTTCTGACTTACTTCACTCTGTATGACAGACTCTCGGTCCATCCACCTCATTACAGATATCTCAATTTCATTTCTTTTTATGGCTGAGTAATATTCCATTGTATATACGTGCCACATCTTCTTTATCCATTCATCCGATGATGGACACTTAGGTTGTTTCCATCTCCTGGCTAATGTAAATAGAGCTGCAATGAATATTTTGGTCCATGACTCTTTTTGAGTTATGGTTTCCTCAGGGTATATGCCCAGTAGTGGGATTGCTGGGTCATATGGTAGTTCTATTTGTAGTTTTTTAAGGAACCTCCATACAGTTCTCCATAGTGGCTGTACCAATTCACATTCCCACCAGCAGTGCAAGAGTGTTCCCTTTTTTCCACACCCTCTCCAACATTTATTGTTTCTAGATTTTTTGATGATGGCCATTCTGACTGGTGTGAGATGATATCTCATTTTATTTTTGATTTGCATTTCTCTAATGATTAAAGATGTTGAGCATCCTTTCATGTGTTTGTTGGCAGTCTGTATATCTTTTGTGGAGAAATGTCTATTTAGGTCTTCTGCCCATTTTTGGATTGGGTTGTTTGTTTTCTTTTGTTATTGAGCTGCATGAGCTGCTTATAAATTTTGGAGATTAATCCTTTGTCAGTTGCTTCATTTGCAAATATTTTCTCCCATTCTGTGGGTTGTCTTTTGGTCTTGTTTATGGTTTCCTTTGCTGTGCAAAAGCTTTGAAGTTTCATTAGGTCCCATTTGTTTATTTTTGTCTTTATTTCCATTTCTCTAGGAGGTGGGTCAAAAAGGATCTTGCTGTGATTTATGTCATAGAGTGTTCTGCCTATGTTTTCCTCTAAGAGTTTGATAGTGTCTGGCCTTACATTTAGGTCGTTAATCCATTTTGAGCTTATTTTTGTGTATGGTGTTAGAGAGTGATCTAATCTCATACTTTGACATGTCGCTGTCCAGTTTTCCCAGCACCACTTATTGAAGAGACTGTCCTTTCTCCACTGTACATTCCTGCCTCCTTTATCAAAGATAAGGTGACCATATGTGCGTGGGTTTATCTCTGGGCTTTCTATCCTGTTCCATTGATCTATATTTCTGCTTTTGTGCCAGTACCATACTGTCTTGATTACAGTAGCTTTGTAGTATAGTCTGAAGTCAGGGAGCCTGATTCCTCCAGCTCCGTTTTTCGTTCTCAAGATTGCTTTGGCTACTCGGGGTGTTTTGTGTTTCCATACAAATTGTGAAATTTTTGTTCTAGTTCTGTGAAAAATGCCATTGGTAGTTTGATAGGGATTGCATTGAATCTGTAGATTGCTTTGGGTAGTATAGTCATTTTAACATTGTTGATTCTTCCAATCCAAGAACATGGTATATCTCTCCATCTATTTGTATCATCTTTAATTTCTTTCATCAGTGTCTTATAATTTTCTGCATACAGGTCTTTTGTCTCCTTAGGTAGGTTTATTCCTAGATATTTTATTCTTTTTGTTGCAATGGTAAATGGGAATGTTTTCTTGATTTCACATTCAGATATTTCATCATTAGTGTATAGGAATGCCAGAGATTTCTGTGCATTAATTTTGTATCCTGCTACTTTACCAAATTCATTGATTAGCTCTAGTAGTTTTCTGGTAGCATCTTTAGGATTCTGTATGTATAGTATCATATCATCTGCAAACAGTGACAGCTTTACTTCTTTTCCAATTTGGATTCCTTTTATTTCCTTTTCTTCTCTGATTGCTGTGGCTAAAACTTCCAAAACTATGTTGAATAAGAGTGGTGAGAGTGGGCAGCGTTGTCTTGTTCCTGATCTTAGTGGAATTGCTTTCAGTTTTTCACCATTGAGGATGATGTTGGCTGTGGGTTTGTCATTTATGGCCTTTATTATGTTGAGGAAAGTTCCCTCTATGCCTACTTTCTGGAGGGTTTTTATCATAAATGGGTGTTGAATTTTGTCGAAAGTCTTCTCTGCATCTATTGAGATGACCGTATGGTTTTTCTCCTTCAATTTGTTAATATGGTGTATCACATTGATTGATTTGCGTATATTGAAGAATCGTTGCATTCCTGGAATAAACCCCACTTGATCTTGATGTACCATCCTTTTAAAGTGCTGTTGAATTCTGTTTGCTAGTATTTTGTTGAGGATTTTTGCATCTATGTTCATCAGTGATATTGGCCTGTAGTTTTCTTTCTTTGTGACATCCTTGTCTGATTTTGATATCAGGGTGATGGTGGCCTCGTAGAATGAGTTTGGGAGTGTTCCTCCCTCTGCTATAATTTGGAAGTGTTTGAGCAGGATAGGTGTTAGCTCTTCCCTAAATGTTTGATAGAATTCGCCTTTGAAGCCATCTGGTCCTGGGTTTTTGTTTGTTGGAAGATTTTTTATCACAGTTTCAATTTCAGTGCTTGTGATTGGTCTGTTCGTATTTTCTATTTCTTCCTGATTCAGTCTTGGCAGGTTGTGCATTTCTAAGAATTTGTCCATTTCTTCCAGGTTGTCCATTTTATTGGCATAGAGTTGCTTGTAGTAATCTCTCACAATCTTTTGTATTTCTGTAGTGTCACTTGTTACTTCTCCTTTTTCATTTCTAATTCTATTGATTTGAGTCTTCTCCTTGTTTTTCTTGATGAGTCTGCCTAATGGTTTATCAATTTTGTTTATCTTCTCAAAGAACCAGCTTTTAGTTTTATTGATCTTTGCTATCGTTTCCTTCATTTCTTTTTCATTTATTTTTAATCTGATCTTTATGATTTCTTTCCTTCTGCTAACTTTGGGGTTTTCTTGTTCTTCTTTCTCTAATTGCTTTAGGTGCAAGGTTAGGTTGTTTATTCGAGATGTTTCCTGTTTCTTAAGGTAGGATTGTATTGCTATAAACTTTCCTCTTAGAAGTGCTTTTGCCACATCCCATAGGTTTTGGGTCGTCGTGTCTCCAATGTCATTTCTTTCTAGGTATTTTTTTTATTTTTTGATTTCCTCTTTGATTTCTTCAGTGATCACTTCATTATTAAGTAGTGTATTTTTTAGCCTCCATGTGTTTTTATTTTTTACAGATCTTCTCCTGTAATTGGTATCTAGTCTCATAGTGTTGTGGTTGTAAAAGATACTTCATACAATTTCAATTTTCTTAAATTTACCAAGGCTTGATTTGTGACCCAAGATATGATCTATCCTGGAGAATTTTCCATGAGCAGTAGAGAAAAATGTGTATTCTGTTGTTTTTGGATGGAATGTCCTATAAATATCAGTTAAGTCCATCTTGTTTAATTTATCATTTAAAGCTTTTCTTTCCTTATTTATTTTCATTATGGATGATCTGTCCATTGGTGAAAGTGGGGTGTTAAAGTCCCCTACTATGAATGTGTTACTGTCGATTTCCCCTTTTATGGCTGTTAGTATTTGCCTTATGTATAGAGGTGCTCCTATGTTGGGTGCATATATATTTACAATTGTTATATCTTCTTCTTGGATCGATCCCTTTATCATTATATAGTGTCCTTCTTTGTCTCTTCTAATAATCTTTATTTTAAAGTCTATTTTGTCTGATATGAGAATTGTGACTCCAGCTTTCTTTTGGTTTCCATTTGCATGGAATATCTTTTTCCATCCCCTCACTTTCATTCTCTATGTGTCCCTAGGTCTGAAGTGGGTCTCTTGTAGACAGCATATATATAGGTCTTGTTTTTGTACCCATTCACCCAGTCTGTGTCTTTTGGTGGGAACATTTAATCCATTTACATTTAAGGTAATTATCGATATGTATGTTCCTATTCCCATTTTCTTCATTGTTTTTGGTTTGTTATTGTAGGTCTTTTCCTTCTCTTGTGTTTCTTGCCTAGAGAAGATCCTTTAGCATTTGTTGTAAAGCTGGTTTGGTGGTGCTGAACTCTCTCAGCTTTTGCTTGTCTGTAAGGTTTTAATTCCTCCATGAAATCTGAATGAGATTCTTGCTGGGTAGAGTAATCTTAGTTGTAGGTTTTTCTCCTTCATCACTTTAAATATGTCCTGCCAGTCCCTTCTGGCTTGCAGAGTTTCTGCTGAAAGATCAGCTGTTAACCTTATGGGGATTCCCTTGTGTGTTATTTGTTGTTTTTCCCTTGCTGCTTTTAGTATGTTTTCTTTGTATGTAATTTTTGACAGTTTGATTAATATGTGCCTTTGCCTGTTTCTCCTTGGATTTATCCTGTATGGGACTCTCTGTGCTTCCTGGACTTGATTAACTATTTCCTTTCCCATATTAGGGAAGTTTTCAACTATAATCTCTTCAAATATTTTCTCAGTCCCTTTCTTTTTCTCTTCTTCTTCTGGAACCCCTATAATTCGAATGTTGGTGCATTTAATATTGTCCCAGAGGTCTCTGAGACTGTCCTCAGTTCTTTTCATTCTTTTTTCTTTATTCTGCTCTGCAGTAGTTATTTCCACTATTTTATCTTCCAGGTCACTTATCCGTTCTTCTGCCTCAGTTATTCTGCTATTGATCCCTTCTAGAGTATTTTTAATTTCATTTATTGTGTTGTTCATCATTGCTTGTTTCATCTTTAGTTCTTCTAGGTCCTTGTTAAATGTTTCTTGCATTTTCTCTCTTCTATTTCCAAGATTTTGGATCATCTTTGCATCTTTATTCTGAATTCTTTTTCAGGTAGACTGCCTATTTCCTCTTCATTTGTTAGGTCTGGTGGGGTTTTATCTTGCTCCTTCATCTGCTGTGTGTTTTTCTGTCTTTTCATTTTGCTTATCTTACTGTGTTTGGGGTCTCCTTTTTGCAGGCTGCAGGTTCGTATTTCCCGTTGTTTTTGGTGTCTGTCCCCAGTGGCTAAAGTTGGTTCAGTGCGTTCTGAAGGCTTCCTGGTGGAGGGGACTACTGCCTGTGTTTTGGTGGATGAGGCTGGATCTTGTGTTTCTGGTGGGCAGGTCCACCTCTGGTGGTGTGTTTTGGGGTGTCTGTGCCCTTATTATGATTTTCAGCAGCCTCTCTGCTAATGGGTGGGGTTGTGTTCCTTTCTTGGTAGTTGTTTGGCATAAGGTATCCAGCACTGTAGCTTGCTGGTCGTTGAGTGAAGCTGGGTGTTGGTGTTGAGATGGAAATCCCTGGGAGATTTTCGCCGTTTGATATTACATGGAGCTGGGAGGTCTCTTGTGGACCAGTGTCCTGAAGTTGGCTCTCCCACTTCAGAGGCACAGCACGGACTTCTGGCTGCAGCAACAAGAGCCTTTCATCGACACGGCTCAGAATAGAAGGGAGAAAAAGTAGAATGAAAGAGAGAAAGAGAAAGAGAGAAGGAGATGAAGAGAGGAACAGAGAGAGAGAGAGAGAGAGGGAGGGAGGGAGGAAGGAAGGAAGGAAGGAAGAAAGGAAGAAAGAGAGAGAGAGGAAGGAAAGAATATAGAAAGAAAGAGGATAAAAGAAAATAAAAGTAAGGTAAAATAAAATAAAGTTATTAAAATAAAACATAATTATTAAGAAAATTTTTTTAAAAGTAAAAAAAGAAACAAATACGGATGAATAGAACCCTAGGACAAATGGTGAAAGCAAAGATATAGAGACAAAATTTCACACAGAAGCATACACATACACACTCACAAAAAGAGGAAAAGGGGAAAAAATAATAAATCTTGCCCTCAAAGTCCACCTCCTCAATTTGGGATGATTCGTTCTCTATTCAGGTATTCCACAGATGCAGTGTACATCCATTTGATATTGGAGATTTAATCCGCTGCTCCTGAGGCTGCTGGGAGAGATTTCCCTTTCTGTTCTTTGTTCTCACAGCTCCTGGGGTTCAGCTGTGGATTTGGCCCAGCCTCTGCATATAGGTCGCCAGAGGGCGTCTGTTCTTTACTCAGACAGGACGGGGTTAAAGGAGCAGCTGCTTTGTGGGCTCTGGCTCAATCAGGACGGGGGAGGGAGGGGCACGGAGGCGGGGCGAGCCTGCTGCCGCAGAGGCCGGCGTGACGTTGCACCAGCCCGAGGCGTGCAGTGCGTTCTCCTGGGGAAGTTGTCCCTGGATCAAGGGACCCTGGCAGTGGCGGGCTGCACAGGCTCCCTGGAAGGGAGGTGTGGATAGTGACCTGTGCTCGCACACAGGCTTCTTGGTGGTGGCAGCAGCAGCCTTAGCGTCTCATGCCTGTCTCTGGGATCCGTGCTGTTAGACGCGGCTCGCGCCTGTCTCTGGAGTGCCTTTAAGCAGCACTGTTAATCCCCCTCCTTGCACACCAGGAAACAAAGAGGTAATAAAAATTCTCTTGCCTTTTCGGCAGCTCCAGACTTTTCCTGAACTTCCTCCTGGCTAGACGTGGCGTACTAACCCCTTCAGGCTTTGTTCACACTGCCAACCCCAGTCCTCTCCCTGTGCTTAAACCGAAGCCCGAGCCTCAGCCCCCTGCCCACGCCCGCCCCGGTGGGTGAGCAGACAAGCCTCTCGGGCTGGTGAGTGCCGGTCGGCACTGATCCTCTGTGCCGGAATCTCTCCGCTTTGCCCTCCACACCCCTGTTGCTGCGCTCTCCTCCGTGGCTCCGAAGCTGCCCTCCTCCGCCACCTGCAGTCTCCGCCAGTGAAGGGGCTTCTACTGTGTGGAAACCTTTCCTCCTTCACGGCTCTCTCCCACTGGTGCAGCTCCCGTTCCTATTCTCCTGTCTCTGCTTTTTCTTTTTTCTTTTGCCCTACCAAGCTACGTGGGGAGTTTCTTCCCTTTGGGAGGTCTGAGGTCTTCTTCCAGCGTTCAGTGGGTGTTCTATAGGAGCAGTTCCACGTGTAGATGTATTTCTGATGTATCTGTGGGAGGAAGGTGATGTTCACGTCTTACTCTTCCGACGTCTTGAAGTTCCCTCCAGTCTATTTTAGAACGTTCTCAACACCTCAAAAAGAAGCCCTTGTATCTTTTAGCTATTAATCCCCTGTGCTCCCAACAACTTCTGCCTCAGCCTTAAGCAATTATTGATCTATTTTGTATCTATAGATTTGCCGGTTCTGAGCATTTCATATGAATAGAATCACATAATATGTGGTCTTTTGTGACTGACTTCTTTCACTAAGCATAATGTTTTTAAGGTTCAGCCATGTTGTAACATACATTAGTTCTTCATTCCTTTTGATGTCTGAATAATATTCTGTTATATGGATTTGCCACGTTTTGTTTTTCCATTCATCAGTTGATGAGCATTTGGGTTGTTTCCATCTTTGGGTATTATGAATATTGCTGCTATGAATATTTATGTACCAGTTTTTGTATGGAAATATATTTTCATTTATCTTGGGAATATACCTATAAGTGGGTCATACAGTAACACTTTCACCCTCTGAGAAACTACTAAACTTTTCCAAAGCAGCTATACCATTTTACATTCTCACTAACAGTGTATGATGGTTCTGATTTCTCTAAATCCCCACCAACAGTTATGATTATCTGACTTTTTGATTCTAGCCATCCGAATGGCTATGAAATGGTATCTTTCTGTGCTTTTGATTTGTGTTTTCCTGATGAATAATGATGTCAAGTGTCGCTAATGTGCTTGCTGGCCATTGGTATATCTTCCTTGCAGAAATGTCTATTTAGATCTTCTGCCCATTTTAAAAGTTGGGTTATTTACCTTCTTATCACAGGCGTGTAAGAGTTCTTTATATATTCTGAATAAAAATCCCTTATTGGATACACGATTTACAAATATTTTCTCCCATTCTGTAGGTTGTTGTGCTATATTCTGTACATGAATTATTTGAGTTGATCTTTGCAACAGCTGTATGAGATATTATCCTTCTACTTTTTTTTAGAGATCAGAAAACAGGCTCAGAGTGGTTAAGTACCTATCCTAACTCACAATGCTAGCATGGGATGGTTCCAGGATTTGCACTTAGAACTCTATTGGAATTTCAGTTGAAGTCCTCCATCCTCTTGCCTTGATGCTCATATATACGGTTTGTATTTGATGAAAGAAATTGAATCTTAGGATTGTATTGCCCTGTCTATTCTTCACTCCTAGACATTCCAGGGGATAAACACTGAAAATGAAAACACTTTGGCCATACTCCTCAAATTGATTCTCTGGGGACCATGCTGATTCCCAGCAAGAAGGTGTAGCCACAAGGCTCCTGAGGTTGTTTGAATTGATGTTCTGAGTCTGGATTTATAAGCATGGGGAATTGTTCCTTTAGAAGACAATGACAAAGAGAACCCTTTTAATGTGAGCCAGATGCAGCCATGATTTTGATTAAATGTTTGCTGGTAACCATACTTAGGTGGGAACATCTGCCCACTGATGAGCTCCCTGGAGTTTTAGCAGGTGAATTTATGTAGGAAATACAGCTCCAAGTACTTCTTCCTGAGGAGAGATGTTAGGCAAAAAGAAGCTTAATTTCCTTTCTTCCATTTTTTGTCCATCTGCCATTTAGGAAGCCTAAGTAAATACATTCCTGTATTGGGATAATACCACTTCCCCTTGGCCTTCCATCTTCCCCAGCTTTGGCTTTGCAGGTGCCCAGTAAGTGTTGGTGCTTGCATCTGGGCCACATCTGTGCAGGCATCTTGGGTTGTCCAAGAATAGTGCATGGCTCCATAAGCCTATAGTAGCAACCCTCTGACATTAGAATTTGCTGTTGACATTTTTCATACACACTCACACTCTTAAGCAAACACACTCCTTTCCTTTCAGACCTACCCTCTTAGATGTCCTTACTAGTCTATCTTTGAAATGCTGGATCATCATACAGGATACATGATACTTAGAGGAAACAGGTTTCAATGGTGTTTCTGGATTCTTCTTACTTCTAGGTCAGCCTAGGTTAAGCAATCTCTAGTCTGCAGGGCTTTACTCACCTCCCAATCTGCCATGCAGTCACAAGGTCCATCTTGTCTTATCACTTTTACTTAAGTCACCACCCTGCAGATTATCCATCATTAACTAGACCCTTATTCACGTATTGCTCTGCACTTGACAGAATTGGACCCAACTCTCTCCCCAACTTCATGAGCGCTTCTTTCCTGCCCCCTGTAACTCATAGTCTATCATTAAGAAACTCCCCAGTAGCTTCAAGTTGTTCTCTCAGTGTTCCCTTAATCTCTGTTTTATGACTGGAATATGGCTGTGCCTTGAGGAAATCACTTCCCCTGCAGTCCTCTTGAGCAAACGTTAGTTTTCCTCACATACCCCAAGGAGTCGACTCATTGTCACTTTCAAACCATTTCTGCTCCTTTCTCTTTCAAAATTCAGAGCTCATTTGTAGTTCTTGCTATTAGATAATATCATGTGCTACCCCATCTTATTCCTTTACCTTCATTCATTAGACACCTTCCTGATCTTCTTCTCCACTTTTAGTACTGCCACCATCTTGGCAACTTCAACATCTGTCATCTATGTAGATATTCATCCAGCATTTTTGGCTTTGCAAATCTTTCATGCCCTCAATTCCAATGGTATTTTTCTTCCATCATACTTAAGCCACTCACTCTAATGCTCATGCACTAGACATTGACATTCTCAAAAATTACAGTGACTCTGAAATCCTGATTTTAAAACATACATCTCTTGGGCTACAACTGATTATTCTTCCTAGCAAAATACTTCTCTCTCATGCAGGTATACACACCTACGCACACCGAACTCTAAAAATTCTTCAATTTTGAACTCCAGTCTGTGAATTCTACTACTTTTCAGCATCAGCCACATTTCTCTTTTCGCATTTCCTCATTGCTTACAAATTTATCATTAGTATCACTTACTTTCATAAACCTTCATCTCCCTACTCACTTTCCCACCCTAGTACTTCCCTGGCAAAACCACAACCCTTGTTAAATTTAGCTATCTGCCTACTTTGTTCCTATATACAAGTGATGGATGTTGCTGTAGAAATTTACAAGACAAAGCTAACTGATCTCACCTTAAATTCTTGACCACATATCTTAAATTATCAATCCTTCCATATTATACACCCATTTCCATTATACAAAATGAATATCCAATACTTTATCTTCCCCTCAATTTCTCAAAACCCGACCCTCACTCTTGTTATTTTATGCCCTTATCTCATCCTTCACTGAGAAAACTGAAGAGTCAAGAGAAAATTCTTTTATGTCTTCCCCACCAAATCTACCATCTTGCCTGCATTTGTAATCATACCATAGTTGTTTCCTTCTCCACTGCAAAATCTATAAATATTACTCGTTCTCATGGAAAGCCAACATTTCCACATTTGCTACGGATCCCATCTACTACTGCTCTGAATACCCTTCTTGCTTTCTCAATATTGTTTCTTCTGCAATTATCCCTTTGGTGTTTTATATTATCAGTTTCATTCAGTCATTTATATTGGCTAGATGCGTTCTAGAATCTACCCTCTTAAAAATACACTCTCTTAATACCAAACCCCCCTCCGGCTGTAGTCCCATATTTCTCCTCCCCTTAGCACCAAAACTCTCAAAAGAAATTGTCTATCCGCCCCTCACTTTCTGATCTCACATTTTCCCCTTAATACACATCCAGGTTTATATTAAAATATTTTCCACTCTTTCAATTTCCTTCTTATCAAATTTACCAATGACCTCTCTACTAACAAGTTCAATCGTCATTTGTCTGTCCCTATATTACCTGTAAAAGGTATTTAATAAAGTTGACCATTTTTTACTTCTTGAAACGTTATTTGCCCTTTGCTTTTGTGTTGCTCAATTCACCTGTTTTTTTTTTGTTGTTGTTCCCTCCTTTTCAAGTCTTTTCATTATATACCTAGGAATAGAGTTATTGGGTAATATGGCAAGTCTATGTTTAACTTGTTGAGTAACTGCCAAAATGTTTTCCACAGAGGCTGTATCATTTTATGTTCCCACCAGAAGTGTATGAGTGTTTCAGTTTCTCTACATCCTTGTCAATACTTGTTATTTTCCTTTTAAAAAAGTTATAGCCTTCCTAGTGGGTATGAAGTGGTATCTCATCGTGGTTTTGATTTGCATTTCCCTAACGACTAATGGTATTGAGCATATTTTCATGTTTGTTGGCTATTTGTATATCTTCATTAGCACAATGTCTATTTAAGTCCTTTACCTGATTTTCAGTTGGGTTGTTTGTATTTTTGTTGTTGAGTTGTAAGAGTTCTTTCTGTATTCTGGATACTACACTTTTATTAAATATATGATTTGCCAGGATCTTTCTTTGGTGTGCCTTTTTGCTTTCTTCATGGTATTTTTTTGCAGAAGAAAACATTTTAAAATTTTGATATAGTCCAATTGACTCTTTCTTTGTTGCTTGTGCTTTTTGTGTCATATCTAGGAAACCATTGCTTAACCAAGTTCTATATGTTTTTGATCCCCATAACTGACCAAAAAAGTTCAAACCCATTCATTCAACAGAAATATTCATGGCCACCTACCATGTGCCAGGCTCTACTGTAAATACTGGGGAGAGTGATGAACAAGATGGTGGAGACAGAGATTGCTAGCTTATCTCCAACATTTAAGTTCTCCTCTTCTACTAGGTAGACTACATTTCTCATTTTCTCTTGTAGTTAGATGTGGCTATGTGAGTTTTTCCCAATGAAATGTGAGCAGGAGTAACGCATACCCCTTTTGAGCCTGGCCCATAAATATTCCCATGTGCCCTCCTATATGCTCTTTTCTGCTTCTGCAATTGGAATGGAGATGTCCTGGCAGAAATGACAGAAACCGCTCTTTTGCCACTTATCTCAATAGGGTTGTGACGAGGATGAACTATGTATATGGATATTTAGCATAATTCCTACATAGAGTTAGTAGTCAATAAATGTTAGTTTCTGTAATTATTATTACAGTCTTTGGATGCTACAGTAGTCACCCAGGATGGGAAACATGTTAGAAACCCCTCATAATTCAGCAGATAGTACAATGAAGTCTGCTCTTTTGTGACCAGTGTGTCAGACCTCCTGAGGCTAGCAGTCTTTTCTCTTTCTACACAGTTTCTCTGTGATGAACCAAGATAATTCTAAGCCACCTTAAATAATATTTAAAGGACCATAATTTGGGAAATACGAATCTAGTGAAACGTAGTTTAACTGAAAACAATATAAGTGTGGTTATAATGGTTATGAGAATTCTAAACTGTGCTAAACACCTTGCATTTACACAACATTATTCTATAAAAGAGCCCTACCACTGCCTCTTCCCCTGCTTACCTATATCTGATAAGAAAGCTCAGGTACTCTCTCTTCTGTGGGCCAGGAGGAAGTTCAGACTGTGCAAAACCTGACCTGTGTGTGGGAACACTCCAGCGTCATCCCCTCACCACCATAAAAGCCAAGCCAGTCTCCTTCTTCTGCTCTCTTAAGCTATTCTTGAACCTGCTTGAGAGCCTGCCCTGCTCTCCCCAGAAAGCCTCCTTCTTATGTAGTAAAGTTTTTCATACTCTCTAGGTGTATGTGTTATCAGTCTCGACATGCAAACCGAATTTGGGTTGAAGGATCCATCCTGTCTCTGTGGTGTGATTACAACAACTGGCCCTGTGAGCAGGACATCAAGGTGCTATCCCTTACCACCAGGGGTCTTTCTTCTCTTGCTTTGGCTTTCTAACTGGCTCTGCTGTATGCTGGTGAACAGGCACTTGGGCTACTGCCTGCTGGCTAGCTTGTGCTTTGAACTTGCTTCTTTGTGCTGCATTTGTTAGTCCTACTGAGTGTCTGCTAAAGCTTTGACCAACATAAGTCAGTTTAGCCACTTGGCATATAGTGAAAGGATTATTGGATTGGGACCTTGCTTAAAGCAGTCCTGAATCCTGTGTCTCAACCTGGACCTATTTGTGATTCTCAGGTTGAATCATGTGTTTCAATTCCAAACTAAGGTGTGACTGACACTAACCTCAAAGAAATGACTCTTACCTTGTGAACACTGGTTGTGTCTCAACCACATGTTGGCCCCCTTTCTATATAGAGCTCAGGAGAAAGACTGACAGTCTGTTCAATATACAGGTCCATTGGATGGTCACTCGTGTGGAGGAAGAGCCGTTAACTATGTGGGATGCTGAGGTCATACTTCTAAAAGTAAATGACTCACTAGTACCTTACAGAATGCTTCTGCTGCTGCCCCTGTGCCTCTGTCATAAATAAAAATGATCCTGATCCTCAGACCTCTAGAGGAAAACATCTGTGTCACCTCTGTGACAAAGCCAAGAGATTAGTTCAACCATTGCCATGGGGAAGTCCATAACACTGGTGGTACTGACTTGATTTGAGGTTCTCTGGAAGAAGAAACTTATAAAAACTTTGACCTATAAGAGCAATAACATCTGCAGATCTAATGTAAAAGACAAAACACAAAACCCCAAACTGTCAAAGTCTTCAAAAACAAGAAGTCTAAAAAACTGTCACAGCCAAGAGGAGCCTAAGAAGTTATAACATGTAATGACTAAATTTAATGTAGAATCTTGGTTGGGATCCTGGGACAGAAAAAGAACATTAGGTAAACAATAAGGAAATCTGGGGCTTCCACGGTGGCACAGTGGTTGAGAATCTGCCTGCTAATGCAGGGGACACGGGTTCGAGCCCTGATCTGGGAAGATCCCACATGCCGCAGAGCGACTAGGCCCGTGAGCCACAGCCACTGAGCCTGTGCGTCTGGAGCCTGTGCTCCACAACAAGAGAGGCCGCGACAGTGAGAGGCCCACGCACCACGATGAAGAGTGGCCCCTGCTTGCCACAACTAGAGAAAGCCCATGCACAGAAACGAAGACCCAACACAGCCAAAAATAAAAATAAATTAATTAAAAGAAGGCTCAACATTTAAAAAAAAGAAGGAAATCTGATGAAGCACAGACTTTAGTTAATAATACTGTTTCAGTGTTGGTTCACTAAGTTGAACAATTGTACCATACTAATGTACAATGTTAAGAAGGGAAATTTGTTGTGGAGTGTATGAATATGATCTTCACAATTACTCTGTAAATCTAAAACTGTTCTAAAGTAAAAAGTTTTTAAAAACCACACAATACTAGGTGATGAGATCTGGGAGACAACAGAATTAAACACTGAATGGGGGTGGCCATGTGGAATGGTTTGGAGGGAACACCTTCTCCCTAACATGTGCACCACAAGAATTGAACCAGAGAAGATGAGGAAGAGTGGAAGGTCAATTTGGGAAGGCTCTTTACTGGGTGTTGAGGAAGCACTCCCTTTCTCTAACCAGAGCACCTAGACTCCTCTGCACCCCTCCCCTCCCCCCACGTATCTTCAAGGGTGGTGCTTTGTGATGTCACAGCCACCCCAGCGCTACCATTGGCTGACCAATCAAAGCTGATGGGTGTGGCTGTTCATTGTCCTGGCAGGGTATATATAGAGAGGCCAGGAGCCTTGGAGTAGGGCACACTGTTGCTACTGACATGGCAGAGGAAACTACAATCCCACAGGAGCCTAACTGCGACGCAGGGACAAACACCGGAAGGTCAGAGCAACAAACACCAGGTGTGCAACGCAAGAGGGAGAGGACGAATTCTCCACTCCAGGGCTATAAGATGGAGAAGGTCAGATTACCCGACTCACGTGCCTCCTCTTCATCCCCCACCCAAGACTTACCCAGCCCTTCCCTGGCACAAACCCCTTCTCAATCCACACCCATTCTCTCAAAGTTCTCCTTCCCATCCTCTTTCCCCAAATCAGTATCTTTCTGTATCACTTTGTTTTCCGACCAGATTCGGAAGGTGGTCGAGTTAACAAAATCAGTCCGTCGTCAGAATTCGGGAAGAGGTCCTACACAGAAGAAGTCAAAGATGCTAGTGTTCTACTACCGGCAGAGTACAACAATGACTAAAGAGCCAGAGGAGGATGAAAACGTCCCAGAGGGCTCTTCTAGCAGTTCATAAAGTGCTGCCCTGGGTCTATCAGGTGACTGAGACCTTGCTGTCTCTGTTGTCTCTCCAGAAAAAGCACTGGAGAAATGGTCACCTGTGTAGAGACCAAATAAAAAAGCCCTCAGCTATTGATGTACAAGCTGTTGTAGAAAGATGTGTGTGTATCGCTGTCTGTTCTTCGATGATGGGGAGTGAAGGAAGGAAGGAAGGGGCAGGCGTGTGAGAAGGGAGGGAGGTAGTATCCTGCCAGTTTGGGGCCCAGACCAGCCAGTCCATAGTTAGCCAGACACTGGGAATAAGGACTGGGTGAGGATTGAGCTCTGAAGACAGACTTCTTCCTGAACACTTTATCCTGCTGGTGAGGAGGATAAGGACTTGGTGTTTCTGTGTGTGTTTGGGAGGTCCCAGATGGGGAGAGGGGTGCTGTATGGGTGGTGGCAGTGTGTGTCATAATCTGATTCCACTTTTGATGTTTGACAATTGACAGTTTTGAAGCCTCATTAATTCCCCTTCCCCTTCTGGCCCACATCTGGCCCACACTTTATGTCCACCTACTCCCAGCCAGGGAGTAGGTGAACATGAACTAGAAACAGATATGCCTAACCTGAACCATCCGAATTATTTCCGTGCCTGACTTTTCCATAGCCAAGACATCCATTACCCTAAAATATCCTCTAGTGCACGTGGAGAACCTGACCCAATAAGTAATAAAGTTAAGTCTCTGGCCCTTATAATCAGCTTGAAAACTATGGGACCCTATGGACCTTTCCCCCTAGTTAAAACAATACCTTTCACCTCAGTGTTTAAGAAAAGGTTCAATCTAAATGAAAGCACGGTTTTCACAGATTGAAACCCATTATATAAGACCTATTTAGAGAAGGTGTGGTTATCCCCACTTCTGCTGCATTTAACAGCCAAGTTTTACTTGTTCTTAAACCCGGGAAAACAGGACCGGTGCCTCAGTGTGAATTCGTACCCTTGGCGTCATGGCCCCACCCACTAGGGCTCCATATATATTATTGAAATGACTGATTCCACCCAGTAATAATAAGTAACTGGTAAATACTTTGTCGTTATAGCAAAGTATTTGGCTAGCATGTTCTATTCAGTGCCTATTTCAACAACCTCTCAGCTGCAGTTAACCTTCACCTTTAAAGGGACACAATACACCGTCACCTGGGTACTCAATGGGCTCAGTCTCCACACCTGCCATCTCACATAGTCTTCACAGGCAATATTTTAACCAGCTCTAACTTTTTTCGGGTACACAGTTATGACATCTCACTAATGACATCCTCCTTTGAGGAGGTTCACATGAGACACATAGTACAGGGCCCCAGCACTTCAGTTAAGTTCCTGAAAATTATTTAGTAAGTTGAGGGCTGCTCCAGTCCTGACAGTGTCAAGAAACAGCTTTTAGTCTTCTTAGGACCCACATTGTTAAAACAAGCCCAACATGTTTTTGACATTGTTAGATTCTGGAGGCAACATTCCTCATTTACAAAGCTTTTTTGTTCTGTAACTTGCAAATAGGCCCAACTTGAATGAGACCCCCTGTAAAAAGATACTAGAATCTGCCTGAATTGCCATAGAACAGGCATTCCTGTTACGCCCCCCCCCCACCCCGAGATTCCTTCACTGTGGGAGCTTTAGCAACCTTCTCTCATATATCTCGGAGTCCCTCTACCATCAGTGATGGCCGTTAGTTGCATGGGCTTCTGATACAAGGAACTACCTTCCTTGGCCCAACGCTGTATGCCATTAGTGTAGCAATTGGTGGGTACATACTGGACTTTCCTGGAAACATAGACTATCTCAGGTCCTGAACCTGTGACCCTCAGTATACAGCTGCCCGTTAGGCCTTTGATCATGGAAACAGCACCCTGCAAGCCCAGCACAGCTGGTGAGGCCTCCTTGCTACAGGATGGAGCTGAACCCGGGCCCTCTGCATACCCTACTTTCAGGAGAGGGTAACGTCCCCTGTGCTGGGTCCCTTGCCGGATGCCACAGTGCTAGAGGAGGTCATCTCTTAGAACACGTGGATAGCTGGGGAGCCCCTTAGGCTCAACACAGTGAATACCAAAGGGAGTTCATTCACTTAACCAATGGCATTGTCACTATCACACTTAATGGAGCTTGCTTGACTCTTGCTTCTTTTCATCTCTTAATCAGAATATTCCTGATATGCATACACACTCACAAAAAGAGAAAAAGGGAAAAAATGTATATATATCATTGCTCCCAAAGTGCATCTCCTCCATTTGGGATGATTCGTTGTCTATTCAGGTGTTCCACTGATGCAGGGTACATCCAGTTGATTGTGGAGATTTAATCCCCTGCTCCTGAGCCTGCTGGGAGAGATTTCCTTTTCTCTTCTTTGTTCTCACAGCTCCGGGATTCAGCTTTGGATTTGGCCCCGCCTCTGCGTGTAGGTCTCCTGAGAGCGTCTGTTCTTTACTCAGACAGGACGGGGTTAAAGGAGCCGCTGCTTTGTGGGCTCTGGCTCACTCAGGCCGGGGGGAGGGAGGGGTACGGAGGCGGGGCGAGACTGCGGCGGCAGAGGCCGGCGTGACATTGCACCAGTTTGGGGCGCGCCGTGCGTTGTCCTGGGGAAATTGTCCCTGGATCACGGGACCCTGGCAGTGGTGGGCTGCACAGGCTCCCTGGAAGGGAGGTATGGATAGTGACGTGTGCTTGCACACAGGCTTCTTGGTGGTGGCAGCAGCAGCCTTAGCGTCACATGCCCATCTCTGGGATCCCCGCTGATAGCCGCGGCTCACGCCTGTCTCTGGAGCTCGGTTAAGCAGTGCTTTTAATCCCCTCTCCTCGCGCACCAGGAAACCAAGAGGTAAGAAAAAGTCTCTTGCCTTTTCGGCAGCTCCAGACTTTTCCCAGACTCCCTCCTGGCTAGACGTGGCGCACTAACCCCTTCAGGCTGTGTTCATACTGCCAACCCCAGTCCTCTCCCTGCGCTCAGACTAAAGCCCGAGCCTCAGCCCCCCGCCCCCGCCTGCCCCAGCAGGTGAGCAGACAAGCCTCTTGGGCTGGTGAGTGCTGGTAGGCACCGATCCTCCATGCGGCAATCTCTCCGCTTTGCCCTCCGCACCCCTGTGGCTGTGCTCTCCTCTGCGGCTCCGAAGCTTGCCCCCTCCGCCACCCGCAGTCTCCTCCCACGAAGGGGCTTCTAGTGTGTGGAAACATTTCCTCCTTCACAGTTCCCTCCCACTGGTGCAGGTCCCATCCCTATTCTTTTGTCTCTGTGTTTTTCTTTTTTCTTTTGCCCTACCCAACTACGTGGGGAGTTTCTTTCCTTTTGGGAAGTCTGAGGTCTTCTGCCAGCATTCAGTAGGTGTTCTGTGGGAGTTGTTCCACATGTAGATGTATTTCTGATGTACTTGTGGCGAGGAAGGTGATCTCCACATCTTACTCTTCTGCCATCTTGAACGCCCATCCATCCCTTTACTTTTTTTTTTTTTCGTTATGCGGGCCTCCCACTGCTGTCTCCCACTGCTGTGGCCTCTCCCGTTGCAGAGCACTGGCTCCGGACGCGCAGGCTCAGCGGCCATGGCTCACGGGCCCAGCCGCTCTGCGGCACGTGGGATCCTCCCAGACCGGGGCACGAACCCGCGTCCCCCATATTGGCCGACGGACTCCCAACCACTGCGCCACCAGGGAAGCCCCATCCCTTTACTTTTAATTTATCTGTGTCATTAAACTAAAATAGGTTTCTTGTAGACAGCCTATAGTTGGGTCTTAGTTTTTAGTTTTTTAATTCACTGTCAGTCTCTCTCTCTCTAAAGTTGTTTATTTAAAGCATTTACATTGAAAGTAATTATTGATAATGTTGGATTATTAGCTATCATATTTGTAACTGTTTTCCATTTGTAGTATTTGTTCTTTGTTTTCTTTTCCCCCCATTTTTCTGCCTTCCCTGGTTTTAACTGAGAATTTTATGATTCAATTTTCCCTCCTCTTTTTCTATCATTTGTACTTTAAAAATTAATTTTAGCGTTTGCAATACACATTTGCAGCTAATGTAAGTCCACATTCAAATAGCACTGTACCTCTTCATGAGTAATACAGGTATTTTATAACAGGATGTTCCTAGTTCCTCCCTTTTGTCTCTTTAAATATTGCTGTCGCTCACTTAAATTATACATAAACTATAATCAACCAATACATTGTTATTATCATTATTTGGACCCAACAATTATTGATTAGATCAACTAAGAATAAGAAAAATAATATATTTTATTTTACTTTAATTTATTCCTTCTCTACTGGTCCTCCTTTCTTTATGTAGAGCTGATTTTCTGACTTTATCATTTTCTTTCTCACTGAAGAACTTGTTTTAACATGTTTTGCAAGGTAGGCCCACTGGTGGCAATTTCCTTTAGTTTTTGTTTGTATGAGAAGTTTTTATGTCTTCTTCACTTCTAATTGATAATTTCACTGAATACAGAATTTTAAGTTGGTACTTTTTTCTTTCAACACATTAAATATTTCATACTACTCTCTTCTTGCCTGCACAGTTTTGTAGGGGAGTCCTATGTAATTCTTACCCTTGTTTCTCTGCAGGCAAGGTGTCTTGACTCCCTGTCACACCCATGCCATCCAGCTTCTTTCAAAATTTTCTTTTATCTTTGATTTTCTTTAGTTTGAATATGATATGCTTAAGTGTAGCCTTATTTTTTTTTTTGTATTTATCCTGCTTGGTATTATGTGAGCTTCCTGGATTTGTGGTTTTGTGTCTGTCATTAATTTTGGAAAGCATTCAGCCATACTGTATCAAATTTGTGAGAATCAACATCTTTACTATTTTGATTCTTCCAATGTATGAACATAGTATGTCTTTATTTAGGTCTTTGTTTTTTTTCATCATTGTTGAGGAAGCTTTCTTCCAGATATAATTTGCATTGTTTCTGCCATTACCAAGGGCCATGCCACTCTAAAACTGGCACCACTCTAGGCCCCTGCTGAGTCCCTCAGTTTAATCAGGTTCATTTATCCTTTTCTACTTCCCATGCTGATAAGCCGAGAACTTTTGTATTTGCTCTTTGCTCTTTTTTTTTTTTTTTTTTGCTGTACGCGGGCCTCTCACTGTTGTGGCCTCTCCCGTTGCGGAGCACAGGCTCCGGACGCACAGGCTCAGCGGCCATGGCTCACGGGCCCAGCCGCTCCGCGGCATATGGGATCCTCCCAGACCGGGGCACGAACCCGTATCCCCTGCATCGGCAGGCGGACTCTCAACCACTGCGCCACCAGGGAGGCCCCTGCTCATTGCTCTTTGATGAGGTTTCAGCTCACATTTTTTTTTCCATTTACTCTTCCTGGCTCTTTGGATATTTCCCTTACTTCCCATGAGTCTAGCAAAACAATAAAAACTATATTGTACATAGGCCCTTTGCTGTGGGAAGTCCTCACAAATAGCTAGTAAACCCAGTTGTTGGAATTGATTGGAAAGCAGGTGAAAATAATAAATTTATCAAGTGAAGATTTAATTTTAACCTTAAAATAAAGCATTGTTTTACTGCATTATGAGTAGTAACATGCAGAACCTGCAGATAGGGCTTTGCTGAGGTCAGGTACCAGTAATCAGTACTGCCTAGCTGTGTACCTGGTCTGCCCTCTCTGGACATCAAAGTCTTAAGTCTTATTTTTAGTTAGTACCCAACCAGTCCATACCCCTATCTTTAACGATACCTGGAGAATTTCTGTAAGTTGCAACTTTATACAAACCACAAAGCTATTTCTAGAGTATGATTTTGGAATGAGAATTATGTAATGTGTATAGAGTTAACTTATATTTGTGTTGTGTGCTGATGCTCTTCTCAGTTGCATGCTATTCCATGCTCCTTGCTGGTTGTCATTGTTATGGACATCCATGTATCAGAATTGATTTCCCAGAAGATTCTTCATCTCTTTGTACAACTGTTCAACTCTATTTCTATAAATTTGTCTACTGTTTCTACCATATATAAAATGCTGTCACAAAAGGGTGTGTACTCTTCACAAATGCACTTCCTATAAAACATTCCACAATGGCTTCTTTTTCTATTCTTATTTGTGTTCTCTCTGTACTTCTATCAGCTCAGTCATATAATGGTGGTGGTGATGATGGGCAGTATTACTGCTTTTGATGATGTTTTGTTAGAATGAAAACAAATGCACAGTTAGAAAACCACCTGAAAAATGTCCTCCATATTTCATGTCATTGATAGTCACTTCTGTTATCACACCATTAATCTTTCCTTCCAACCACCAATTCTCCAACAACCTTGAGGTCTACTATTACACACAAACATTATGTTAATAGTACCAAAGCAATTTATTTTAAAAAATAAAGTTATCTATTAAATCTCTCCTATGAGACACTGTCATTTAGACACCTCCCCTTAGAATTCACTACTTAAAAAAACAGTATTACATTGACTAAATACTTTGGTGCTTTATAAAATAAACTTAGTTTTTATTAAGAAATTATCCATATAGCTAAAACATTTTCCTGTGAAGAAATTGGCATTTTTAGGGACACATCCACATTGGATAGGAAAGGGTAAAATAATATAGTTCTTCTAAAACAAATTCAGAAGGCAAATCCTCTGGCTGTGTATATGCAATTTCAATCAATTAACAATTAAAACTTTAAAGGAAACACCTTCAATTACTTAGAATAGTATGCAGATAATTGATGAGATGCTTTGTTTTTTCTCAAAGAACTCTCTGCTTTGATTTCTTGTTTAGGTAGAAAGTAACCAAGTAATTAAGGCTCAATAACTAAGCAGTAGGAGGAGACTGAACTAGAACAGGGGTCCTCACTCTCATGATTTTCTTATCTTCTCTGGCCCTCTTATGCCTTTGCTAGTCTCTGAGTGATAGCTTTGTTCATTCAGGTTGGCTATCACTTTATGGTTGAAACTTTGTCCATATTAGCTTCTGGGTTTACACTCTTACATATTTGTGGCAGAGATGAAACTGGCCAAAGATGAAACTCTAATCTTCAATTTGAAAATTTTCAGTGACTAAATGTTGGGGTTTATGTCTATTTCTTGTGCTAATCACTGGGTTAAGAGTGTGGTAAGACACCCATGCATTAGCCCAATCCTTGGGAGTCTGGAGTTGGGGTCAGGTAGCTCCTATTTGGGTCACCTATAAGTTGGGACAAGGGGGGAGAAATGGTTCCTCCAAAGAAGAGCATGGGTGCAGCAAAGGCATAATCCTTGGGGAAGTTTCTGTGACCTGGGAAGTCATCCAAATTTGTGTCTACTCCAGGCCTATGATTCAGAGAGTAAAAATATGAATAATTTGATGCAAACAAGATTATGTATTTTCTCCTTAAAAGTATATAATGTATTCAACCCACTTGCTATTTAAAACTTCATATATGAAGTCCAAAAAAATGACAAGAATAACTCTTATCCTATCTACCTAAATTTTGAGGGTCATATAACATGATAAATATGCTGGATCTACACAAATTATAAACCATGGTACATAGTACCATAATCATTATTTATATCGGAGGTAGAAAGGGCAGGTAAGGAACTCTTGATTTTCCTTAGACACATTCTTCCTTTCTGTGAGCCTAAACTCTGGAAGGAACAGAAGAAAATGATTCTGATGGGGAGGAGAAAACATTTCCAAAGTTTAAAGGTTTGGAGATGACTAGGAGAGATATGTGGCTGTTAGACATCTCACACCTGGTATTAGGTACATTCAAAATATACCCTGATGGGCTGTGAAATTTCAGATGACCCTTGGGCAGAGACAGGAAATGGAAGAGTAGGAGGCCCAGAAAGTTGGGATTTCTAGAAATTCGTGTGTGTGTGTTGGGGCAGAAGTGGGTTCTCCCATTCTGTGTCCAGCTCCAACCCACAGGGGTACCATCTCGTGTCTCTCTCCCTCTCCATTGCCTGAGTGAAAGACTCCTTATCTCAGCCCAAGAGAAGATCCAGAATCTGTAGACTCATTTCACAATATCTTTTTTTTTTTTTAAGGTCAAACAGTAAAAGTGGTTTCTAGAAGAAAAGGTCCTATAAAAAATGAAGTTGTAAGAATATTCCAGAGCATTTACTCTTTGGTATTACCCAGTGTGAAGGTTAATTTTATATGTCTACTTGGCTAGGTCATGCTGCCCAGATATTTGCTGAAACACCATTCTAGATGTTGCCGTGAAGTCAATTTTTGGATGAGATTAACATTTAAATCATTAGAGCGAATTACTCTCCATAATGTGAGTGAGCCTCGTTGAATCATTTGAAGGCTTTAAGAGAAAAAGACTAAGGTCCCCCTGAAAAGAAAGGAATTCTGTTTCCAGACTGTCTTTGTATTTGAACTGCAACATGAACTCTTCCCTGGTTCTCCAGTTGGCTAATCTGCCTTGCAGATTGCACACTTGCCTGCCTCCACAATTGTGTGAGCCAATTTGCCAATTCCTTAAAACTTCTCTCTCTGTCTCTGTCTCTGTCTCTGTCTCTCTCCCCCTCCCCCCTCTTTCCGTTTATGTCTAATAGGGAGATAGTAGGATATTTGCATTTTATTGTTGTTTTTGTTGTTGGCTGCATGTGTTTGAGTGTGTGTTGCTGTAATGTGTATATGGTCATACTTGGCTCATGTTAGATGATCATGAAACGTTCGTTTTATTCAATGCCTTACAATCCTCCAGTCCTAAAAAAACTTTTATAGGGCAGTGAAAAAGCTTTATCTTACTTGTAAGCATCAGAATCATCCTCTTGACACTGGGAATAGGATCCCTAGCATATTTTCCAGGCTGAAAACAAATGAGCTGTTGCCATACAAAGCCAACATAATGGAGGTTATAAAGTTGAAAGCGGTGGCACCTGTGACAGATGCTGTGCTAGAGACTGGAAAATAAAAGCCCCACCTCAAGGAGTTCCCCCTAGAGTGGGGGAGACGAAGTTACTTAACCAGGCAAACGTATTATACAGTGACAGGTGCTAAGATGTAGGTACATGCAGAACGCCATGAGAAAGCAGACAAGGGTCCCTCTCATGGGGTTAGGGTCAGGGGCTTCCCAAAGAAGGTGACAGCTGAGCTCTATCCTGAGTATGAGGAGGAATTTCAAAGGTAGAAAACGATATGTAAGGATATTCCAGAGCATGGTAACAGCATAAGCCAAGGCTGAGAGTCATGAGAAAGCCCAACACATGAGGGAAACTAAAACATGCTATTGTGCTACTTGCTGGAGAGTCAAGGAAGACCCCTGCCCTCAGTTGACTCTCAGCTTCATAGAGAATGTAAGATATTTACATGCAAGAAAAACACCATCAAGCTAAGTGTGAAACCAGTAGTGAAAAGAAGAGTTTAGGGGTGATGGGAGTGAGGATGGATCACTTCTGGGAGTTTAGTGGTGGAAAGGGAAATAAGGTTGAACCTTATGTGGAAACTAAGACTAGGAGAGAGAATGCAGAACCCATTCAAGGCAAGAGAAATGACACAATCAAGGAACTTCTAGGAAGGAAACAGTGGACCACATGGCCCAGTGTTTCTCACATTGAGGCTATACTGCCCAACTAGTGAGTACTCAGAAGTGTGTGGGGACATATAGTCGTCAAAGTGTCTGGGAGGAGCTACTGGCATTTAGTATCTTGAGATCAGTAATGCGAACCTTCTGTCATTCATTGAGGTCCTTAGGTGAGATTACATAATTGAACCTAATAATTAACAAGCTTCAGGTTTGCCGTGTGTATTTGTTATTTCAAAACCAAATTTATTTGGGGGGATCCCCTATCCCTAACCCCCATCCCTTTTTTATTTTGGCAAGGATTTGGAAGTAGGTAAAATGCTTTAACCTTCACATCTTATGTATCTTTCTTTATGAGACTGGACAATACCCACCAGAATTTTGAAAAAGGGTGGCTGCCTTATTATGAAGAGGTCTAGAATAAATACAGGAGAACTTGTCCATGATCATACTGGGTGATTTTCTTCTTTCAGTCTTGTCTTCCTGACACCTTCCTGTCCACCCCCACCCCACACAGAAGCAAACCCTGGCCCTCTGTATTCAGATATGCTTGGGGCATTTGGACCGTAGACCTTGCAACATGATAGATGGGCACAAGAAGCTGGATAGCTTCAGCAAATCTAATTGAAAAGAAAACTGGATATTGGTGCCTCAGCCATGATGAATGAATACAAAATGCTGTAGCCTGTTACCAAGTTATAATTCAGAAACTTGACGTTCCCACTTCTTTCCACCCAGGACCTTAGGCAAAACATTTTTGTTCTTCTTCCGACGTTCAACCTAGCCAGTAGGCCTTTTATGAGAGGACTGGCTGTGTTCTGATTATTGCAGAAATTAACAAAAAAAGCCAATTAATAGAAATAAATTTAGAGATGTTCCAGGATACAAAACAAAAAAGGGCCTCCCAAATTATCGCTAAACAATGAGATGGCTATCATTTCTAATGAGTAGTAAATATCTGCATCAAGGCAGTGTGCTCTCAAAAATGTATCAGGCTTCCTTCCTAGTGTATGAGATTAAGAATAACGTGCCCTCTCATTATGACATAGAAAATCATTTATATCATCATGGAGTCCTTTCTGTATAACTAGAATAAAATGATTTCTTCTGTGTGAAATGGATTTCTACCTCCATCCTCCTCAAATTCAGTTACAAAAGGTTTAACCATGGCTCTATTCCAAGTTGTGTTTTGCTTTGTTTGGTATTTTTATAAGCTTAAACCAGCAGCTGTGCATGTTTGTGCAGTTCCAAAGTCAGGATTTATATATGTAATTTTTCAACTGAGGGAAAAAGAAGTTAAAAATACCTTTAATGAATCACATGGAAAGCCACTGAAAGAAATATAACACCAAGGAAATGCTCTCTTTTATTTCTTTGTTAGTCTACATATTTACAATCTTTATAATGGAATTGATATAGACCTCTCTTGGGATAAGGTTTATCTTCCTACAAAGTGGTTTAGTTAATTTTCAATGAAGTAATTCAGGAAAGCAAATAGGTTTTAAAGTCTCATATGGCGTCAAGATGCAGATTGGACTGATTTCCTTAAAAAAAAAAGTGTTTGGACACTTCTCCTGGGAAACATGCACCCCTATCTTACTCAAACCACTCCAAATTCAAAGCAGGGCCCAGACTGCCGCTAACCTTTTCCAGAATGAAGAATATTGGAAAGGCAAAACTGCTGGCCAAGCAGAACCCCTTCAGCAGTATCCATATTTCCTGGTCAGCACCATCCTTTTTTTCCCCTTCAGTTTGCCTCTTATTGGAGTGGGTGTACTAACAGATTTGATAAATGCATTGTTGTATTTTTGTAGGAAGTGCTATTAAGTGACATCTTCTTCCAATATTTTTCTACCCTGGAATGAGAAAAGATCACTCTCTTAGGCCTTTCATCCATTTTCCCTTCAGTGTCTTCATATCCTCCCCCCTTCCCCCCCTTTCCCTGCCACTCCTCCACACCCTGGCTGTCCAACTGCAACATTTTTCCTCTTGTGTCCTCAGCACAGTCTCCAAGCCAACTTCCTCCCCCTTCCCTCCTACCTAGGGCTTGCACCCAAAGGTAAGACATCATCTGGATGCTACACCAGATTCTGCACACACCTAATACTTTCTTACCTGAAAGAAGACTTAGGGAGAGTTTGACTTAGTCTTATGTAGACATTTAGCTCAATAGGTTGTGCTAAGTAAAGCTGTTTACATCCTGTGCCTCACTGTATTAATTCAAGGCTCTCGGCATCAAAAACTTGGGACACAGCAGTAGCTTTGAGAATTTCTCACCTTCATCCTTTTAAAAAGAAGTTTTCATTGGTCACAGAGGGAGGTTCTTTTCTCCTCATTTGATACCTACCCTGGAAATCTGGCAGAGGGCCATACATCGTGCTCACTCAACATTAACTTTGCCCAGATACTAGACCCAGAAAATATTTTAGCTTCAACCTTCCAGATAAAAGATGAAGTGAAAATGAATTAGTAGGAGAAGCTAGTATCCTTTTATCACTTAATAGTTTTTTTTTTTTTTTTTTTTTTTTTTGCGGTACGCGGGCCTCTCACTGTTGTGGCCTCTCCCGTTGTGGAGCACAGGCTCCGGACGCGCAGGCTCAGCAGCCATGGCTCATGGGCCCAGCCGCTCCGTGGCATGTGGGATCTTCCCGGAGTGGGGCACGAACCCATGTCCCCTGCATCAGCAGGCAGCCTCTCAACCACTGCGCCACCAGGGAAGCCCACTTAATAGTTTTTAATGAATTTGGTTCTACTGATTTGTTATAAAGAAAAAGAAGAGAAGATTTGCCTTTGACCTGTCTTGGGACAGTCAAACTCTGATTATCTTTTGCCTTCTACATACCCCATCAATGAACAGGGCACAAGCAGGATTTCTTTGCCTACCTTTCTGTACCTGAATACACAGAACTATGCTCAGCCCATGCAGAGGAGAAGAGGTCCACTGTGACTACATAGCTGACAACTGCCTACTGCTGCTGCTGCTGCTGCTGCTACCACTACTACTATCACCACGACCAGTCCTGGTAACAGTTAACCTTTGTTGGATACTTCCTACATGCCAGGCATTGTAGATGCCTTGTGCTCAAAGTTTTATGTATATCGTCTTATCAAATCTTTATAAAAGCCCTTTTGAATGTAAGCAATACTATCATTATCCCATTTTTCAGATGAAAAAACTGAGACTTTAAAAAGTAGGAGGGGGGGCTTCCCTGGTGGCGCAGTGGTTGAGAGTCCGCCTGCCGATGTAGGCGACACGGGTTCGTGCTCCGGTCTGGGAGGATCCCACATGCCGCGGAGCGGCTGGGCCCTTGAGCCATGGCCGCTGAGCCTGTGCGTCCAGAGCCTGTGCTCCGCAACAGGAGAGGCCACAACAGTGAGAGGCCCGCGTACCGCAAAAAAAAAAGTAGGAGGTTACCCAAGGTGTGGAATTGCAATTTAACAATCATAGCCTTTTCCATAAAGGACAAAAATAGGGCATAAAATCAAACAGAATCAAGGAGTAATAAAATAGACTATAACAGAAAGCATTAGCATTCACAATACCAATAGCGCTATGGTTTTTCTTGAACATTTAAGGTCCAGTGTTTTTAGTGTATTTTTATACATTTTATACATATGCCTTCTGTATTATAATTACTCTTAAAGATAAAGTAATGAAAATATTTAGACAAATATAGAACCAAGAACTAGCAGCAGACTAAAATATATGAAGTCAATTTATATAGATACAGAGAAGCATCTTTCACTAACAGATTAGCTCAGAGGTTCACAGAATGTTAATCTCTAGTTTTCAATAAGTGCTGGTGTGACCCTTATGTATTGAAGTCCTGACTTACTGAGAAAGAAGGTACAGCATTTTTTTCTTCTTCTAAGATTCACACAGTTATCCGGAAGACTGTTTATTCACAAAATAAACAGAGTATTAGATGCACGAACTCTAATACAAAGCTAATATTGTATTTTATTCCTAAAAGACTTATATTTAAGTTTTTGCCAGATTATTTGCCATTTAAAAGAACTGACAAGTTAAAGCTCATTTACTCCATGAAACTTTACTTCTCTCTGATGCCCATATTGCATACACCAGGGTAATTCTTAGCTTTCCCTCAGTGCGTATCTGGAATTATGATATTTTAGGTCTGTATGCAAAAGCTCAACTTCCACAGCAGGCCTGATCAATGATGAAATCCATGACTTGTTTCTGTTTCAGCATCTATTCCAAAATATATTTGTTCAAATAAATGTGTCCCTTTGATAATGGTTTTTGGTGAGCATTACACAAGGAAAACTTACTTTGCATTTACCCAGGGATGGTGATGAGAAAATTTCTGAAACTGTGTAAGTGTTCAGGAGGATTGAGTTCCAATTCTAGTTGTGTTATTTTTGACAATTCACTTTACCTCTTTAGGACTTTATACAGTCTCTCCTGCAAAGTGATGGTATTGGACTGAAAGATATTAAGGGTTCCATCCAGGTCTAAGATTTTAGGATTTTTGATTTCAGAGTTTCAAGACATTTGAATTGGATAAGTCTTCCTTTCAAACAAGGGGGGAAATGGGATCAGCACTCTTAGGCACTCATATATAAATGGCATATGATTTCACTTGAAAAGAGGAAACTGTCATAGTTCATGCTTTTATTTTCATTATTTCCTATCATGGGCATTAGCTGGCATTTGAATTGTATATGTAATTTTTGTTGGTTGGACATAGATTTGACTACCCTTAATGTATTTGACCCTTGAAACCGGCAAGTCCAGCTAATCATGGCTGTGACCTGCATCATGTGGCCAGTTATTCATCAATATATTCACTCAGGAAGTGTTTATTGAGTACTTTCAGCCACTGATCAAGGCACTGTGGACACAGGCTGAACACGGGTATGTTGCTTACCATCACGGAGCTTACAGTTCAATGGTGGAGACAGAAAATGATTAAACAATAAGTATTTAAAATCGTGATGAGTTCCAGGGAAAAACAGGTTGTTAGATAGAATAACAGTCAGAGGTGGGGTGCTGGTGAGAAGAGATCTTGTGTAGAAATCACGGTCAGGGAAAGCCTCCCTAAGGACTGACATGTAAGCCTCACCTCAAAGAAGAAGGTAGCTATGTGTCCAACAGTGGGAAGGATGTGAAGGGTTTCTGAGACAGGAAAGAACTTGGAATGCTTAAGTCTGGGTGGACTAACAAGTAAATGGGAGAGCGGCATAAAATGAGATTGGGAAATAGCAGCTAACATTGTCTAAGAGCACATTTGGGCCAGGAATTCTTCTAAGAACTTTCTATGGCTTATCTCCACTGATAGTCATACCAAGCCTGTGAATTTGGTATTATTATTATTAGCCCCATTTACCGATGAGGAAAGGAATACATGAGGAGTTTGAGTAACTTGCAAAAATTACGCAGCTGGTAAAGAGTTGCACTGGGACTCTAATCCATGTAGAGAGGGTGCTCTAAACCAGAACACAGTATGGCTTCAGACATAATGGTCAGATGACACATGGCCTTGTGGGCTTCCAAAAAGGGTTTGAATTGGATTATAAATGTAATGGATAGCCATTAAACAATTCTTGGTAACATAATCAAAGCTATGTTTTGAGGATGCATTTTTGGCTGATATGTGGATAATAGGGGTGGGGATGGAAGCTAAAAAAAACTGGACATGGGAAGAATGGTTACTGGGGGCTGCTGGAAAGGCCTAGGACAAGCAGACACTACTGCTTGCTTATTCAATAGCCATTCCTCCCCTTCCTCCTGGCTAACAGAGCTCCCAATTTGATTTATTTTTGTCAAATACTCATATGTTAGTCTAAATCAGTAGGTATCAAACTCTTTGATCTCAAGAACACTTTACACTCTTAAACATTATCAAAGACCTCAATGAGTTTTCTTTGTTTAGCTTCGTTGAGGTATAATTGAGAATAACAATTTTACATAGTTAACAGTGTACATGTTTTGATATACATATACATTGTAAAATGATTACCACAATCAAGTCAATTAATATATCCATCACCTCACATAGTTATTTTTGTTGGTGGTGCAAGGTCATTGAAGATCTATCAGCAAATTTCAAGTATACCATTAGCATTATTAACTATAGTTACCTTGCTGTACATCAGATTTCCAGGACTTATTCATCTTGCATAACTGAAACTTTGTACTCTTTGGCCAACATCTCCCCACTTCCCCCAGCCTCCAGCCCCTGGCAACCACCATTCTACTCTCTGCTTCTATGAGTTCAACTATTTTTCTTGATTCCACATACAAGTGAAATCATTCAGTGTCTTTCTGTGTCTGGCTTATTACACTTAGCCTAATGTCCTCCAGGTTCATCCACGTTGTCCCAAATGGCAAGATTTCCTTATTTTTTGAGCCTGAATTATATTCTTATATACATGTATATAAAGTCAATTTTATGTATAAAGTGTCAGTAGACACTTAGCTTGATTCCATATCTTGGCTGTAGCAATGAATGTGGGAGTGCAGATATCTCTCAGAAATACTGACTTCATTTCCTTTAGCTATAGACCCAGAAATGAAATTGCTGGATCATATGGTAGTTCATATTTAAATATTTTGAGGCAACTTTCCATACTGTTTTCCATACTGGATGTACTGGTTGTACCAATTTACATTCCCACTAACAATGTGCAAGAGTTCCCTTTCCTCCACATCCTAGGCAGCACTTGTTGTTTCTTGTCTTTTTGATAATAGCCATTCTAACAGGTGATACCTCATTGTGGTTTTGATTTGCATTTCACTGATGATCAGTAATGCTGAGCACCTTTTCATGTACTTCTTAGCCATTTGTGTGTATTGTTGGTTTCATCCATCAGTGGGATTTGAGCAAAAGTGTGTGTTTCGATAACGTGGAAGTTTCAAAGAAGTTAGTGTTGTTGCATTGAGTTACTAGAATAAGTGTGTTGGAAATATAGGAGGTTAGAAAGGGGGATGCTTAAAATGACAGTTTCAAAAGTGGTACAGTTAACAGAGATACCAAGACCCAGAATGTAATAATTGGAGTGGGTGTCTTCAGTAGGTTGGAGGTTAAGTAAGGAGGAAAAGGTGTTGAGTCCAAGTTGTTGCATGGGTCACCATCTTGGGTATTGAATGCCCTTGACATGCTAATAAGGGTTGGAGTGCAGAGGAAGACAGTGATTCAGGAACTACACTCTTCATGAAGAAATAGCGATTGGTGGATGCCAGCAATAAAGAGCAGAAAGTATTTAACTGGATAACATGAGTCTCTATTCAATGAGCAATGCTGAAGTTATATTGTTTCTCAGCTTAGGGCTCCTCATTGTTTTAAGTTTTCTTTTTCTAACTATAAGTAAGACATTGACATTATAGGAAATTTGGAAAATACAAAATACATAAGAAATAAAATAAAAATTACGCATAAACCCATTGCTGTTGACATTTTGTTTATATTTCCATGTATATGCATATAAAACATTATGATAAAACTACTTACATTTTTAGTCCTCAGTTTTTCCTTAGCATTATATCTTAAGCATTTTCCCACATCCTTATATATCTTTGTAAATATCATTTTAAATGTTAGATTAATATGTCATCCTATGGATATATAATTTATTGAACCGTTTCACTATTGATGTGTATGTATTTTTTAATGTAAGCAATATTGAAATAAAGATAATTCTACAAAAATCTTTGTCCATATCTGAAAATTTCCTTAGAATAGATTCCTAGAATTTAAATTTCTGGGTCAAAGATATGACCAATTTTAAATCTCATGACACATTTGTAGAGGGCATCTACATTTTAGTATCCCTGGCTAAACAAATTTATTATTTAAAGGTTAAGGTGATATTTCTTTGTGCTTTATGGGCTGTTGAAAGATAGACTCCTTTGGCTTCTAGTGATACTGATGTGTGTTCTTGGACTCTTCTACTGAGGATGTAGTTGAGCATTTCACCTGATGAGAAAGCTAATTGACCAATGTTTAAGTAAGTTTAAGTTATCATGACACCTGCACTTTGTACTGGTGGCAGCAAGTAAATTTTCTCCTATTGTAAAAGAAGAAAAGCTACAGAGGCAACTGTGACAGTTCCAGAAATCAAAATAGAAAGTTATCTAAGATGTAGACTCAGGGGGATCCCTAAAAGCTGAGCTACTCAACCTTTCTTTTATTATTGGTCCCCTAAGAGAAAAAATAAATTAAACTTAAAAATTAATCAACTTAATTAAGTCCAATGAATGATTTAAATTAATCTTCATTAAATTTCTCCCTAATGAGAGAAATTAAACAACAACGAATAAAAGTTTTTCAGGTAGAGCTTTGGAGGCTCCCAAACCATTGTACTAAGATTTCTCCCCTGTACCTAAACTAATTTTCACCCCTTTTGGGGTGATATTGCCTCCACAGAGAATGCATATTTAAGGTGAAATGAGGAGTGCTCAATCACTAATGAAAGGAGAGGTGCCTTAGTTTGAGCCACTCATTAGCAGGACGTGATCATGGTTTTCACTTACTTCAGTGTAGTCGGAAGAATTCTGAGATGGCCCCCAAAGATTCTCATGTGTGTTGTAAGCCCACCTTCTCCCACTTATTTAATCAGACAGGTGCTGCTGTAAAGGGGTTTTGCAGATGTAATTTAAGTCCTAAGTTGCTTGACTGAAATAGGGAGGCTACCCAGGTGCTCCTGATCTAATCACAAGACTTTAAAAAGGTTCTGGGCTCTTCCTGGTGAGAGAGATTTGAAGTGTGAGGGGGATTGTGGAAGGAGCTACGTAACAAAGGCCTGAGCGTGCCCTAGGACCTACAGGCAGCCCCAAACCTACAGCCAGTAGCAAACCCAGGACCTCAGTCTCGCAACCACACTGGAAATAATTCTGCCAACAACCTGAAGGAGCTTGGGAGCTGATCTTTCCCCAGTCAAGCCTCAGGAAAAAGGCACAACTGGCTAAGGCTTGATTTCAGACTTACAAACCCCTGTGCAGAGAACCCAGCAAACAAGTTCTGGACTCACTACCCGTGGAAACTGTGAGTTGATAAATTGTTTCTTTTTTCTTTTCTTTTTTTACATCTCTAAGTTTGTGGTAATTTGTTACACAGAAATATAAAACTAATATATTCCACAGTCATGACTCCTCATTGTATTACACCCTCTTCTCCCTTCTGGAGCGGAAAAGGGAGGTGGTGATGAATTTTCCTTTTTATTGAATTTGCTTTCAGCTTTTTTCACTCCTTTCTATCTTTGCAACACTGTCCTGCTTATGGGCCAGCTATGAAAGTGTCCCTGGTTTTAATTATGGCACCCCTTACACAGATTCCAAGATATGAGTGAGTTCTGTGGCTGTTTTATCAACACTGTTCCATACACACATTCTGATATGCTTATAGGTTTAAGATTTATCCTGTGACACCTGTCCCACACCTTATATTTGGCTCCAGTACCTGCCAGTCAGAATTTGGAGGTGTTAGTGGGCTTTTGCTAGGGTTTTCTTCCATTTATTCCCCAGGCGGGTGTTTGCCTTGAATGTAGCCCTTCCTGTAATCTAGTTGCACCTGGACAAAATTTTCAGAGATGATGCATATTTCGCTTAGTTTGATATATTGTTTTGCTCATTGGAGTGGGACTTTTGGAGGGAGGCAATTTAAGTTAGTTGATATCAGATGTTACTTTAATATGGACAACTTCTGATCCAGGTTTAAAGAGATGACTTTCTTCTTCATCACATATTACGTAAGTAGATAATACGTAATGTTAATTTGGGGGAGCTGGAAGGGTAGGCTCTTGTTGCTCAATAGACTTGGAGAAATCAGATCAATCAAGCAAAGAGGTTTTACCAGTGGTAATCTATTAAAGGCAGGTTTTTGTCTTTAAAATTTTGAGAGAGGATCTTGATCCTTTAGCCCTGGCGTTAGGAGCAAACATTTGACATCAGAGGGTTGAACGTGGAGAAAAGTGGTATTTTTAGCCTGAAGAAAAACCAAACCTTTAATTTATTTGGGAAAACAAATATTTATATTTGACATGGAAAATAAACGAGTGGATGTTTGTCAACCAATACAAGGTGAGTTTGGATATATGTGTATATATATATACGTGTGTTTTATTTTGGACCTTATTGTCCTGCTTTGTGAAAAATGAACTCTCTGGCAGTTTATTGAATACAAAGATTGGGGACAAATAGCTTTTTACTTAGGGTTCATTGCTCGAGAATGTAAGGATAGCTTGAACACCTCTTCCACTCAAGAACAGCCTTATGAAGTAATATTTTCCTGTGTATTCAGGGACAACTTGAATAAATCCAAATTGGAGTTTTGCTGATGTAGCATTCATTGACAAGCTAGAGAACAACTCCTCAGCCTCTTTGCCTGTATATGAAAGCAAATTTAGGAGATATTTCTCATGCAGGGTTCCCTGGCCACGTGTATGGTGATGTTTTGAGGACAAACATGTCTTTATTTTTAAATTGTTTCTCCGTGTATGTAGGTACTGATTGGGGGCAGAGAACTCCTTGCTTGGGATGAATTGGCTGAGGGTTTACTGATATAAGATACATATGTCCTTACTTAGAGTGTTTCTCCATTTGAACAGGGATGTTCTGGGGGGAAATGTGGCCTTACTTGGTAGTGTTTGTGGCAGACTATGGTCACAACTCCAGATTTCAAGTGGTTTTCCAAAGACTTAGCGAACATGAGGACAAATTGGATTGTATTTGTGGTTGCTTTACCAAGTTACACAAACGAGTCTGAGAACAAATAAGTCCTCCTTTAGGGTTTCAAGTCACATCATGTGTTTGGGTACAATTTGGGGACAAATTGCCCCCTGCTCCTTGCTTGTAATTCTTCATGGTGACATTGTGGGGCTAAGCACTTGAGATGGGGTTATTTATCCAAGTCATCAGGGATTCTTGGTGGCAAATAATACCTTCTTTTTGGATGTTTTGGCCAAGAATATAGGAAGAGTTGGTACAGAAACAACTCTTAGAAAATCATACATGCTCAGAAATTTAAGGAATAAACTACTTATCCCATGTTTATTTTCCAAGTGTGGAGGGACAGTTAAATGGGGTACCACCTTAATTTTCTTTTCCTCATAAGTAAGGGCATTTAAGGACAGTTAAAGGGTGCACCTCTTTGTGTGGCTCTCTAAGCTTGAAGCAGTAGCATGGGGGCAGTGGGGACTCTATATTTGGGGAGCTCTTTATCCACATGTTAGGGGAATTCTGGAGAATGACAAATGACTCCTTACTTGGTGTTTTTCCCTTTGGATGAAACAACATCATTTGAAGAAATAATTATTTATTTGGATTTGTCTAAGCATGTAAGGATGGTATGTGGCCAGTGTCTGACTTACTAGTTTGTCTTTAGTCCATGTGGTCAGGAACGATTGAAGGATAAAGAATTCTTGATTTGTGGATCTTTGCCCTTTTTTATGATGGCACTTTGGATAAAAACTTCTTCCAGGGGTTTCTTCATAAATGTTTATAGCCACCATTGATTAGTATGTTTTTACTTTGGATTATTTGTCTCAGCAATTACAGGCAATATTGAAGAAACAATTCTGTATGTGAGATTAATGTTTTACACAGAATGTACAAACACTTCCTCCTAATAGCTGAGATAGACCTGGGTTGAAGTCTCCCCTCCACCAAACAATAATCGTGTGCCATTGGCCAAAATTATTTAGTGCTTCTGAACCTCAGTTTCTCATCCATTAAATGGGGAAACTAATAGTCCCAAACCTAGAGTCATTGAGAAGACTGAATGATATAGATAGCCAAATGCCTGGCATATACTAAGTTCTTGGTGAGAATTGCTATCCTCAAAACAATGATAAACCTGTCTTTCTATGCAGATCTTTACAATTTACCCAATTCCCCATTCAGAAATCTTTAGGCTTTTCTCACAAGGCTACTTTTTAATCCAACCGTGTTATTGAAAGCTTTCAAAGTGACTTTTGGTAAGACACTAAGCATCTCTGCCTTTCTAGTTCTTCATTTATCAAGCTGATATGATGATAATAAGCAGCCTATTTCATAGTTTTGTGAGGATCAGATTAGATTCTGTGTCCTTTGAAAGTTGAGTAAGATAGTATCAGGGTAGGTGCTCTACCTTCATTATCTCAGTTAATCCACCCAGCAGTCTGGCATGTAGAATGTTAATACTTTAATTTCATTAATGGTGAAGATGCATTTCAGAAAGGTTAAATAACTTTATCAAGATTATAGAGATAGAACATGACAGTACCAATACTTTATCACAGGTATTTCTGACTACAAAGCCATGCTATTAACGACCATAATAAATGATTTCCCCAGTGGAAATGTAAGGGTAGCTTTGCATTCTAGGATTCTATTATCATAACTATTATTTAGTATAACATAGTGGTAACTAGAGGATATAATTATTCTGTAAGGAGGATTTCCTTCCCACTATAATAGCTGGAGGAAAGATAAACTGAAAGTAAGAAAGAAGTAGGAACCAGTAGAATATTCCAAGGACACATTTGTGAGCCTGGACTATTGTAATAGCTACAGATATGAAGGTAGATATGTGTGAACTATGATGTGATAGACAATGAGACCCACATTGGAATAGATAAATTGGGTGAAGAAAAGAGAATATAAGGGTGAGTCTGGGCATCTGAAAGGCCAACAAGATAGTGGTATTATGGATTTGATTGGATTGAATAAATAGGAAGAATAAGATTTTAGAGAAAAGATTCTCCAAAGGTTTAGTTTTCCAGTAATCTTCTAAAAGTTAGGTCAATTAAGAAAGTTGGCTAATGGTTAAATATTTTCAAGGAAGGAGATGAGATACAATTACTGATATCAGTAAAATCTTCATTTTCCTACCTAACCATCTTATATTTGTGACCAGACAGCCATGGTTATAAGATCAAATTCCTCCCCCTAGCTTTCAAAGCTTCCATAATAGGGTCATCTCATATTAGAGAAGAAAAAGTTTGAGTCTTAGTTCTGTCCATGCTAACTGAAGCCTCAGCTAAATAATTTCTCTTTTTTGAAATGTCTTTTCCTCATTTACCAAGTGGGCATAATAATTCTAATAATAAGATAACATGGGATTACATATATGAATATATTTTCATACATAATAAAGATCCTTAGAAATTATAGGGAGTTTTAAGACAATCTCATGTCTTCCGTTACATCCCAAGGAATATCTCCATTTAGGTTGGTATCAGTCTTATACCTTTATCTCATCGTTCTGTTCATTCTTCCTGGACTGTTCATGTTCTTCCTCTTCACTAATATAAATTCTGTTCATCCCTAGCTAACTGTGTAATCTTCTGACAACTCCTTAGTAAACACACACACACACACACACACACACACGCACATTCTTCTTTTGTTTTTAACTGTGTCAATGGTGCTTTGTTCTATTCTACACACTTAAACTGCAAAGCACCTTGACTATAGGGTTACCTTCTCTATCCTGTGTAGCCTTACTAAATACCAATGGAATTGAATTACATCTCACCTAAATTTTTTCTTATGTTTAAAACATTGCATTTTATTTCATCTACAATAAAAGGAGAATGTGATTCTACAAATGAAATTCTTTCCTAAGAAGTGATATTTAATGCTTATTGCCTTCTTTCACAGAGCTGTGTTTGTCTAGGCTAAATAAGTCCCCTTTTGCTTTTTCTCATCAACCTAATTTACATAGTGGGTGATTAATGGAGCTATAATAATCTTCAGCAGGAAATTTTCTACGCACCGTATATGTTGATGCCTTTACTATCTTGAGTGCCTATTGGAAATGCTTTGGCCATTAACGTCAAAGGTAATTTCTGTCTCACTAGGTATTACTTAGTAGACCCCCAAAGAGAAAATGATTGGACTGTATCAGATAAAAGTAGATTTTTCTTTCAATAATGGAAATGGATCTGTAGTCTTTGTATAGTGTCTGTTAATTCAGTGTAAGAGTGTGATGAATTGATTCACTTTCTGGTAATTGCTACACAGTTATGAGAAATAAGATGACTAAAAACAATATCCTCTTCTTGTAGGTATGCTGATATGTTAAAACTTTAAAACCATCACCCAGAGCCAGGAAACATCACAATGAGATACAAATCAAAGCAATTAAGGTTGCTTGCAGCAAAGGTTAATGTGGCTAATCTTTAGATTCCCTCCCCATTTATTAGATAAGAATAGAATGCTTGCAGCACACCCAAGGTGTTCTTAAAATGACTCCTTGAGGTGTTCATATTTCGGCTCTTTCTCTGTACTTTCAAGTGGTTCAGTGTCACTGTCACTATTCTTAGAATTTAACTATGTTCACCTGAACTATGACATTTTCAAAAATCCATCTTCCTTCCTCCACTGAAAACATTAAAGTTATATTTCAGTCATTTTTGGCGATTTATGTGATTTTTGTGTCTTGCTTCCTTCTTAATATGCACATTGTTAAAGCATCATTCTCCAGATAATTGGCTTTTAGGCTAGGAACTAAACTTAACCTATACAAGGTATTCTAATCATCACTCAAGGTAAATATGGGATATATGGCATCATAAAGACACACATGGGTATTTGACTAATTCAACCAGGGGCTTTTAAAAATCACCTGTCATTTTTTTAGATTTATTTATTATTTTTGGCTGCATCGGATCATTGTTAAGGCACGCAGGATCGTCCCTAGTTGAGACACGCAGGTTCCAGAGCACGTGGCCTCTGAGGCGCATGGGCTCAGTAGTTGTGACACGCAGGCTTAGTTGCCCCGCGGCATGTGGGATCTTAGTTCCCGACCAGGGATCGAACCCGCGTCCACTGTATTGGAAGGTGGATTCTTTACCACTGGACCACCAGGGAAGTCCCCCAAATCACCTGTCATTTGAAGGAATTCTTCAAGTGTGGAAGAATGGGCTAGTTTTACTCCTTTGACTTACTGGAGTCTAAGAAACAAAGAAAACAAATTGCCTGTTCCCTCCTTCACCAAATATATGGGGAAGTTACATTTTAAAAATTCTTTTCTTCTGTTGATATTTCAGTTCAGAGGTCTAACCTTACCAATTACTGTGTCTAGAGAAGCAGCTTTAATAGCAATTCACTGAGGTTTCCAGATTGATTTATTCCTCAATGAATTTTACAGTTAATGAGGTAAATGTTAGGAAAAATGCCTCTGTCAGTTTTAGTGTTTGGTCTGATTTTGAGCTTGTACTGCTATTTTGAAAATTTTGTGTAGGCTGCTGTATAGAGAATTTGTTGTCTGCTCTTGGAAAGCTATTTCGAAAGATGTGAGAATGAAATATTTAAATGGTACAAGGAGTTAAAATATGTATGATACAAAGATTTATATAAATGTTTTAATATAATCTATATCTAATAGAGTAAAAGAGCTTCAAATAACAACTGGTTTTCTTTAATTGAATTAATAAGTTCATCCTTCAAACATATTTTCTGGTATATTTGAAGACACTAGATTATATAACTAGATATAAAAGTATGGTTATACTAAGAAAAGTTCTTAAAGCAGAGATCTATGATTTCTGATTTGAGACGGAAGACACGTTCACCTCTTCTCTCCCTCCCCCAACCCATTGAAATGACATTAAAAAAGCAAAAGAATGGGAAAAATTAGTAAAAATATAGTGGATATTCTGATAGAGATCAGGAATCAGTGGCTAAAGATTGTGTTGAATTTTGGGAGAATGGAAAGGTCAGGAAGTCATATTAATAGATGATCCTGATCAGAGTAAAACAAAGCTCAGAGCACCCACGCATGAAGGTTCAAGTAGAGGAGAGAGCTCTTCTTCCCAGTGCAGTTTTCCGGAGTCAGCAGATATGGAGAGTGAAAGTGAGAAGAGGAATATAAGTTATTTTTCTTGGTTTGTTTGTGGATTGTGTTTGCCTTTTTTAAAATTGAAGTATAGAGTATAGTTGATTTACAATATTGCTCTAGTTTCACATGTACAGCAAAGTGATTGTTTATAATGTGTGTATATATATATAAATTTCTTTTTCAGATTCTTTTCAATTATAGGTTATTATAAGATATTGGATGTAGTTCCCTGTGCTATGCAGTAAATCCTTGTTGTTTACCTACTTATATATGGTAGTGTGAATCTGTTAATCCCATACTCCTAATTTATCCTTCCCCCGCCGTTCCCTTTTGGTAACCATGTTTGTTTTTTTTTTTATGTCTGTGAATCTGTTTCTGTTTTGTAAATAAGTTCATTGGTATTATTTTCTACATTCCCCATATAAGTGATATCATATGATATTTGTCTTTCTCTACCTGATTTCACTTAGTATGATAATCTCTAGGTCCATCCATGTTGCTGCAAATGACATTATTTCATTCTTTTTTATGACTGAGTATATTCCATTGTATATATGGACCACATCTCCTTTATCCATTCATCTGTCGATGGACATTTAGGTTGCTTCCATGTCCTGGCTATTGTAAATGGTGCTGCTGTGAACACTGGGGTGCATGTATCTTTTCGAATTAGAGTTTTCTCTGGATATATGCCCAGGAGTGGGATTGTTGGAGCATATGGCAACTCTTTTTAGTTTAAGGAACCGCTATACTGTTTTCCATAGTGACTGCACCAATTTACATTCCCACTGACAGTGCAAGAGGGTTCCCTTTTCTCCACACCCTCTCCAGTATTTATTATTTGTAGACTTTTTGATGACAGCCATTCTGACTGGTGTGAAGTGGTACCTCATTGTAATTTTGATTTGCATTTCTCTAATAATTAGCGATGCTGAGCATCTTTTCCTGTGCCTGTTGACCATCTGTATATCTTCTTTGGAGAAATGTCTATTTAGGTCTTCTGCCCATTTTTGGATTGGGTTGTTTGGGTTTTTTGATATTGAATGGTATGAGCTGTTTGTGTATTTTGGAAATTAAGCCCTTATTGGTCACATCATTTGCAAATATTTTCTCCCAGTCCATAGATTGTCTTTTTGTTTATGGTATCCTTTGCTGTGCAAAAGCTTATGTTTGATTAGGTTCCATTTGTTTATTTTTGCTTTTATTTCTTTTGCTTTGGGAGACTGACCTAAGAAAACAGTGGTACGATTTATGTCAGAATGTTTTGCCTATGTTCCCTTCTGGGAGTTTTATGGTGTCATGTCTTATATTTAAGTTTTTAAGTCATCTTGTTTATTTTTGTGTATGGTGTGAGGGAGTGTTCAATCCTCACTTATTTACATGAGGCTGTCCAGCTTTCCCAGAACCACTTGCTGAAGACTGTCTTTTCTCCATTGTGTATTCTTTCCTCCTTTGTCAAAGATTAATTTACTGTAAGTGTGTGGGTTTAATTCTGGACTCTCTGTTCTGTTCCATTGATCTACATGTCTGTTTTTGTGCCAGTACCATGCTGTTTTGATTACTATGGATTTCTAGTATTGTCCGAAGTGTGGGAGGGTTATACCTCTAGCTTTGTTCTTTTTCCTCAAGATTTCTGTGGCAATTCTGAGTCTTTTATGGTTCCATATAAATTTTAGTATTATTCTAGTTCTGTGAAAAATGTCATAGATAATTTTATAGGGATCACACTAAATCTGTAGATTGCTTTGATAGTTTGGCCATTTTGACAATAATTCTTTCCAATATGAGAGTATGGGATATCTTTCCATTTCCTTGAATCATCTTTGATGTCCTTCATCAATGTTTTATAGTTCTCCATGTATAAGTCTTTCACCTCCTTTGTTAGGTTTATTCCTAGGTAATTTTTTGCAATTTTAAATGGGATTGTTTTTAACTTTCTCTTTCTGAAATTTCATTGTTAGTGTAAAGAAATGAACACATTTCTGTATATTAATCTTGTATCCTGCTACTTGCTTAATTCATTTCAGTTCTAATAGTTTTTGTGTGGAGTATTTAGGGTTTTATAAATAGAGTATTATGTCATCTTCATATAATGAGAATTTTACTAAGTCAAGGGCTTTGATTAAAGATTTGCTAGCAGAAAGATGGGTAGTTTGATCCACTCATTCATAATAGGGACTGCTAACAGTGGAGGGAATTATGAACTATCTCATCAACTATTCTTTTAAAAAATTAGAAAAATAAGAATCTTCAAAAATAATAGGAAAACTAACCAGAAGAGAGGGACCAATATAAGCAAACAACATCTGATTCAGGAAGAAGCATATATTGTTTAGGGAAGAGAAAGGAACTTAAAAAAAAACTAGTTTGTTCTTTCAGAGAGATTTGACAAGTCATGCATCTGTAAAACAAGAACAATCTTCTCATTTAAAAGAACAATCACAGACAAGAAAGAATTTGGAAAAATTAAAAATAATGTTACCAAAATAAGTAATTCAATAACAAAATGTTTGAAAATCACTTTCAGAAGTCAGGAAAAAATGAAGTAGAATGTATGAGAGGAAAGTTAGAAGACATTAAGGACCAATCTATAAGGACAAGCAACCACCTAATTAGGAGTTCCCCAAAGAACAAAGAAGGTGAGAAAAACAAGTAGCAAAGAAATAAAAGGAAATTCCAAGTGTTGTAGAAAGCTAAATCTCTACAGATTGAAAGGGCCCATTGCATGATAAAATGAAAAATACCTAGACAAATATTCATAAAGATATTGTTTTACAAAGGATGATGAGAAGACCTAAAGGTATCTATAAAGGAGACAAAACAAGCACAGTAGATTATCTACAAAGAAATGATAAAGATTAGCATGAGACTTCTAGGTAGTGACATAAGTTCTGGAAGACAGTGGACAATACCTTAAAGTTCGAGGGATGATGATTTTGGATTTAGAAGTCAATACGCAGCCAAATTAAGTAAGAGTGAGCAGTTTATTTTTTAAAATGCAAAGGCTTAGTCATGAATTATTTTCTCAAAAGACGATTTAAAAGTTTTTGTGGTTATGCACCAATCAAAATGAAAAACTTCCAATCTTTAGTAATATGAATATATTTTAGACTGTATATAGTATTTGTGCATTGTTTTGCTTCCATAACTGGGCACTAATTTATGTATAAATATCCATATAGTCTATTATCTACCTTCATATCCTTTAAAATAGGCATTATATTACTCTATCAGAACTGATCTAACCATTCAAATATGCAAATCTTAAAAACCATTATCCCTGAGTTATAAAATAACATCAATATATAACAGGTGACTGATTCATTAAATAGAGAAATAAACTACTGAGCTTACCACTGATAATTCAGAGGATGCCCATAGAATACAGAAATGATATTTTATAATCTTAAGTCCTTTTTTCTTACTTTGGAAAAACACATGAGAATTGCATGGTTGACTTTCTTACAATGATGTGCTTTAGTATTTTATCCCCTGTTAACTTTTTTGACATTTACCTTTTCTGGAAGGTACATTCAATGTCTTTTGCTGTATATCCCTTTGTCTAAAAAGTAAATCCAAAAGGAATCTTTCTCTCCAGCTTTAAGAGAACATTTAAAACACACAGAAATTCTCCTCTTGGAAACACCTCCTGCAGTTCCCAGGGGCTAATATTTCTGGAGGTGTAAAATGTGCTTCTAGTTCTTACAGTGACAGTTTCTAAATAAAAATGTTGCTAACTGGTCTCATGTGATAATACTTACAAAGCTAATGGGCAAATACATAGGTCCCCTTTCAATACTGAAGTTGCCTTTGGCATATGTCATTTTGTAAAATATGCCCTTTCCATGCCGGGCACCAATACATGGCTGAAAGTACAGAGGAGATAGATAAATCAAACAATATGTGAGAGAAGCAAACTATTTGGAAAAATTGCACACTAGAGACTCCACTACCCAAGAATTGTGGCCGGCTTATTTACAAGGTAGGGAGAAATGCTTTGGGCCAGACAGGAGCTAAGTATAGGTATATCTATATGTAAGGTCAAGTCTAGTGTATGATACTCAGCCTGGGAGGAGTTGCTAAGTGGTAGGAAGGAGGGAAAAGGTAATGTGGCAGATATAAAACTTATATTTTAGTATTTTGTTCGAGCAGGCAATGAGAGGAGATTCTGCAGTCAAATAGTTTTTTTAAAAAACAATCAATGCTATTTCAAAATATAAAATGTCTACATTGTGCAGAAATTGTGCTACATAACTGATATGGAATCGTTTAGACATCCCCAGCGACCCAGTGAGGTAGGTATTGTCATCATGCTTATGGTACAGATGAGGAAATTGAAGTACAGAGAGGCTGAGTTAGTTGTTTAGGGTCACTCAACTAGTAAGTTGTGGAATATTCTGATTCTTTTTCACTTCTGGTCCTGATCTCTGGTCTCCCAAACCCGAGCTTCTCAGTGCGACAGAGGAGTAAAGAGCAAGCTGCCTACCTTATGTATTTGAGAAGATCACAAGTTCATGGGTTGAGAGGAAAGAAGACATCCCCTCGAAGTTTCCAAGGAGGCCAGGACTAGTTAGTAGACACCTGGCAGTGTCTGGCTATAGAGGACTAAGTCTCTATCTACAACACAGTGATTTTTTTTTAATATAGAGAAGATTGGGGGCAAAAATGCTAGAGTGGGAGTGAACCCAGGAATTGAGTTTGCAGGATATTGGGTCTACACTAAGTGTTGGGTGAACTTTATGTTCTTTCCCACTGGAAGATTATGTGACTATAACCAGTATGAAATTGATCGCAGTCAAGATAGAGAATGATAGTGATAATGATAAAGATGTTATCCATAAGTAATACTTTAAAATGCTTTTCTGTTTGTAAAGCACTCTCAGATATCATTTCTTTTTTTTTAACATCTTTATTGGAGTATAATTGCTTTACAATGGTGTGTTAGTTTCTGTTTTATAAGAAAGTGAATCAGCTATACGTATACATATATCCCCATATCTCCTCCCTCTTGAACCTCCCTCCCACCCTCCCTATCCCCACCCCTCTAGGTGGTCACAAAGCACTGAGCTGATCTCCCTGTGCTATGCACCTGCTTCTCACTAGCTATCTATTTTACGTTTGGTAGTGTATATATGTCCATGCCACTCTCTCACTTTGTCCCAGCTTACCCTTCCCCTTCCCCGGGTCCTCAAGTCCATTCTCTATGTCCTCGTCGTTATTCCTGTCCTGCCCCTAGGTTCTTCAGAACCACTGTTTTTTAGATTCCATATATATGTGTTAGCATACGGTATTTATTTTTCTCTTTCTGACTTACTTCACTCTGTATGACGGACTCTAGGTCCATCCACCTCACTACAAATAACTCAATTTCATTTATTTTTATGGCTGAGTAATATTCCATTGTATGTATGTGCCACAGCTTTTTTTTAACATTATTTTTTTACATCTTTTAACATCTTTATTAGAGTATAATTGATTTACAATGGTGTGTCAGTTTCTGCTTTATAACAAAGTGAATCAGTTATACATACACATATGTCCCCATATCTCTTCCCTCTTGCATCTCCCTCCCTCCCACCCTCCCTATCTACAAACTTTGAAAGTAGGTACTAGCATCAATCCCCAATTTCCATTTTATAGATGAGATCACTGGAGTTCATAGATGATCAAATACGAATTTAGGTTTGATATTTTAAAAAACAGTAACAAAAATAACATCATTTAAAAGAAGAGTGGTTGTGACTCAGGACCTAGCCAATTAAGAGAATTACCAAAAACATTTAAAAAAATCAAAGTAATAGCTTTGGGAGTTCCAGCAAGGCCTAGATAATTATAACCTTTTCAACAGAGGCCAAAGCTAACAGTTGGGCTTAATTTTTTCCCCCTAGGCTTAGGCTGTGAAGATAGAATACACATTAAATTGATAAGCCTGAGATAGTCCCTTTAGAGCTGAATTGACTAGGGGAAAACTGAAGTTTCAAAATTTCAGAAAGTGAAAACGGTAATGAAACAGGAATGTCAAAGAAAAGAGTAGCCCAGTTGGGAAAACTGTTCTGACCCCGTGGCCATGTATTCATTCTGGGCCTAAGAAAGATTCCACTCAGTGGATACTGAGGTCCAAAGAATAAGAGAAACTCCATGGTGAGGAACTGTGGAAGACTGAATTGTACACTATAAGAATAGTAGCAAACAACAGCAGGCCCTGGGGAGGACCTACTTTATACATTTGAGACCATATCAGAGATAGGGGCCTTACTCTAATTATGTCATCACTGTAGAAGCTGGGGATGGGAATCCACTGACAGGCTCCTTTGACTCCTGTGGCGTTCCTTAGACCTCTTCCTTTGTCTCCATTTCTTCACCTCCTCAATGATTTTTCTTTTTATTGACTCACTCCCTCAGTGTTGATGCCCCTCAGAGTTCTGCCTATGCTTTCCTTGTCTCTAGCCTTCTACACAGTTACCCTTGAAAATCAATTTTAAAGCCAAAGTGTATGTGACATATACTCTCTAGTTTTAATATCCAAGCCCTTTTTTTGTTTGTTTTTGCTTACTGCCTGTGTATTTTTGATCTCAAAATGTTGAAATCAGAACTCCTCTTTCCAGGCTAAAAGTGTTAGAGTTCTCTTTTATTCATCCCCCTAACTTGCCGCCCACCCCATTCAATTCTGTTGTTTCTACCTCTGAAATATCTTTCCTATCTACTTTCCATTTCCACCACTAATGCTCTGTTCCATTCTATTACCGTTATTATTTTGACTATTAAAATAATCTAGCTGGCCGCTCTGAATTCAGACTTCAAGCTGTCCAATAATCCTGTCTACTGGTGCTCATTCCATTGGCTTAAGGCTGTCTTTCTCAAACTGTTTCATATAATGATAATTCTGTGGAATGTTAATAGGGAGTATGCTTTTTTTTGAGAAGGGAGTTGTCAAATGGTATTGGGAAATGCTGGGCTAAACTGAGTAAAATATGTTTGTTATAGGACTTTTCAGAGTCTCTAGCATGTTTATGTTATTAATCTTCAATAAAATATTTAATCCCATGGGGGGGCAAAGATTTCTTTGCCTTTTTCACTGATATATTTCCAGAATACTCTCATGATGCCTATCAAATAGTAGATGCTCAATAAATATAATTTGAGTGAATAAAAGAACGACAGATGGGTCTATTGTAAACAGCATTTTCCACTTTAATGTAAATATAAAAACCATTTTAATCAAGTTACATCTCAAGGGAGCAATGTTTATGAAATATTTTCTATGAAACATGGCTCTAAAGTAGAGTTTTTCAGCCTTGGTACTCATGAAATTTGGGCCAGATGATTCTTTATGGCAGGGGGCCTATGTCCTGTGCATTGCAGAATGTTTAGCAGCCTGTTGCCCTCTAACTACTAGATCACAGTAGCACTGGTACCCCATTTTTGACAACCAAAAATGTCTCCAGACATGACCAAATATCTTTGGAGTATGGGGAGTCAAAATCATCCCTGGTTAACGAACCAGTGGTTCTAAAGTATAGTCTGAATTTATTCTCCAGCTCAAAAATTTCACAACCTCTTCATTGCCTATGAAATGAAGTTCAAATTCCTTAGATTGATATGCAAGTTCCCTCTTTGTCCTGAATCTTACAGGCACTTGTACATAAACACACACACGTGCCTGTAGGAATCGGGCAACCAGGGAGGTAGCACATGGTGGAAATGGGCACAGCTCATTTAATGTAATTCTGACATGATCTCAGCCTATCACAGAGGTCATCACTTTCTTCTTCTGTACCCCACACCTTCAGCTAGCCAAATGCTTATTTGAACACTTTTTCTTAACAATATGTACCACTCAAGGTTGCCCTTGATATTCTTTTATAGTTGTGATTTCATTTGAGTATAAACATTTTGATGAACACTACATGATGTATCCTAGGTCCTCTATATCTCATTAGAGGACCCCCCCCAACTTTTATATATGATGTAGATATAATTGCTTAGTCAGTATGCAAAAATGTGAGTGTCTACTATGTGCTAAGCGCTGTGCACGATGCTGGGGTTACAACAGTTACTGAAGCTGATTCCCTACCTTCAAGGTATTTACATACTAGAGATTAATGAATTAATGAATTGAGATAAGTGCTCTATCAGAGACACACACCAAGAGGTAGAGAGTCTGAAGGAGAAGAATTAACTCTGTGTTTGGACTTCCTGGAAGGTAGCATAGAAGAGATAGCAAGTATGCTGAGTTAAGAAAGATGAGTAGGTATTGATCCAACACTCAGAGTGGCCAGTCGACTCAGGCCTTTCAAAGAGCATATCCACAGGTATGTTTTAAACAGTTGCTGTTGTCCAGTGTGGGCTGCATTTGGTCCTTGCAGTCAAATTGGTGTTTCTCCCCCATGATGAAAAAGAGACTTAATTTAACTAAGGCTTATTGCCCAGGCTTGTTGTCTTCTCTCTCAGCTGTATATAGACCTTACCTTTCCGTTAGAACATCCAAATTTGTTGCTAGAACATGGCCAGAGAGGACACTTTGGGAACAGTGGGGTGGGGTTGGAGGTGGCAATGATCAGGTGTTCTTCTCAAAAAGGTGTCTCCTGGCCATGATACAGACTTTTTCCTCTTGTCATTTTAGATGAAGTTTTCAGCTCAGGGATGGCTGAAACCAACTCAAGAGACTTAAAAGAAAATGTTCAAGGTACCACAGCTGTTTTTAAAGTTAAAAAACAAAAGAACCACAAAAGAAGTTTTCTCTAGCCTAACGTTGAGGGAAAGTACGTTAGCAGATGTTTCCACGTTGGAAGCAATTTTCAAATGCTCCTTAAATATTCTGCCAGTGGTGGCTGCAAATGCGTATTTTATCTGAATGAATTGTTCACTGAAGTACTGGAAGCTGTATAGACAAAGCATATATAGAGAATTTATCAAGTGGCCCTTACTCTGTTTTCTATATATTCTTTAAATTTTCTCCAAGATGCTTAAAATGCAAACAGACTTATACTTTTCAAAAATCTTGCTCAATTTAATTATGCCTAGAAAGAAATTTGACAAATCTATTTGGGACACATCTTGGCCTAAAGGAAATGAAGCTGTGGGTTCAGAGAGAAATGAGATTTTGGTTATCCACTGCACTCATTCATTTATCTATTAATTACTTTGTAGAAATAATTCCTTAATTACTTCTCCATTGAGTATCTGCTACAGAAAGCTGTTTATTGGCTGTAGATGGCATAGAGATTTCATCTTGTGTGAAGATTCTGAATTACTGATAGTGGCTCCTGGGAATTCTGTATAAATAAGGAAAGACCAAGTTTGATTAGTTATGTCTGTTATGGGCACAGGTTGAGGAATAGTGGTATGTAGGACAGACAACGTTCATGTCAAGTATGTTAAGCTAGTATCTAGACTCTAAGCTACTCTAGGGCTTTTGTCCGTTTCCAACATGACTGAAATTATCAACATTTGTCTTGATTTATCGTTTGAAATTATAGAAAGAATTAGAATTTACCTATATATTTAAATACAATGATTGTCCATAATTCCATAACGCTAAATGTGCACATTTCTTGCTAATACTTGTCCATGTCAATATTTAACATAGGTGTATCATGTTCTGTGCTGCATTTTCATTTAAAATTATATCAAACATTTTCATCTTTTGCCAAATAGTTTCCAAAACATTGTTTAAATGACTAATTTTCCACTCTGATTGTCTTGTAATTAGGTAGGCCTTAAAAAAAATTTGAGGATGGTTTTACTTAGAATCCTACCCAGTGCATACAGGCTTCTCCTTTGCTGTTTAAATTTTAGTTGGTTTCTAAAAATTAAGTGATATTTCATTAAAGCATTTGAAGAAAGAAAACATTTTATATAATCTGGGTGAATTAACTGAAATACATATTATATAAATATATTTATATATAACAAGTACACATGTGTATATATACACAAATACATATGTCTATAATTCTAAGTATCATCATCATTGAGGCAAATCACATTTTCAAACTTATTAAGAACTTCTGTATAAATCAAATATGTCTGCATTTATAGGCGTTTTGTTTGTCTTCAGTCCTGATCCATTCTTTGGCAACCACCAAATTGACCTAAACAAACCCTAGGCATACAGAGCCCCTAGACTTAAAATATATTAGGACAACTCCTTATTCCAAACTGAGCCTGGCAGTCCTAGCCTTCTAAAATCCAGCATGAAGCCCCTGCTCCCACCTGGCTCCCACTACTTCCCTCCAGGAATTATCCATTCCTGCTAAACAGGCCTGTTCACTGTATCTCACCATCCACTTATCTTCACTGTCTCAGCTTATGCTACTTTTCCTGTCTTGAGCTCTTTACTGTTTGGCTTAGGCTTATGGAAATTGATAGTTCTCGATAGTAGCTCCTCTAGGAGATTTTTCTTGATGAACCTAACCTTTCGAAACTGTTCTCGTTTGTCTCACTGGAAACTTAATTTCTATTACGTCTATCTATCTATCTATCTATCTATCTATTATCTATCTGTCATCTATCTGTCATCTATCTGTCATCTATCTATCATCTATCTATCATCTATCTATCATCTATCGTCTATCTTCTATCTTCTGTCTATCTTCTGTCTATCTTCTATCTTCTGTCTATCATCTGTCTATCATCTATCATCTGTCTATCACCATCTATCATCAATCATCTGTCATCAATCATCTGTCATCAATCATCAATCATCAATCTATCTATCTAGATCAAAACATTCCCAAGGGCAAAAAACCCCCAAACAACACCCCCCCAAAAAAAAACCCACAACCTCAAACAGAAAAACTGTATAATACCTTGCATTGATCCATGCTAACTTAGTGACTTGGTATCAGTGAACCCCAAACTCCCAAGTAGGTTCAACAGTTCTACTTCTGATTAAAAAGTGGCATACATTTTCTTCAGCCATTATGTGTGTGTATCAGGCGTGGTGGATCATCATTCTCCTATTTCCGATGGATGGTAATATTTTCTGTACAGAGGTAATGCAGTGGCCTCCAGGTTGGCTGTTCTGTTATTGCCACTCTGGGGACAATTAGTCTTTCACTACCGGAAGCTGAATACAGCAAAATCTATGTTTTATTCCTTGCTTTGTAATGAGCAATTTGTTTTCAATAAGATGATGGCATACTCAGGCAGCTGAACAGCTATTAGGGTGGCAATGGGCTAACATCACATACAGCAGCTATAACAGTCAACTAGGTAGTGGCAGTGATGATGCCAAATGCAGATAAAATTTAGTGAAGTTAACAGAACTTAAAAGTGCTGCCAACAATTTAGGATTTAATAATTAGTTTTAGACCTGATAGTCCCTCAGTGGAGTTTTCCCCAACCTCTAAATTTCTTATCTGTAGAATGTTCTTTGTTGATTTCCTCTTTTGCTTATTTACACTGAGCCACAGTCAGCCACAGCTTTGCTCTCACTCTAGAAATGGTGATATTGAACACTAGTGTGGAGTTTGTTTGACTGCAGCTGAGGTTGACTGCCTTGGGACAGAAAGATGTAGGGGAAGTGCTTGCATAATCTTTTCAGAAAAGCATGGCTTTGACTTTTGGATATCACACTTGTAAAATACTTTCACGGTGTAGATCTATTTCTCACTGTCTTTTGCATTTCACTGGAAGAACTAATTTGTTTCCAGGTCTTTCTACTTGCTGCTCTGAACTAACAGTGCTGGTAGGATAGGGCAGACCATGAGAAGAAGGCCCTCAAACGGTGACTTGTAAGGAAAAAAAAAAAAGGAACTTCTTGTTTTAGTAAGTGTTCCTTTTTTCTTATATTTGAAAGTTCAGTGTTTCATTGAAAAACTCTAACTGTGCCAGTTCTTTAAGCATTTTCTCTATAAATCATTGTGGCAAGGAGCAATGGAGGGTGCACTGAAAAATAGAAGGCCAGTTGTAGCTCCAGGCCATAGTTTATTGACTAGTTAAAATGAAGTGGTTGAAATAGATCTCTCAGGCTCTTTCCTTCTCTACTACCACTGTAATGGAATATTTGAGCATGGGCAAGCTTTCACTGTGAATTAAAATAAAAGAAGGAATCTGGGTATATTCTGTACACTATACCTAAGTATATATAAAATATTACATTAACATTTTTACTTTATAACCTTGCCATGGTGGTGTCTTCTATAAGTTATCAAAGCTATGATGTGTCAGTCTTCGTAGTTTAATATATAATGAGAATGGTTTTAGTTGTTTGAGTTGCATTCTGAGGGAAGAGGTGGAGAAAAGGAAGATTTCCTTACAAAGCCAGATGGCCAGGAGACTTACAGCATCTGGTGTCCTTATTAGAAACCAGAGGCCTTAAGTTAGATACATCCACATGTAAGGTCCACAACTTACATGCTACCTAAGTACATAATTATTGTATTGTTTCATATTACGGTATTTGATTAATTGGGATGTGAAAAGTTATCAAAACTAAAAGCACTGAAAGCATTTTGCATAGCAATCCCAAATATTTATACTGAATGAGAGCAATGAATATGTCAGAAGTGATTATATGAATTTTCATACAGTTCCCAGGACTAATTTATAATTACTTCCAACTGTAGCATGTAGGAATTGATTTTTGGTTATTGGGAAAAAAGAACAGAAAGCTTGGAAAGGAGATGAACAAATCAGTTTGGAAAATGGTGTGCTATAAATTATAAATAAACATTTCAGCAGTTTTCTTTAGGGTTTATAATTTTTGCATCAGGTGGCTAAAAGGAAACTTTGGCTAATGTCTGCCTTTCCTTAGATGTTAATGGGATCAATTGACAGTACGCTGGATGCCTCACATATTAAATCATATGGGCCCAGAATCAAAATAGTTTTACTACTTCTGTGTGGTAGATAATTAATACAGATTTTTTAAAAATAAAAAATATTCACACATATATTAAAAGCTCATTTCCTATAGCAGTCCACTGACCTTTCTCAAATAATAATTGCATGTTGTACATTTTTTTTGCAATGATAATCCTCATGCCTTGAACAAGGGTTACAAACCCAGTTTCTGAAATATTTCAAATACCGTACTCCTTACTCTTTTCTTCACATTGTCAAATGGTAAAGCAGAGCATGATCAAAGTGTGATAACAACCCTGGCATGTATTTGTGAAAATAGTCCCAGTTTTCCCCATGAGAATAATGAGGGGGAAAGTGGTTCAGCTGCTCCCCTGAGGTCATGCATCCAGTAGGTGGCAGAACCAGGACCTTACCTCTGATGTGACTACTTCAGCCACGGTGCCTTTCTTGGTACTCTGTGGCCCGTGTCTCCATGGAACTCATATTTTGACAGATTTTAGTAGTTCAATACAACATCCTGTTTACCTGGTTTATTATTCAATGAATTTACCAGTTTGGAATTTGTATTGACCTAGCCTACTTTCATAAACTCAGAGCAAAAGCCACATTCAGCTCTAGACTTATCCAACTTGGTTGTCGATACTAGTCAAATTCATAAACTCCTATTTCAGCCTTCTGCTGAATTTTGACTCTGGGGCCTGATCTAAGCAATTCACTGTTCTCTATCAGTTTGGAATGATTCAAGGATAGGTAACCCCAAAATGATGACTGGATAAAACATGTTTTAGCTTCATTGCTTTGTTTTGTGTCAGTTCCCAAGAAACTATTGGACTTTATAAACTACTTGGAAACATTTTTAATTATTAAAATAGAAATGGAAGAGAAGATGCTTTTTGTGGTAATTGTCAAATGTTTCTTAAAGTTCTTGGAGAGTTCACATCCATGTCAGTTCTTGAGCCATATTTATGAATCAATGCCTCTAAATATCTTATATAAGTATCTAAATAATAGACAGTATTTCCTTCAAGAATCTATATGCAAAATGTATAGGATTCATTGAGTCATCCAGTTAGGCAATAAAAATATACTCAGGCCTACTATTATGGTCAAGATACTCATTCTTTATGACTGAATGTCTGTATTAAAGAATGTCATGGAACAGGAAATTAACACCAGTCCACACTGTATATTTCATCTGGAAGCAATGGCTTTATTGCTCTAATACCACAAGAAACATGTCCTCATAATTCATGAAGGAGTCTCTGAGGTGAGCTAACGAGGCACAGTTTCTCACATACAAACCCAGCAGGCAATTGTAGGCTTTGTTAAATCCAAGAACATATCACCTTACTTGAGTTTTAAGAGACGACTTTGTGCGTGTGCTCACGTGTATGTATCTGGCCCAAAATAAATAAAAATATAAGTGGGGTTGTCTGATTGGCTGGTTACCTTGGACACTTCTGGTTATGTGGATTTCTTCTTGGCAAGCAGTGAAGAAGTATATATTTTACATATTTTTGAACTTCTCTCTAGTTTAGCCAGCTGTGTGTTTGGGAAAGTTCTCTGAGCTAGAAATGAAGGTTGTTTCCCTCTTGTTCCTTTTTCTCCTGTCTTTTTTAAGCAGCCTACTACCAGTCTCATGCATTTCATAGTGTTCAGTACTGACCCCCCAACTTTTGTTTTTCAGGGAGTCAGTAATGATTACAAGTCTTTTCTTGAAGAGGATGAAGGGTGGTGCAGTGGTAAATGTTTGGAACTAACTCAACTGGCACACACTAGTTGTCTTAATTTCTCTGGCTGTCATTTTCCTCAACTGTAAGATGTGGAGGTTGAATGATGAATTAGATAAAATTGGGCAAGTTGTTTAACTTCTCTTTGCATCAGTGTCCTCATCCATAAAACTTATAACCAACTCCAAGTGTTGTTGTGAGGAGTAAACAGAGAAAAATTCCACTGATTTTACAAAGTCCAAAATACTCTCCTGATAGCCCTACAAACTCATGGGACCTTCCTTGGTCAACTGTGGCTTTGATATCATGTTTCCACTGAATTAATTCAAACCAGGGATTGTGGCATTGTCCTATATGTGTTGTCCCCATTCTGTGACAAATCATCCTGGATGTGGGATTCAGCCCTTTCCATAACTTCTCCAAAATGAACCAAGAAAACACACATGCACACGGCAACTGTGTGTGCGTATCAGGCTTTACCAAATATTGCAAGAGGTGCAGGTATAGTTATCCACGCTCTTATAAAAAAAAATCACTGTTTCTACAATTTGAGTTCTGTCTTTTCTCTTTCCTTCTATATTGCTTGGATTAACACATCCTTTTCACTCTAGAACAGAGCACAAGAATGTTTCATCATCCTCAGCTACAAACTCTACCAGCCCCCATTGTAATCTTGGTTGTAGGTTTTTCTCCTTCATCACTTTAAATATGTCCTGCCACTCCCTTCTGGCTTGCAGAGTTTCTGCTGAAAGATCAGCTGTTAACGTTATGGGGATTCCCTTGTGTGTTATTTGTTGTTTTTCCCTTGCTGCTTTTAATATGTTTTCTTTGTGTTTAATTTTTGATCGTTTGATTAATATGTGTTGTGGCATGTGTCTCCTTGGATTTATCCTGTATGGGACTCTCTGTGCTTCCTTGAATGGATTAACTATTTCTTTTCCCATATTAGGGAAGTTTTCAACTCTAATCTCTTCAAATATTTTCTCAGTCCCTTTCTTTTTCTCTTCTTCTTCTGGGACCCCTATAATTCGAATGTTGGTACATTTAATGTTGTCCCAGAGGTCTCTGAGACTGTCCTCAATTCTTTTCATTCTTTTTTCTTTATTCTGCTCTGCAGTAGTCATTTCCACTATTTTATCTTCCAGTTCACTTATGCATTCTTCTGCCTCAGTTATTCTGCTATTGATTCCTTCTAGAGAAGTTTTAATTTCATTTATAGTGTTGTTCATCATTGTTTGTTTGCTCTTTAGTTCTTCTAGGTCCTTGTTAAACGTTTCTTGTATTTTCTCCATTCTATTTCCAAGATTTTGGATCATCTTTACTATCATTCTGAATTCTTTTTCAGGTAGACTGCCTATTTCCTCTTCATTTGTTAGGTCTGGTGGGTTTTTACCTTGCTCCTTCATCTGCTGTGTGTTTTTCTGTCTTCTTGTTTTGCTTATCTTACTGTGTTTGGGGTCTCCTTTTTACCGCTGCAGGTTCGTGGCTCCTGTTGTTTTTTAGTGTCTGCCCCCAGTGGCTAAGTTTGGTTCAGTGGGTTGTGTAGGCTTCCTGGTGGAGGGGACTAGTGCCTGTGTTCTGGTGGATGAAGCTGGATCTTCTTTTTCTGCTGGGCAGGTCCGTGTCTGTTGGTGTGTTTTGGGGTGTCTGTGACATTATTATGATTTTAGGCAGCCTCTCTGCTAATGGGTGGGGTTGTCTTCCTGTCTTACTAGTTGTTTGGCACAGGGTGTTCAGCACTGGAGCTTGCTGGTCGTTGAGTGAAGCTGGGTGTTGGTGTTGAGATGGAGATCTCTGGGAGATTTTTGCTGTTTGATATTAGGTGGAGCTGGGAGGTCTCTTGTGGACCAATATCCTGAACTTGCCTCTCCCATGTCAGAGGCACAGCCCTGATGCCTGGCCAGAGCAGCAAGACCCTGTCATCCACACGGCTCAGAATAAAAGGGGGAAAAAAGGAAAGAAAGGAAAAAGTAAAATAAAATAAAAATGTATTAAAATAAGAAGTAATTATTAAAAATTAAAAAAGTTAAAGGTAATAAAAAAAGAAGGAAAGAATGTAGAGAGCAACCAAACCAAACAACAAATCCACCAGTGATAACAAGCACTAAAAAGTGTACTAGAATAAAAAAAACAGACAAAACCCTAGCACAGATGGTAAAAACAAAGCTATAGAGACAAAGTCAGACACAGAAGCATACACATACACACTCACAAAAAGAGAAAAAGGGGAAAAAATATATATATATTGTTCCTCCCAACGTCCACTGCCTCAATTTGGGATGATTTGTTGTCTATTCAGGTGTTCCACCGATGCAGGGTACATCCAGTTGATTGTGGAGATTTAATCCGCTGCTCCTGAGGCTGCTGGGAGAGATTTCCTTTTCTCTTCTTTGTTCGCACAGCTCCCGGGGCTCAGCTTTGGATTTGACCCCGCCTCTGCGTGTAGGTCTCCTGAGAGCGTCTGTTCTTCGCTCAGACAGGACGGGGTTAAAGGAGCCGCTGCTTTGGGGGCTCTGGCTCAGTCAGGCCGGGGGGAGGGAGGGGTACGGAGGCGGGGCGAGCCTTCCGTGGCAGAGGCTGGCGTGACATTGCACCAGCTTGGGGCGCGCCGTGCGTTGTCCTGGGGAATTTGTCCCTGGATCACGGGACCCTGGCAGTGGCGGGCTGCACAGGCTCCCAGGAGGGGAGGTGTGGATAGTGACGTGTGCTCACACACAGGCTTCTTGGTGGCGGCAGCAGCAGCCTTAGTGTCTCATGCCCGTCTCTGGGGTCCGCGCTGTTAGCCGCGGCTTGCGCCCGTCTCTGGAGCTCCTTTAAGCAGCGCTGTTAATCCCCTCTGCTCGCGCACCAGGAAACAAAGAGGGAAGAAAAAGTCTCTTGCCTCTTAGGCAGCTCCAGACTTTTCCACGGACTCCCTCCCGGCTAGCCGTGGCACACTAGCTCCTTCAGGCTGTGTTCACGCCTCCAACCCCAGTCCTCTCCCTGCACTCCAACCAAAGCCTGAGCCTCAGCTCCCAGCCCCGCCCGCCCCGGCGGGCGAGCAGACAAGCCTCTTGGGCTGGTGAGTGCTGATCTGCACCGATCCTCTGTGCGGGAATCTCTCCGCTTTGCCCTCCGCACCCCTGTTGCTGTGCTCTCCTCCACGGCTCCGAAGCTTACCCCCTCCGCCACCTGCAGTCTCTGCCCGCGAAGGGGCTTCCTAGTGTGTGGAAACCTTTCCTCCTTCATGGCTTCCTCCCACTGGTGCAGGTCCCGTCCCTATTCTTTTCTCTGTTTATTCTTTTTTCTTTTGCCCTACCCAGGTACATGGGGAGTTTCTTTCCTTTTGGGAGTTCTGAGGTCTTCTGCCAGCATTCAGTAGGTGTTCTGTGGGAGTTGTTCCACATGTAGATGTATTTCTGATGTATTTGTGGGAAGGAAGGTGATCTCCACATCTTACTCTTCTGCCATCTTAAAGCTCCTCTCTTTTGCATTGTTCTTTAAGTCTGTGTACTTAGCACTTAGCCAGGCATATACCAGCATATAACGAAGTTTTCTTTGAATAGACCGTGTGCTTAGATGTTTTATAGACCCATGTTTTTTGCATCTATTTAGAGTAATAGAAACTATATATATATATATATATATATATATATATATATATATAATTTATCAGTTACCATTTACCAGGCAGTGGTCTGAGCATTCCACATGAATCACTACGCTTAAACAAACTTATTATTACCAGGGGGAGAAAGGTGGGGGGTGAGATGAATAGGGAGATTGGGATTGACATATCCACACTACTATATATAAAATAGATAACTAGGGACTTCCCTGGTGGTCCACTGGTTAAGACTTCGCCTTCCAATGCAGGGGGTGCAGGTTTGATCCCTGGTCAGGGAGCTAAGGTCCCACATGTGTCACGGCCAAAAAACTAAAACACAAAACATAAGCAGTATTGTAACAAATTCAACAAAGATTTTTTTAAAAATGGTCCACGTTGAAAAAAAAAAGATAACAAATAAAAACCTACTCTATAACACAGGGAGCTCTACTCAGTACTCTGTAACAGCCTGTATGGGAAAAGAATCTAAAAAAAGAGTGGATATATGTATTTGTATCACTGATTCACTTTGCTGTGCAGCAGAAACTAACACGACATTGTAAAGCAACTATACTCCAATAAGAAGTTAAAAAATCACTACACTTAATTTTCATGATGAACCAGTGAAGATGGTGCTGTTATCAGCCCCATTTTACAGACAAGGCAATTGAGGCACTTGGGTCAAATCACACAGTTAGTATATACAACTTGGATTTGAACCCAGGCCATTTAGTTTTGGAGTCCATGCTCTTAAGTACTAGATTAAACTTCCTTTCTATGCCATAGTCATAAAAATGTTCACTGATTAACAAAATGAAATATTTTTAATTTTATGAGTTTAGTATATCCAGGATCCATCATTATGATTAAAAGGGACCTTAACATATTGCCTCCAAATATAAATTGGGTAAATGAAGGCCTTTTGGGAGGGCAATTTAAGAATATCTTTTGATGGAAGGGACTAAGAAAACCATGCATTACTATCCCTTTTGATTCAGCTACTGGGAATGAATTGCCTTCTCTGTGGCAAGAACGTCTACTTGTGTTATCTCATTGAATCTGTGCAGCAACCCCATCCTGAGCTACAATATTGTTATCAGTTTGGGGGATGATATTACCCTAGAGTGTGTTAATAGTACTGTCATATGGAGGCCAGAGCATTTCAGATCTCTCCTATGGGGCCTGATATTATCACTAAACAGAAAGGTCAGTGGTTTTGTCACAAATTAGGACAAGAGAAAAAAATTCGAAAACCTGAAATGATAGTCTTGTTTGGAGTTGAATGTTTTTTTCAGATGTGAACATATATCCGTCCTTAAAATCATCATCTGTACAGAGTAGTAGTATAGTATAATGTTTAAGAGGATGGCCCCTGCACACAGACTGCCTGGGTGTGACTCCTACATCTCCTTTACACTCTGGCTGAGTGACCTTGGACAAGTTATGTAATCTCTCTGTGCTTACGTTTCCTTAACCACAAAATGTGGAAAACAATAACACCAATCTCACAGGGTTGCTTTTAGGATTAAGGGATTTAATACATGCACAGTGCTTAGAACAGGGCCTACAAGTATTTGAATGAATAAAATATTATACTTGCTCTCTGAAATATCCCTAGTTGTAAATTCATTGGTTCCAGAATGCATTTATTAAATGATGTCATGGGCTCAGATTCATTTTCTTTAATTAAAAAAAACCCCAATTTGATGTGTAGATTCAAAGACATACATGGAGGCCTTCTTTTATCTCCAAAAGAAACATATTTTAGGATTAACAGTTAAGAACGGTTGGAACAGATAACAAATTTAAAAAATATAAGTAGAGTGTATTTTAAAAATACCAATTCAGAAAAGTTATTTATCTTTTTTTATGGAAGAGGTATGGTAGAAGGGCTAATTTAAACATTCAAAAGGGGAGAAATTAGGGGGAAAGTTCTATTTTCCCAGCTGGGGAATGACTGCAAATATATAGTGAATACTTAGTCAGCAGATCGCTATTTTTATTCAAGCAGCTTGCCAAGAAATACAGTGGCTGCAGTTTTCCTCTGCTCTAGAACGTGAGCTAGGAATACTGAAAACGGATGCCCATCCTTTCACGGGCGAGAGTGGGTCACGGGTATCATGCAGGTCAGCAGATTTTCACCCCATTCTCTACTGTGGGAATTGGCCCAGTTAACAAAGGCAAACTGGGTTAGGTCTGGATTGATGGTATACTGTTACTATTTGAGTGTGCTACATGAACAAAAAGCCTAAGCTCTCTTGCAAAAATCACCGTGTGAGATTCCCTGGTTCCCTATTTGTCTTAGAAAGCACTCATGTATATGAGTGTCCTTCTGTGAGAGCCAAGAGATTCAAGACTTGAAATGCAGTGATGAACGGTTTGCCATTGATGATGGTTTTATGTACACGCTAGTCTTATTAACAACCTTCATACTTTTCTTCACACTGCCTGACCACCAGAAATGGCTGTGTCTTTCCCTCCAGATTTTTCATCTCCAAATTCTAGTATCCCTTTAGGCCCTGAAGTAAATGTTAGCACATCCATCCAGCTCCTATCTATGGCTCTAGTGGGAAGTGATGATTTCTTTACCTGAACTGTCAAAGTATGTTACCTATACCTGTTTCAGCATATGGTCACTTTCTACCATGCATTTTACTAGTCTATTTTATGTACTTGTCTTATATCCCTTACCAGGTTATATGCTTCTTGAGGGGGTTTCTGCATCATCTTCACAGAGCAATACTGTGTCCTTTTTTTTTTTTTTTTTTGGCTGCGTTGGGTCTTCATTGCTGTGCATGGGCTTTATCTAGTTGCTGCAAGCGGGGGCTACTCTTCATTGTGGTGTGTGGGCTTCTCACTGCTGTGACTTCTCTTGTTGCAGAGGAGGGGCTCTAGGCACGCGGGCTTCAGTAGTTGTGATGCACAGGCTTAGTTGTTCCACGGCATGTGGGATCTTCCCCGACCAGGGATCAAACTCATGTCCCCTGCATTGGCAGGTGGATTCTTAACCACTGTGCCACCTGGGAAGTCCAATACTATGTTTTGAATGATGCCCTCCATATAGTATATACATAATGGATATTGACCAGTGAATGAATAAACATCAAATCATTTAATCCTGACAACAATCTAGGAATAGGGAAGATCTTATTCTGATTTTAAATAAATGGCAGTAATAATTAGAGCTAAGACTGATCAGAATGTACTAAACATTGATCTGTTTTATGCATGTTGCCTCATCTAATCTTCATCACAGTTGTATAAAATAGGTACTACTATCATCTCATTCCATTTTAGAGATGGAGCAATTGAGACACCTAGCAGCCTTGCAACTCACCAAAGTAGTAATTTATAAAGTCAGCATTTGAACTTTAAGCAGTCTATTCCAGATGCATCTCTTAATCACACTATTATACCCATTATTTCAGAGCAAGTCAGTATAGGAATTTAGATTTCAGCCCAGAACTTCTAATTCCATGTCCAGTGCATTTTCTACTGTACATACCTAGTGCCTTGCACATAGTAGATAGTTTAAGTATTTGACCCTACTAAAACCCTCTCCCTAGTTCCTAGCACATATAGCTGGATTTCCTGGTTTCATAGGCCAGCCATTCTTACTCTTCCCTGGTCCACTGTTAACCATTCAAATTCACCCAATTGATGAGCTAGAAAATAAAAGTATACAATAGCTATAAAGTATAAAGGTAATGTTTGGGGGATAAAATAAAATGCCTGGTGTGTGTGCCCCTGAAACTGAGAGCTTCATAGGCTACACAAATTGTAATTTTCATTTGTAAATTCCTACAGATCCAGAACAGATAGGATGATATAGTATCACTAACCTGGTTGAGTGGTAGGTGACCCTCGTTACATATTAGAATGGCCTGCAAAGTGTGTTAAAATACAAATTCCAGGCTTCACTTGTATTTAATCAGAATTTGACTTATATTGCAGTTCATATCATTGCCAAATTATTTACTGAAACAGATATTGCTGTGCCCCCACTTTGAATCAAAAAGTAAGTTCATTATATGAATTACTGTTTAAAATGTATTACATTTAATAAACTGTACTACATAGGGATCTTCAAGATGGCAAAGGAGTAAGATGTGGATATCACTTTCCTCCCCACAAATATATAAAAAATACACCTACATGTGGAACAACTCCTACAGAATACCTACTGAATGCTGGCAGAAGACCTCAGACTTCCCAAAAGGGTCTTGGTACTCTAGCTGGGTGTCAGGCCTGAGCCGCTGAGGTGGGAGCGCTGAGTTCAGGACATTGGACCAACAGAGACCTCCTGGCCCCATATAATATCAATTGCTGACAGCTCTCCCAGAGATCTCCATCTCAACGCTAAGACCCAGTTCCACTCAATGACCAGCAAGCTCCAGTGCTGGCCACCACATGCCAAACAACTAGCAAGACAGGAACACAACCCCACCCATTAGCAGAGAGGCTGCCTAAAATCATACTAAGTTCACAGACACTCCAAAACACACACTGGACATGGTCCTGCCCACCAGAAACAGAAAATGCAGACTCATCCACCAGAATACAGGCACTAGTCCCCTCCACCAGAAGCCTACACAACCCACTGAACCAACCTTGCCCACTGGGGGCAGACACCATAAACAACGGGAACTATGAACCAGCAGCCTGCAAAAAGGAGACCCCAAACACAGTAAGTTAAACAAAATGAGAAGACAGAAAAACACACAGCAGTTGAAGAAGCAAGGCAAACACCCACCAGATCTAACAAATGAAGAGGAAATAGGCAGTCTACCTGAAAAAAGAATTCAGGGTAAGGATAGTAAAGATGATCCAAAATCTTGTAAATAGAATGGAGAAAATACAAAAAATGTTTAACAAGGACCTAGAAGAACTAAAGAGCAAACAAACAATTATGAACAACACAATAAATGAAATTAAAAATTCTCTCGAAGGGATCAATAGCAGAATAACTGAGGCAGAAGAACGGATAAGTGATCAGGAAGATAAAACAGTGGAAATAACTACTGCAGACCAGAATAAAGAAGAAAGAATGAGAAGAATTGAGGACAGTCTCAGAGACCTCTGGAAAAACATTAAATGCACCAACATTCGAATTATAGGGATCCTAGAAGAAGAAGAGAAAAGAAGGAGACTGTGAAAATATTTGAAAAATTACAGATGAAAACTTCCCTAACATGGGCAAGGAAATAGTCAAGTCCAGGAAGCACAGAGAATCCCATCCAGGATAAATCCAAGCAGAAACATGCCAAGACACATACTAATCAAACTATCAAAAATTAAACACAAAGAAAAAATATTAAAAGCAAGGGAAAAGCAACAAATAACATACAAGGGAATCCCCATAAGGTTAACACCTGAACTTTCAGCAGAAACTCTGCAAGCCAGAAGGGAGGGGCAGGACATATTTAAAGTGATGAAGGAGAAAAACCTACAACCAAGGTTACTCTACCCAGCAAGAATCTCATTCCGATTCGACACTTTTTGGCTGAACCTCAGGCTCAGAGTGCTGAGTTAGTCACACTAACAAAAAGCCCTTTGGTGTTTCATTTCTTTGTTTTTCCTTATGATGCTCATCCCACCCTATCTCCCACTCTAAGATGTTTAACATCCAAAGGCACATCATGGTTCTGGCTGCAGATCCCTCACTCATGTACACATCTTGAGGCTCTGGGCCAAGTTACAAATGGTGGGGCAGGATTGAGACTTGCAGGTTTACTAGCAAATATGAATGTTTCTCAAACCACTCCTCTTTGCTAGATGATAGCAAATCTATAATGTCTAGTTGATGATGACTTGAGTTCCATCTGGGGATCTGTGGTAGCAAAAATAAGCCAGAGTAAAGCTGTGGACAGATATATGATAGTGAAGGATGGAGCCCATGAAAAAGAAGGGGAAAGAATCCAAGGAACTCCTGAGTTACAGAAAGTTGCAAGGAATTCTCTAAGGCACCATAATCCAGATACCTTTTTAAACTGGAGATCATTAAACCACCTTAGGTTTTTCTCTTATAACTCTTCGCTTTGTTTGGCCTTTAACCCCCCTCTTTTTGTAATTAAAAATTTTTTTTTATTTTTGTGGTATGCAGGCCTCTCACTGTTGTGGTCTCTCCCATTGTGGAGCACAGGCTCCAGACACGCAGGCTCAGTGGCCATGGCTCACGGGCCCAGCTGCTCTGTGGCATGTGGGATTTTCCTGGACTGGGGCACGAACCCATGTCTCTTGCATCGGCAGGCGGACTCTCAACCACTGTGCCACCAGGGAAGCCCCCAAACCCCCCTCTTAAATAAAGTTTTTCCTTTTGTTTCCTGTCTGAAGATACTTTTTTGTTGAGATAACAGAAACAGGATAGAATTTGAGAAAGCTTTCAGTAGAAATGTAATGCATTCTTTCTATTTCCCTGAATATAAATTTAAATACAGTCTTTGATCAGTAATATAACAGGTTTGGACTACTTTTCTGGTTCTCCTTTAAGTTATGGATCACTCATTCCATCTGTTGTGTTCTTACAAGCTCAACTCATTAGAGGGCAGCCTTCGGGGGGCTCCATGTGCAGCTCTGTGTTCCTCTTTGTTTACTCCTCCCTTTTTGTCCTCATGGGAATTATTGACTTTTGCAGTGTTAGAATGTTGGTATCAAGAGTTGCATATCTAGTTTGAACATTGTCCCTTGTAACATCTTAGTATCAGTAATCCTAAGAACTTTGAGTATTTTAGAAACTGCTTTCCCAAATTCTAAGATCTGACTTGAACTGATGGGCAAGGACTAGTCATTAAGAGTACCATAAAAGTTGAATAGAGACTACTAGTTGTCTCCCATTATCTGTAACTTATTCATCAATAATAAAAATCTTGATTTATATCAGGGCAAACCACTCCTCAGCTAAAATACTACATACGCAAGCCAGTCTTTCAGCTTGATGTGACCGTGTGACTAAATTTTTGCCATTGAGATGGAAGTGCTGTGTGGTACTTCTTTAAAGCCTCTTTAAATGGGAGGGGATACTGTTTTTCTCCTTTCCTTCTTGCAGTGCTAAACTTGGGTATGATGGCTGTAGGTATGGCAGCTATCTTGGACCATGAGAACATGACCCATACTCTATTGATAGCACATGGTAAATTGGAAAGTTCTTGGGTCCTGGTAAAATTTCTGAAGTCACCACACTGTTCCTGGACAGTTTAACTCTGGATTTATTTTATGTAAGAGAGGAGTAAACTTCTTTCTTTGTTTAAACTGCTGTAATTTTGGATTTCTCTGTTTAGAGATGAATTCAATCCTGGGTTTACATTATGCTAAGGAGCTTGGCCTTCAGTATTATCAGAGTAAGCAAAGTGTTATTTCAGAGAGATTAATTTAGAAGTATGAACTTGATGAATTTGATCTACAAGAGAAAAGGGACAGAAAGATCAATGATAAGATTATTGCACATATGCCCTTTATTATGTTGAGGAAAGTTCCCTCTATGCCTACATTCTGCAGGGTTTTTATCATAAATGGGTGTTGAATTTTGTCGAAAGCTTTCTCTGCATCTATTGAGATGACCATATGGTTTTTCTCCTTCAATTTGTTAATATGGTGTATCACGTTGATTGATTTGCATATATTGAAGAATCCCTGCATTCCTGGAATAAACCCCACTTGATCATGGTGTATGATCCTTTTAATGTGCTGTTGGATTCTGTTTGCTAGTATTTTGTTGAGGAGTTTTGCATCTATGTTCGTCAGTGATATTGGCCTGTAGTTTTCTTTCTTTGTGACATCCTTGTCTGGTTTTGGTATCAGGGTGATTGTGGCCTCGTAGAATGAGTTTGGGAGTGTTCCTCCCCCTGCTATATTTTGGAAGAGTTTGAGAAGGATAGGTGTTAGCTCTTCTCTAAATGTTTGATAGAATTCACCTGTGAAGCCATCTGGTCCTGGGTTTTTGTTTGTTGGAAGATTTTTAATCACAGTTTCAATTTCAGTGCTTGTGATTAGTCTGTTCATATTTTCTATTTCTTCCTGATTCAGTCTTGGCAGGTTGTGGATTTCTAAGAATTTGTCCATTTCTTCCAGGTTGTCCATTTTATTGGCATAGAGTTGCTTATAGTAATCTCTCATGATCTTTTGTATTTCTGCAGTGTCAGTTTTTAATTCTCCTTTTTCATTTCTAATTCTATTGATTTGAGTCTTCTCCCTTTTTTTCTTGATGAGTCTCGCTAATGGTTTATCAATTTTGTTTATCTTAAAGAAGCAGCTTTTAGTTTTATTGATCTTTGCTATCGTTTCCTTCATTTCTTTTTCATTTATTTCTGATCTGATCTTTATGATTTCTTTCCTTCTGCTAACTTTGGGGGTTTTTTGTTCTTCTTTCTCTGATTGCTTTAGGTGTAAGGTTAGGTTGTTTATTTGAGATGTTTCCTGTTTCTTAAGGTAGGATTGTATTGCTATAACGTTCCCTCTTAGAACTGCTTTTGCTGCATCCCGTATCATCTCACACTGGTCAGAATGGCCATCATCAAATAATCTAGAAACAATAAATGCTGGAGAGGGTGTGGAGAAGAGGGAACATTCTTGCAGTGCTGGTGGGAATGTAAATTGATACAGCCACTATGGAAAACAATATGGAAGTTCTTTAAAAAACTACAAATAGAACTACCATACGACCCAGCAGTCCCACTACTGGGCATATACCCTGAGAAAACCATAATTCAAAAAGAGTCATGTACCAAAATGTTCATTGCAGCTCTATTTACAATAGCCAGGACATGGAAGCAACCTAAGTGTCCATCAACACATGAATGGAATAAAGAAGATGTGGCACATATATACAATGGAATATTACTCAGCCATAAAAAGAAAGGAAATTGAGTTATTTGTAGTGAGGTGGATGGACCTAGAGTCTGTCATACAGAGTGAAGTAAGTCAGAAAGAGAATAACAAATACCATATGCTAACACATATATATGGAATCTAAGGGGAAGAAAAGGTCATGAAGAACCTAGGGGTTAGACGGGAATAAAGACACAGACCTACTAGAGAATGGACTTGAGGATATGGGGAGGGGGAAGGGTAAGCTGTGACAAAGTGAGAGAGTGTCATGAACATATATACACTACCAAACATAAAATAGATAGCTAGTGGGAAGCCGCCGCATGGCACAGGGAGATCAGCTCGGTGCTTTGTGACCACCTAGAGTGGTGGGATAGTGAAGGTGGGAGGGAGCGAGACGCAAGAGGGAAAAGATATGGGAACATACGTATATGTATAACTGATTCACTTTGTTATAAAGCAGAAACTAACACACCATTGTAAAGCAATTATACTCCAGTAAAGATGTTAAAAAAATATTATTGTAAAAATCCAGGAATGAATTATGTTGATAGGACTCTGGTGGTAGAACCAAGGTACTCGTGGCGATTAGGGGTTCTCACTTTCTCAGTTGTGGAGTGGGTAAGGGGTCTGGAGATGAGAGGGACTCACGCAGTATCATGACATGTTTATTGGATATGACTTATTTCCCCTGAGTCCTGGAACATTCTCTGACATGCATATTAGAATATCACAGAAGTTTCTAAGTAGGTAGTGTGATGCATTGAAAAGAAGCAAGCCTCTTATTTTAGATAATCCTGGATCTACCAGTACTAACCATTAGGTACCCATTATGGACCTCATTTTCTGGAAAGGAAAAACAACCCTCAGGATTATTATAGTACCTTTTCAGGAGGCTTTTTAATGTGAATTAAGTGAAATAATCTCTTCAAAACATCATTCAGCACAAAGGCACATCATAAGCACTCAATAAATATTAGTTGCTTTATTATTAAAGCACTTGCCACATATCACTAGGCATACAATGAACTTCTCTTAAATCTGAAAGAGAATGAGGAGAACTTATAGCTGGTGCTGTCTTCCATATTCACTAAGAAGCATTTTTGGAGTAAAGACAGGTGTACTTAGGTGCACCCTAGTTCCCTTCCCATTTAGGAACTGGGCAGATGTTTTTTGAGAATATCAACGACAGTGTTCGTAAGGGATTAGCATCATACAAGAGGAGATTGAGGTGGATGGATTCTGGCTGATGCACCAGTGCTTTTATAGTATTGTCAAACTCAGGATCTCTTTATTAAGAGAGATAAAAGGGAGTGACTCTCTTTAGGACTGAGTTCCTGGTTTCCTGTCCTGCACTGGAACATGCACGTAACTGTCCCTAGGTGGTTTTTAGGAACTTTTTAGTTCAACATCTTGATTTTAGCTCAAAACAGATCTAGAACAATCTAACAAATTACCAAATAAAGACAAAATAAGTTTCTTGAGGATTACTCATTGCTGAAATGGAACCAATAGGATCCAAGCATTCAAAAGAAAAAAATTTGATAGGAAAAATAGTGTGGTGAATGTAGAGAAATTCCAGTATCCTACTAATCAGCAGTCATCCTGACTCAGTTTAGTTGCTGTAAGAGTGAAGCAATGTTCTAATTCTTCATGGGTTTCTTAGGTGAATTGAGAATGGACAAACTATAAAAATCATTGTAATGACAACCATCCAATGGGAGGGAGCTAACAGTGTGAGCTCTATAATGTTTTGGGAGAGCTTCAAGCAGCTATTAGGCTTTTATTACTGACTCAGCTTGCACCTGGATCCTGCCAAGACCAATGTTGATAAATAGCAAGCATACATAGACCCAGTGCTCCATCAGTTATTTCTCTTTGATACTGTCTTCCAGATGACCTGCTTCCTTCCTATTCAGAGCTTTTGGCACTCCTGCTGCCCCATTTTACTATTGTATTTAGCCTCTCTCTGGGATAATTCATATTGTGCCAATCAACCTTCACCAGTACTGGCTGAGTTTCCTATTTACTCATGGGACATTGTCTGTTTCAGTTATCTTTTTTTAACCTTGACATTTGTCTGACCATATCAAATGTAGTCTTTCTTTAATTTATGCTCATTATATTGGTTTATTTAAGGGTCACTATAGCCTGTAAGGGTTTTTTTCCTCCATAAATAGTGTATCTTTGTATACTTCCCACCAACAAAATGACTCACATCTTCCAGTGTAATTGAAATCTAGCCAGAACATCAGGGAGACATGTTCAGCCCCTTCTCTGTACCTTCTTTGCATTGTTCTAGGGACTTTGTCTCTTTTCTCTGTGGCAATATGAAAAAGAACCCAGCAAAAATTTTGGTTTTTTATACTATTAGCATTAGTACTCCAGTAATAACAATAATACCTGTAGTTCTTCCACCCTTTGTCCCAGACACAACATCTAAGCACTTTATATTGTCATGTAGTTGGGGTTCTTTAGTTTGTGACAGAAAAATAACCCCAGTTACAGTAAGAAAAAAAAAAAAAAAAGAACTTACTTGGATCATGAAGTTGAAAAGCCCAGAAGCAGATCTTTCTGTAAGCATGGCTTTATCAGCATGTTCAAATGAAAGAAACAGATTTGTACCTTTTTCCACTTCACAGGTGAGTTTTCTACTCTGTTACTTTCAGTATCAGGGAAGGTTGAACCTATTATTGGCAAATACGGTGGCAAAGATGACCTCTAGAAACTTTGTGTGTATATTGCCGTATAGCTTCTTATAAATAAGAATCTCAAAGAAAAATGGTTGGCTCTGCTTGGATTAGAGATAGACAGACATAGATTTCTGAATCAATCACTGTGGTCTTGGTATTGGTGGGGTGTCAGTATTCTTATTGGCCAGGCCTGGATCATGTGTCTACAGGTGGATAGGTTAAGTTGTTCTCAAATTTTATGAAATGTATTCCCAATGGTAAAGAAGTGTTCTGTTATAAGAAGGGGAAGAGGAGATATTGGGAGGACACAAGCACAGATATCCATTACATCATTTATTAATCTAATTTAATATTTGTGAGATGGATATCATTAATTTTACAGACAAGGAAACAGACTCATACAAGTCAGCTAGCATGCTGGTGGTCATACAGTAATAAGAGGAATTGCTAGGATTCAGCTTCTGGACTGTCAGATGGTCTAGATGTTGGGCCTTCAACATTTCCCATCAGTCCTTTCATTTTTCTGATGGGGTATTTATCCTTAGACAAATTCGAAAGTGTGGCTAATTCAAACTGATTCTACTCTCAAAACAGTGCCACCTCTCTCCTTACTCTCAACAGATTCAGTGGCCTGCTAGTTCTCAGTAAGGATAGGCTATTCAGAGGTAATTTCCCCAGTATTCTGTTACCTCGCCAAGAGACAGCTACATTTGCATGAATCCTTAAAGTTCTTACCCAGTCTGAGGCTAATCTTTCACCAAAGTTCTAGATTCCACTCCCTCCTCACTTCTTGGGATGATTATTCAGTCATCCTATATCTCTCTTCTATCTTCAACCTCACTACTGGCCCCAACTCAGCATTTAAACTCAATTTGTAAAAATCACCCTTCACTCCATGACCTCCTTTAGCTATGGTCCTTTTTATTATGATTTGTTTCAGATTTCTTCAGAGTTTTCTACACTTGCTGACTCTGTTCCCTCCCTTCCTCTGTTTTCTTCAGCTTGCTGTAGTCTGTCTTCTACCTTCATCACTTTACCAAGAAAGGTTTGTGTTAAAATGATCAATGACACACATGTTGATAAATCCAGTGGCTCTCTTTTAAGAACTTATTATACCTGATACCTCTATAGCTTTAAGTTCAGTTTACCGTACATTTTGGAAACCTCTAAATTTGAAGTTCCTCAGACATCTGTACTAAGCCATCTTTTTATTCTTACTTTACAAATCTTCTCTAAGTTATCTCATATATTCCAATGTATTTCATTTACTATCTAAATAGCGATGGCTCCTGAATTTAGATACCCAACCTCTTAGATGCCTCTCTTAGAATTCTAGGCCTCTGTATCCAACTGCTCTCTGTCTATCTCTAATTGGACACTTCAAAAGTGCTTCTCTTGGGACTTTCCTGGCAGTCCAGTGGTTAAAATTCAGCGCTTCCACTGCAGGGGGACATGGGTTCAATCCCAGAAGCCACATGGCAAGGCCAAAATAAAAGTGCTTCTCTTTTTATGTTTAATAGTCAAATCTGTTTTCTCCCCCTAAACTGAGTACTTCATTAGACTTGTACATTTCAGTATATGACACCTCTATCTGGTTCCTAAAGCCAGAAACAGGTGTTATCCTATACTTCTTTTATCTTCCTCACCAACCACATTTTAATCTATCACCAAATCTTGTCAATTTTAAAAGAAAACTAAATCTTGAAATTATCCACGTCCCACATCTTCATGGCTGTGTTCTCTCATCTGGTCTGTCACAATACTGTCTTAACTGGTTCCCTGCTTCTGTTGTTAAACTGTGCAGACCATTCTCCATATAGTACAAGCAGAATGATTTTTCTCAAATCTGATTGTATCATTCCTCTGCATAAATCCCTTCAATCCCACTTGTGCTACCATCATCTGGTAGTATAGTTTACAAGGCCCTTTGCAATCTCACCACCATCTACCTCCCTTACTTCTCCAGCCTTATTGTTTACCACTCTTCTTTCACTCTGAATTCAGCCATGCAGGAATAGTTAATGTTCCTCTTATGTGTTATATTTTGATTCTAAAGAAGCTTCCTTGTTTCTATTAAAGGTTCTATTAGGTGTCCATATTATGTGTATCTGAATCACCTTGTGCTTATGGTATGGTACTGCAGGTGCTTGTTACATTAGTCAGGGTTGGTCAGGAAAATGGACACCATTGCAAGTATTTCAAGAAGGAGATTCAACATAGGAAATTAAGTGCTTACAAATCAATTGGAAGAACTGGAAGAAAGAATGTCAAGGAGGCCACTACTAGATATCAGGTTCTATTCTAGCTTCCAGTAATCTAGAAGTTGCTTCTTGCTCCCACTACACCCTTCTAGCCCTTCTCCCAGGTCAGGAAACAGGAAGGCACTATTGAATATGGCCACAATTGCTGTGCAGCATTGAGGTAAGTTACTTCTGTGGAAACGCCTACAGACTGCTACTAAATTTAAACATGTTAAGGCCCAGTTGTCTGCCTGCTGCTGCAGAGAAAAGGTAGTGTGGCTTCTGCTTCTCTTCTGCCTTACAGATGTCAAGTTATGGTTCACACTGGCAGAACCTAAGCTGGACCTTGAACCCTTCTGGCAAGGGAATCTGGGAAATGTAGTTCCCAGTCTTCCAGTCCCTGCAATTCAGGGGAGAGTAAAGAAGAGGGTGAAAATGGTGCCAAATTCCAATATTCACTACGACCATTCTTTTATCTGATAGCCCATCAAAACTGAGCTCTGTGACAGTAAGGATTCTGTGTTGCCCTATTATTTCCCCTCAGGACCCTTCCAAGTGCCTGGCCCAATGAGTCTTGATGTAATGAAAGAATAATGAGGCCTTTATATCTCACAGATATACTAGGAACGTTATTGTTTATAAAATGAAAGTTAATTACAGTCCAGATTCTGTCATAAGAATATAAAGCTCTCTAGTATTTTCTGTTATATTGATAGCTTAAGGCACTGCTATGCACATTGTGCAAAGTCTCTAACTGAATGACTGCATTTAATCCTTAAAATAGCTCTATGAAGTAGATTCTATGATTATCTCAATTTTATAGGCGGGGATATTAAGCCTCAGAGATGAAGTTGTTTACCCAAGGTCACAAAGTTTCTAAATGGATAAGCTGTGTTAGAAACCCAGCGATGTCTTATTCCAAAGTCCATGATCCATTCTCCACTACACTATTTCCAGCTCAGAGAAGTGGAAGAACTTGCTCTGCTGGCATTTCAGGGGGCTGTGGGATACCTTCATGACCTTTTGACTCTGAAGCCAGTGCTCCTGAATCTTGCATGGCATCAATTTCAATAGCTTCTCTCTTGTAGAACAAAAAGACTTCCATAGTTTTGTTTTTTTCAAAAAGGACCAAGCATACATAGCAATTGCTCTCTTAGTAGCATAAAGTGATTACAACCCCATTTAAAGAGTTGCCAGATAAAATATGGGATGCTTAGTTCAATTTGAATTTCAGATAAACAGCGAATATCTTTTCAGTATAAGTATGTCCCAAATATTGCCTGGAGCATACTTATACCACAAATTTAACTTGTTTATTTGAAATTCAAATTTTACTGGCTGCCCTGTATTTTTATTTGAGATATCTAGAAACCCTACTTCTTTAGAAGCCATGTTAATGTATGTAACCCATTCCGTTCACTTGGACATTGCAGCTTGCATAGCACTTTCACCCCATTTACTTAGTTCATACATATAACAAACTTATGAGAAATGAATTATTCATTCCATAACTGAGGACAGTGGGCTCAGAAGAGTTAAGAAATTGGCCCATGATCATAGAGCTCATGAGTGGTAGAGCTGGAGTTGAAATCTAAGTGCATCTCACTCCTTGTCTTGTTCTCTCTCCCTGATCACCGTTCAAAACCCGTCTCAGGCATCACCTTTGGTAAACCTACCCAGACTTCTCCCAACCCAAAGGTGAATTCGTTGCTCCTTTTTTATGTTGGCAAGGGCATTTGCACAGGTCATTATTATGGGATGTGGCACATTGCTCTGTGATTGTTTTTATGTTGTTCTCTCTGCCAGAACTGAACTTCTTTGAGTAGTGTGGTAGGCAGAATAATGCCCCCCAAAAGATATTCACATCCTAATCACTGGAAACTGTGTCTGTGTTACCTCACATGGCTAAAGGAACTTTGTAGATGTGATTAAGGGTAAGGGCCTTACAATAGAAGAATGATCCTTGACTATCCTGATGGGCCCAATCTAATCACATGCATCCTTAAAATCAAAGACTCCTTCATGACTATGGTCAGAGGCCAGTGAGGATGGTGAAGAAGGGTCAGAGGGATGCAGCTTTATGGGCCTTGAATATGAATAAAGTAGGCCCTGAGCCAAGAAATGCAAACTGCCTCTAGAAGCTGGAAAAGGCATGAACACTGATTTTCCCCTAGAGCCACCAGAAGGAAACATAGCTCTGTTGGCATGTCACCTTGATTTTAGCCTAGTGAGACTCATTTCAGAATACTCACTTCCACAACTTAAGAAATGTGTGTTGTTTTAAGCTACTAAGTTTATGGTAATTCATTAACAGGAGTAATCAGAAACGAAAAGAGGTAGGTACCATCTCTTAGTCACTGCTGTATTTCCTATAACTAGCAAAGTACCAAGCAGGCTCATAATAGGTACTAAGAAATTGTTTGCTTGCTTGAATAGATGAAAATTATAGAACATTGCTTCATGATCTGAGCATATGAAGAAAGAGCCAGTCAACTAAGGTATGGGGAAGGAAAAGGCTCTCTACTCATCTTCTTCCCTGAACTAATGAGAATAAACTATCTATATTTCTTGGCCCAGTGAGTCATGATCATAAATACAGAAAAAGGGGAAAAATAAGTGATGATTCCCAAGGGAGCCTTTATATCTTCTTAGCTATGAATGTGATTCTGAAGGGAGTCCTCACCCATAGTGGCCACAATGATAAAAATAGCTACGATTTCTTTGACTACTATTGTGATAGTAATTCAACTTTGGTGTGCATTAGAATAACCTGGGACACTTGCTTAGCTGCATTTTCCTGGGTCTAACCTCTAGAGATTCTGGTTCAGCAGGTTGGAGATAGAAGCCAGGTGATCCTGTGGACCGTACTGCACCGAACCAACAACTGTAAAAAGAATTCCTCAGAGGAGTTCATGTGGCATCTTCAAACCAGAAAAATATAAAGAAGGAAATTTCTCTCTCTCTGTCTCTTTTTTTTTTTTTAGTTAGCCTAAAGAAGTTGATCTTTAACCAACCCTTGGAAATACAGGGTAACAGTTATGGAAAAATGTTCCCAACTGATCGTTTTAATATGGGTACCTTTTTTGTTGCTCAAAAATGTAGCACATGCTAAAACTCAAAAGAAATTTGAAAACCCAGAAAGATGCAAAGAAGAAAATGACAATTTCTCATAATTTCATTGCCTGAAGATACGCTATGGCTAACATTTTGATTTATTACCATCTATGCTTTGACTATGTGTGTAAATAGCTATTTGAGATCATACTGTATATGCAATTTAATATCATGCTTTTTCAAAAAACTCAACGTTGTAGGATATATCTGTTTCTCTATGGCCAACTTATTGTAATGAGATTGTTTTTGTTAAATTATTTTCCTTTAAGAGAACTGGGAGAGTCAGAAATCCTAAGAGTCCAAAAAATATCTTCATGCTCAAAGTCTCTGCATATTATTCTCGAAGAGAAGCAATTAGATCTGCCTGGAGTGTCAGAGGTGTTGAGTCACCTGCAGCTGCTGACTGCTAATCAATTTTGAGGAAACTTGCCCTTTGGTGCCCCACATGTCAGGCTGTGCAGTGGCTCCTTTATTTACAGTGGCATGCAAGTGGGCAATGCCATGTTTAAAGACTAATGTGCATTCCAGGCTTGCAGTCCTCAAATGATTGCAAAGCTTTGTTGGAAAAGACAGAATTCTAGAATGTTATGACCATAAATCATATTGTTGAAAATTGTCTTTCTCTAAAAGTTTATGGTTGTGGTGCAGTGCCATTTTTCTTCTGGACTTGAATTTGACTGAATTCTACTTGTCATCACCGAGAAATACTTTATTTTCATTTTCAATTCAGTCATAAATTGCTGAAAATATTCTCGAGGTAAATTAAGTAGTAATAGTACAACTGAGTCTTAGCACTGATAAAATATTCACTATATATTAAATATACATGGGGGTACTTTGAAAAAAAGGGTGATTGCATTAAAAATTGTCCACATTGCATCCATCTGGATGCCAATTTGAAATCTTATGTGATTTCCCTAGTCTTTTGGGTCTATTGCTGAAGGAGAAAAAACCCACTTTCATTAGCCTCTTATGCTAATAAAAACAAGCTAGAGACATGAGACCAAATCAAGAAGGCCAAGTTCTTCATCCTCTAAGCATCCTTTTGTGTAAACACACTGGAAGTGGCCATTGCATCTGATGCAGTCCACTTTGTGGCGCTTGCAGAAGCCTTAGTGCAGGTTACTTCATTCACTTTTCCAACCTGATAACTTATTTTACATTGCACAAGCAAAGGCTTCGTTTTCCTATGGCCAATAGACCCAGAAAACTATGTTGTTTATGGAAGATTTCAATCAAAGGCAAGTGATATTAACAATCTTAAATACATTTGAGGTCTCTTACTAAGTTTTTAATATAGTAGTATTAAAACACAGAGGCCATTGCAGAATTCCTAAGGAATTGATATGAGAGATATTACATTAAGACATCTGTAAATGATCAATAAACTGTACGGATTAATTGGATTTTACACTAAGAATGCTGTGTAAAATAAGGCAAAGAGCACTGGAAATATGAGGAATGCTTTCTAGTTCTCTGACACTAATAAGTTGTGTTAGCTCGAGTGAGTCACTTTACTTGCCTGTGTTGGAAAGAAAAATGATAGAAAAATAATAATATATATTGTGTACAAGGTCAAATAGTTCATTTGATAGTGCATTTGAAATAAACAATCTGAGAAAATACAGGCTTGCACCAAAAATCAGAACCAAAAACATAATGGCAATGAAAAAAATAAGTCAATTTAACCCCGACTGGTGTCTATAAGATATGAGAAAAAACTAACATCTGGTCATTTGCATAGTTTTGATCACAGAAAACAAAATATGGTTTGCAGCGCTCCATTGGAAGAAAGCCAACTAGCATGCAGGTGATCATTCAGGAAGGACTGCAGTGGACTCCCAAACAAGGTGGCTTTAGGATGCCCAACTGTGACATTATTGGTAGTGTCATGGCATAATGGCAAAAGGAAGAGTCCATATAAGTCTAATTTGGTTTAAGAGAGTGGCATTGTGGGACAGTCCTGAATGTGAGACAGCCCTAATTGCCTGGGAACCTGGGTGGAGTCGAAAGTAAAAGGACAAGGACCAGAAGGTTGTTGCATAACTCTGTGTGAGACCTTCAGAGGTACTTTAGACCTGTATCTTTCCCACTGACTCTGGTCATGTCTGTGTGGTTGATAAATCATGTGCTTTTGTAGTCACTTGGCCTTACCTGGTCAACTGGTCAACCTGGCTTTGCAAAGGATACCGTGAACAGGGAAAAGGTAGCAATATGCTCTCTGAGCACCCTTCCTTTATGATTTGACCTGAGATTGGTGCAATATAGGTGGTGCTTTCACTCAAAGGCTTTGAAGTAATGCAGACCTTGGTTTGAGTCCTGGTTCCTCTATTGATGAACGGTATGACCCTGAACAAATTTGCTAAGCCCTCTGAGCCTCAGTTTCCTCTTCTGTAAAATAAGGATAAAGATGGGTTCTACATCCTATAATTATTATACAGGAGAAGATTAGCAATTTGTCTAGGTTCACAAAACTAGACATAGTTGAGCCAGGGCTGGCTGACTTCATGCCTGTGTTCACACAAGTGACCTAAGATTGCAAAGCTATTTGGCAATGAAATTGGATGTGGCAGATACTGCCAGACTACTTAAAATATGTTCTCCTTGACTTCCTTACCGAAGAATCATTTTTTCCCTCAGAGTAGAAATGTGGCCAGCTAAAATTTCAACTTCCTGAATTTCCTGGAGCTTTGGTTATGTATGTGACACAGCTCTGTCCAATGTAATGTAATCAGGAATATACTGGGTAGGGTTTCCAATAAAGCTGTTATCCTGATAAAAAGGGCCAGACTCTGCTGAAATGCACCCTTCTTTAAGCTTAGCCATGGAAATAATACCTAGAGGTGGAATAGCTATCTTTGTAACCATCTTGATACTAGAAAGAAAAAAAAAGCCACATGCTAAATATGCCAGAAGTCAGAGATGAAAGCTGGAATGAGCCTTTGTGGAGAAGCTGTAACAGCCCTGGAGGATGAATTTCCAGACTTAGTTGCATTAGAAAAAAATCAGTGTTTGCTTAAGTCACTATAGTTTGGTTTCTGTTATACACAGATAAGCCCAATTCTAACTGATATATTAGGATTCAAACCTCCAGAAACTTATTCAGCACATATTTTCTGGTAGATCCCTAGAGACAAAGCTCTGCTCATACTGTCTTTCATCTTGTTTATTCGTAATAGTTACCATGCCTTTGGTCTTAACCATCAGCTTCTCAGGGACAAAGTGCTTGGAACCCAGGATAATAAGCAGTCAACACCTATGATTTAAGGACTGGGAAATTGGGTCCTAGAGAGAGGATATTTAGTGGTGGAGCAGAGGCCAGTGCTGAGGATTTTTGACGTTCAGTCTTGTGCTCTTACCATTAGCGCTGTATAAGACAGACCAGGCTGGGGTTTTCCGCTGGCTAATGCTCCCCCCAAAAAAGTACTGGTCATCAGTGGTGGATGTAAGAGCTTGGGCAACAAAAGAAATATTTTCATAGTTTATCATTTTGCTCTGAACATTCTTGTTACTTGCCTGTGTAGGCAAGGCATAAGCCTGGTTTCTCATGTGCAAAGTGGGCATAATATAAATGCCTATGTCATAGAATTATTAATAGGATCCAAGGAGTTAATGTATGTAAAGGTCTTAGACCAGTGACTGGAGTATAATACGTGTAAAATAAGTTCAGCTCTAACGGATATTATTTTTAACTGAAATATGAACCTTTTCAATTTGTTCTCCTAGGAATCTTCAAAATGATGAAAGCAAAGGTTCTGTAGTAGGATAGATGTGAGTTCTAGACAGATTTGTCACCTATCATTTGTGTGACATTGGGAAAAGCACTGAGACACTCCAAACCTTGATTTCCTCCTCTGTGAGAGAGGGTATCTCACTGAGTTGTGAGGATTAACTGTGATACTTTATGTAAGGATACAACACAGTGTAGACATTCCCTGAAACATAACTATTGTGATTGCTTTTATTTAGAGCCTTTCTTCTAAGATACCTTAGGTTTTTCTTTCTTTTTTTTTTCTTCTTTTCCATCAATCTCTGAGCTTGGGCTGCATGACCATCACCTTCAGAAACTTGGTGTAGCCCATTCTTCTGTTAGCTGCTTTTTAAAATCTCTTGATAATTTTTCCCTTGTGTGATGGTTAAATTTTACATGGGTTTGGGTTTTGGTGCCCAGCTGATGGGTCAAATACTAGTCTAGTCTAGGTGTTACTGTGAAGGTAATTTGAGGTGTGATTGATGGTAAATATTAATCACTTGACTTTAAGGAGATTATCCTCAATGATGTAGCTGGACCTCATTCAATTGGCTGAAGGCCTTAAGAGCAAAAACTGAGGCTTCCTAGAGACAAGAGTTCTGCCTTAAGACTGTAACATAGGGAAAAAAAGACTGTAACATGGAAATCCTGCCTGAGTTTCCAGCCTGCTGGACTACCCTATGGGGTTTAGACCCAAGACTGCAACGTCAAGTCTTGCATGAGTTTCCAGCCTACCAACCTGCAATAGAGATTTTGGGCTTGCCAGTCTCCACCACCAAATGCATGAACCAATTCCTTAATGCAAATCTCTAAATACATAATATGATCTCATGTGATATAATACAGTTGACCCTTGAACAACATGGGTTTGAACTGCACAGGTCCACTTATATGTGGATTTTTTTCAATAGTAAATTCTGCACAATTTGTAGTTGGCTGAATATGTGGATACAGAGGAAGCGTGGATACAGAGGGCCAACTCTAAGTTATACGGGGATTTCAGATTTTTGACTGAGTGGAAGGTTGATGCCTCTAATCCCTCTGTGTTGTTCTGGGGTCAACTGTATAGTGTATCTTTTTGGTTCTGTTTCTCTGGAGTATCCTTACTGATACACCTTGTTTCTTGTACAAAATTGGATCTTAGACAATAAAATAGATCTTCTTTGGTTATTTTAGAAATTCTATTTGAGGGACTTCCCTGGCAGTCCAGTGGTTAAGACTTTGCCTTCCAATGCGGGGGTGAGGGTGGGTTCGATCCCTGGTCAGGGAACTAAGATCCCACATGCCTCGTGGCCAAAAAAAAAAAAAAAAAAAAAACCCAAAACACAAAACAGAAGCAATATTGTAACAAATTCAATAAAGACCTTAAAAATGGTCCACATCAAAAAAAAATCTTTGAAAGAAAAATGAAGTTCTATTGAGAGTCTCATCTTCTGATATTTCTTCTGACTAAATGGAGATGAGTAGCACTAGAAGACAGCTGGCTGATGTACTTGTGTTTCTGTTTTTGTTTTCTTTTTGAAAACTAGCCCTTCATTCTCCTTTTCCAGTCAATTGACTATTCCCTACAGCCTTTCACTTCAAATTTACCACTCATCTCCACACACCTCCTGGGAATTTCCACTTCACTAGCACTGTCTTTTCTTTCCCAGTTCTCCTTGTGGCTGTCTCGTCATACCACTCATTAATCATGGAAATCATTTTGCAAATCAGGCTGGGAGGAACCTCATGGCCATGGGATACAGCACAGGGAAAGCCAGTGTATGAGCTTTACACCAAGCTCTTTGCACCACGTATTATTTGCACCACAGATCTTCTTATCCTCTGGACAATTTTTAGGAAACTAGAGTTTTGTTAACAATCTTCAGTAATGTGGGGAGCTTGAAAGGATTCTGTGGAGGGCTCCTGGGATCCCTAGGGCCTGACTAAAGCATGCCTGGCTCCTCCTTACCACAGAAGCTGGTATCTGCCCTGTTCTGGACAAAGTGCTTGATTGCTTACCCATGGATATTGGTGTCCTAAGAAATCTTCATCTACTTCAGCAGGCACAGCTCAGGGAGGCCAATTAATTAGTCTTCCAGCTGATAGATTGATGCATTGCCACTGTTTAACAAAGCACAAATTAGCATGTTGTGTCTGATGGCCTGGTCATCTCTCACTATTGACTCTAATTTGCCAGAGTAGAAGGAACATAAGAAACCTGGGAAGAGTGGTGACAAGGGACTTCTGAATGCTGAAAAAGCATTTATTGAACACTGATTATGTGCCAGGTTAAGTGTGTCACTCATGTTACCTCATTTAAGACTCATAGAAACCCTGTGAGGTAGATTTTAGTATTATCCCAAGTTTACGAATAAGGAAATAGGCTCAGAGAGGTTGAATTACTTTCCTAAAGACATACAGCTCTTTAGTGGTAGGGATGGCAGGAAAAATGAGGCAATAGTAATAGTTACGTCTGGCCCTGGCACACTTAGCGGATTGAATTTCTGCTGATCCAGTGACTTTTCCTATGTCCTCTTATCATCCACTTCCCTCTACTTCTCTAGTCTCCCACACAACAGGAAGCCTTTCTCTGTTGTCATGATAATGAATTATACTCTGCTGATCCCTCATTCTTTTGTGTCAATCCCATCTGCTAAGGAGTGGAATCATATCATAGTGATTGCAAGATGTGTACCTTTGCAACCTACCTGCAGCGTGGAGGGCAGAATTCATCATAATGAAGGCATGAAAAAGACTTGTTTCGTTCCTTGGCTGCAATTAGCTGACGAAGCTTAAGACCTTTGAAGTCCAACTTCTTTGATCCCAGCTGCTCTGTAGCTGATCCTGCCAGGCTGCTTTGAAGTGAAGAAATCTACAGTTCCCTATTTGTAGGATATGGGAAGTGCTAGAAGGGCATGTGGAATTTATGGGCCCAGTTAAGTGGCTGCTGCTAGAATCCAGGTGTGACATTTCATGAGAGTTTGAACTAGGGTGGGGAAATGAACGTGACAATAAAGGTGGGGGGGGAATATGGTAGGTTCGAAGTTGTTAAAACCCACAGGATGTGGAAACCTTTTCAAAATGGGAGGTGAGGAAGAGGGAACATTTTAAGATGAATCATTAACTTCTGATTTTTGAGAATTTTAGATAATGGTGTCCTCCACAGATGGAAGACACAGTAACAGGAGCAGAGGCAGAGGGTTCAGTTCCATCTTATAAGATTCTCATGACAACCCATGGTAGGAAGGGAATCCAGGCACAGGGAACAAAAAAGCTGAAGAGACAAAAATCAACAAGGCCTGTCTACACAACAGCAAATGGATGGGTGTAATTGAAGTGCAGGATGCACACTGAAGGAGAGATTGAGATGAAGTTTAAAAGGTAGGGAGGTACTAGATCAATAAGGGCTTTTAAGACCATGTTGAGGGGTTTTGCTTTTATCTTTAGGGGAAATGGAAAATTAAATACAGGTTTTAAGCAGGGAAGTGACTTGATTATAAAGATTTCATTTTAGAAAAATATCTCTACAGTGCAGAGGGTGGCATGGGAGTAGGGTAATGGCGTAACAGGGGAAACTGTTGAAATAGCCCAACTGAGAGTTGATGGTGGTTGGGACTAGAATAGTAGCGATTGAGGTTGAGAAAACTGGATAGAATGAGAGATATTTTAAAGGTAGAATGGGCAAGACTTGCTGGTGACTTAGATGTAGAGGAGAGGTAAAGTGGGGAATCAGGTATAACTACTAGGTTCTGGCTAGGCAACTAGGTTGATGTTAGTGCCATTTAATAAGATGGGAGCCACGTTAGTAAGAATTGGTTTACAGTACATTTGTGTCATTACTATCTTCTTGTTCCCTTTGTTAGGAGTTTCATTTGATCTCTGCCTTTTCCTCACTGATTACAGCCAACCATTGATCCTTCTCTGCTCTAAGTCCCCAGAGAATTATCATCTGACTATGGTATACCAAATTTGGGTAGGCTCTACCAACCATTTGGGGCACTGGAGAGGTGTGTGCTTTGGGGATCATGGACATTTGATTCCTTCTTTTCCATCCAGTTATGACTATGGAGGAGAGAGCTAGAACTTGGGGTTAGAGAGAGCATCTATCCATAGGCCTAGGATGATCTGACTCAAGTAGAGATAATTCTTGGTTTGCTCTGATAATGCCCTTTACCACCATTCTCAAAAACCCAGCCAACCTCTGTATTTTTCTTTCCTATATCTATACAATACACTTCCTTCCAAAACACACACATACACCTATCATACTCTATTACCTCCATTCTTATTTTTCCTTACTTTCCAGAATGTGTCCTTCACTCTGCGATCCCTGGGTCTTTGCTAAAGTTCTCCTTTAGCAAGAGTACCACCACTCTCCCCACTTCCACGTATTGAATTCTATCCATCCTTTCCACACGAACTTTGATCATAGTTGCTCTAAGAATCCTTGCAGTTTTCCCCATCAAAATTAATCTTTATTCTATAGTAATTTGTTTACATATCTCTTGGAGCACTTATCTCAATGTTCACAGTCATTTGTGTGTGGGCTATGTAGTCTCATAGTTTGGGACCTAATAGAGGACAACAGCCAAGTCAAACATATCTGTGCATTTGAGAACTAGCCCTTTGATACATCCATGATTGGCATTCAATCAAATAGTGTGAAATTTAAATGACTATCTCCCAAATGACAGTAAAAGCACATATTAAGTGTTCACTATTCTTTTTATTAAGTGAAATTTCACTTTTATCCTTATCATCCTGGAAAATTTATTATTTTATTTTCTCACTCAATATATTACTGCCCTGGAAAATGGCAAATGCAGTGCATTGACTTTTTCCCTTGGAGGAGGCTACTTTGTGCTATAGTAAATACTGATGAGTGTAAATATCTGTAATAAACAAGGATAAATGGTACTACTTGGAATCAAGTCCACAACTTTGGTTGTCTAAAGTCAGCAACAGGAAAAAGGATATGGCAGGGAATAAAACTATATGTGCTCTTCATCTAACACACTTAATCCCTCTCAGAGTCTCTATTTTTCCTACTTAACAACAATTAAACAACACAGGAAAGTGTGTGTGTGTGTGTGTGTGTGTGTGTGATGTTGGCACAAGGCTTAGACTAGAATGCTAAGTTCCCCGTTGCCATTAACATGCTATTTTAATCTTATTCATGGAAAGTAGGGTTCTGCGTCTTGTCTCACTTCAGTATCTGCTTTGTGACATTAACAATTCCAATAACTTTGACTCTCTGAGGCAAACTTATTTAACATTTTATAATCATATCTTGCAGTTGGTGTCTTCTCATATCCATTCACTTTCTGAGTTGCCAATAAATACTAAATGCCTAGGAGTAAGGACATGTCAAAATCTGTTTGGAATGTAAATAGCACAAACATAGTGATGTCAACTTGACGTAATGCACTAGCTATGATTGCCCCTCATTTTTCAACAAATTCAAATATTTGTTTCTTCTCACTCTCTTATTTTGGTAGCATCCCATATCAAGGTTTAAAAACATCTAGGAGTGCTGGGTAGGAGGACTGGATTACTTTGAGAAGCCCATCCAAATAAGAATCCACTTTCCTTACCCATGACGAGCTGGTGAATACAGGTAGTTCACATTCATGTGGAAGGAAAAGGCTCATTGAACTTTATTTCACATGGCCTCCCTGCTCCATGTGTGAAGTGATTTAATACCCCTGCAGCAGGCAAACAACGACAGCATCTTCAGTTGTTACAAACTGATCATCCAACAGATTTTGATAAATCACTATAACCTATGTGTCATGGAAATACTGAATGCTGAATATGTTTAAGCTACTACATAATTCACTGAAATATATCAGGTATGCTAATGCTAATATGAATTTTGAATCAGCTCTAACGAAAGAACAATTATTTGTTCTTTTTCATTTTTTGCAACTTGTCTCCATGTGATGCATTGTCAAAGTAAACCTTGCAAGACAAAGAGTGTAGAAGATTGCCAAGTTTTCTTCATTTTAAGAAACAAAATAATTTAGAAAATATTTAAGCCCATAGCATTTGGATAATCAGGGTTATGTCAAGCAATGAAGTACCATTTAGAATTTAAGCCACTAGTAAACATCTTTAGTGTCACTGTAGTGATGCCCATACCCTAGGCTCTAAGATAATGGTGACAATTTAGGAAAGATGGCACTTACAGGAACCTTGCATTGTCCATTTTTGAGTGGGTAAATTTAATGGGAAAAATTAAGGTAACCTCAAAAGTGCTGCGTAAGAAGGTAGGTCATTGTTTTTCTGAAAAACACTAAGGTAGTTATGATTGGGATTTTTAAATAAAATCCTAACATAAATAGTCTCTGGCACTTTGAATGTCATGAAACTGCCTTAACAGAAAGAAAGTGGATGGAGAAACTTGTGGAAAATGGCAGATGTATGATCAATCTTTTTGAAAAAAAAATTATTTTATATCGGAGTAGGGTTGATTTATAATGTTGTGTTAGTTTCAGGTATACAGCAAAGTGATTCAGTTATACATACACATATATCTATTCTTTTTCAGATTCTTTCCCCATATAGGTTATTACAGAATATTGAGTAGAGTTCCCTGTGCTATACAGTAGGTCCTTGTTGATTATCTATTTTATGTATAGTAGTGTGTATGTATTAATCCCGACTTCCTAATTTATCCCTCTCCCCACCTTTCCCCTCTGGTAACCAAAAGTTTGTTTTCTAAGTCTGTGAGTCTCTTTCTGTTTTGTAAATAAGTTCAGTTGTATCATTTTTTAGATTCTGCATATAAGTGATATCATATGATATTTGTCGTTCTCTGTGTGCCTTAGTATAATAATCTCTAGGTCCATCCATGTTGCTGCAAATGGCATTATTTCATTCTTTTTTATGGCTGAGTAGTATTCCATTGTATATATGTACCACATCTTCATCCATTCGTCTGTCGATGGACATTTAGGTTGCTTCAGTGTCTTGGCTATTGTAAACAGCGCTGCATCGAACATTGGGGTGAATGTATCCTTTCGAGCCATGGTTTTCTCCAGATATATGCCCAGGAGTGGGATTACTGGATCATATGGTAGCTCTATTTTTAGTTTTTTAAGAAAGTTCCAACATTGTATAGAGGATATTTTACCATTATTTTGAACAGTGAGCCACGTGGCACAGAGGGGAAATATATATTCTCATTTTTAGTTAAATAAAGCTGTAGGCCTGGGTTTGAATATATAGTTACGAACAATTTGGGCACCCTTGACTTAATTTGTAGTAGAACTAAGGAACTCTCTTCATCCAATGTCAATAATTTTCAGGATAGATAGCCGGGATATTGTCTACAGAATATAAGTTTGGTGAGTAAGTAGAACACTAAAGAGATTAATTTCCCTGAAGCACTCCCATCTGTGATATATAATTTGGGGTATAGGATGAAAATAAATAGATGGATGATAGATAGATAATCTCTAACACTTTGATAGATTTCCCAAGGGTTAGTTGTTTATCACTGATCCTTACAGTCATCTCAGGATAGGCTTGAACAACAGTCTATATGTACCTAGTGGAAAGACCCATGGTTTCCCGAAGATGTCTGTGGTTTCCTTTTACATGGTTCCCCCGACTTTGTATTCCTCCTTATTACTGAGTTGGTTCTGCTTCAAGACCATCTTACCATACCCCTTTTTCTGTCTTTGATCTATACTGGGACATCTCAGATGTGGAATTTAGTCCTATAATTTCCACACAAAGCTTTTGTGTGATTTAGCAGATTTTCCTAGACGTCTGGGGAAGTCACAAGATGTTTCGATTGTAACAAAGCAAACAACCTAACATGATGTATTTAAACATTGCTGTTCTTAAACCTCCTTTGGACACTCTGTTTTGGGGTATAATGTAAGTGATTTTTTTTTTTTTTTACTGACTTCAAGCCAGAGAAAGGTGACAAACAGGGACATCTGGTTTATTCCCCACCAGTTAAATAACAGTTACTCCTCATCAGTGGGGCAGAGCAGGACAGGCCTCAGCAGCTCCCTATGTGAACACCAGAGCAAGCAATTCATAATAGCCTGCAACAGCTAGCTTTCTGAAAAGGATGTGATAATGCCCTTTACAGTTATTTCATAAGGGAAAACTGCTTTGATATACATGTTTTTAGATTACATTTGTTTTTCCAAGTGTGCAATCTTTCCATAAGTCATTGTATGTATGTGTATTTATATATGTGTGTTTAGAAAACATAACCCGTTAAAACTGAAGCAAAACAATGTAAATAGCTCGTGAAGATAAGATTTAAGACTTAAGAGCAGGCATCTTTGCTTTTTGCCCTTTGCTTTAATGATTAGACTAGCTAGAAATTTTTCTGTTGTGGTTTTCAATAAATAGCTCTTGCACTTACTTATTATTCAATTTTGTGTTTTCAAAACCACTAATTTTGGCTTTTAAAAAATCTTATTATTTACTCATTCCCATCTTAGATATAGACTCCTTTTTTCTCACCTTAGTTAAATGCTTATTTATCCAGTTTCTCTTAATTAATAAGAAAAGCATTAAATTCCATCAATTTTAATATAAAGTATTTTCACATATTTTTAAATATTACATAATTGTAGCTTTCATTAACTCTGACATGTTTTCAATAATATCTTTAACATTTGTGTTGTTTATTTGCTTGAATCTTTATTAATTTCTACTTGTATCATATTGTGGTCAGATAATGTGACCTATACAGTTTCTGAATTTAGGTATTTTTGAAGTGAGGTATTTTTCTAGCTTAATATTGATCTATTTTTATAAATGATCCATGAGGGTTTGGGAAAGAAGCTATATTTTCTATTTATTTGGCAGTGTTCTATGCAGCTATTAAATTAACCTTATTAACTTTATTGCTTGTATCTTCTGTAGTTTTATTTTTTGCCTAATTGGTCAGAAAATGACTGAGATAGATATGTTAAAGTCTTATACCATAGTTAGGTTTTCATCAATTTCTCATATTTTTGACATAATTTTGTCTTACATATTTCAGTGCAATCAAATTCAACTGTGTAAAAGATTCATGATTTTTATCTTTTCATTAATATATTTGCTCATTCACTGCTTTGACATTGAATTCTAATTTTCCTTTTCACAATAATGTGACCCCTACTGTTTCAGGGCCTGTGCAGGAAAAAGGTAGTGACACAGAAGTGGAAGCTGAAAAACCCAGCTTTACTGAAGTAAGGAAGGATATGCAGGATTTCTTGACATTGAAATGCTATTATTTTATTCAGATAATTTATGTCAGGTCTCTGACATTGAAAGCCCCCAGGGATGGGGGAAAGTAGAGCTCTTAATAGTCTGAGGGAACCTAAGGAAAAGGCCAGGTTATTTGTAGGCCAACACACCCACTGTCAAAGTGTGGAGAAGACAGGTGTATTAGTCAGTTTTCCAGAGAAACAGAACCAAAAGGAGATATATGTATATGTATATATACACATATACATATATATATATCATGATTCACATGATTGTGGAGGCTGAGAAGTCCTGACATCTGCAGAGTGAGTTGGCAAGCTGGAGACCCTAGAAAACCAATGATGTAGATCTGTTCCAAGTCCAAATGCCTGAGAAACAGAAGAGCCAGTGGTGTAGTTCCAATCAGAAGGTTGGCAGGCTTGAGAACCAAGGAGCACCAATATTTCAGTTTGAATCCAAGGCAGGAAAAAGTAGATGTCCCAGTTCAATGGAAGTCACATAGGAAGAATTCTCACTTACTTGGGGGAAGGTTAGCCTTTTTGTTCTATTCAGACCTTCAATTGATTGGATGATGCCCACCCACATTAGGGAGGGCAATCTGCTTTACTCAGTTGATCAATTTAAATGTTGATTTCGTCCAAAAAACACCCTCATAGACACACCCAGAAATAATATTTGACCAAATATCTGAGCACCCTATGGTCCATTCAAGTTGACACATGAAAACACAATAGGTATAAGCAGGATAGCAGTAACTTCTAAAGGAACCCCTTCTGGTTCCCAGGAAATTGCAGTATATATGGGGTGAAACCTGAAAATAAACAGAAATGTAGCTGTCAGGTTACCCAAGAATTCAGAAGTTTAAGCAGAATCCAAATAATTAAGTCACAAAGACTAAGTTTTATAGATGATAACAGTCACAGCTCTTTATCAAAGCCTTTATCACTGCGCTTTATCACAACTTGGGGACTCAAAGTATAGTCTGTAGTTCACCACTGAGATTGTTGTAAGAATAGCCATTTCACAGTTTAATGTATCAGAAAGGAGAAGCTCTCCTTGGTTTTGCCGAGACTAAAAGCTGCACAGGTGAGGCTGGCAAATGCCACAACATAGGATACATGTAATGTGCTACTTTGCCATGTGCAGGTTTTGCTTCTCCCCTCCCTTCGTGCCCCCCTTCCTTGTTTTCTTTCCTTTATTGTGCCAACTGAGTTACTTGAAGAGTCCATAAGACAGCAGCCATGTTGTCTTTTTTGAAAATGGTAATGAGAATGATAAAACTGGGAAATGTAATATCAAAATACTTTGCAAATTCCAAAAAAGAAAAAAAAAAAAAAACAGCATCCAAAGTGTAGTGCCTCTTGCAAAGAAAGAACTCAAAAATTATTAGTTTTCTTTCTCTTTACTACTATCCCTCCCTTCACTGGCCATCTAGCAGTGCTTCCTGTTATTCCCTGCCTCTTCATCCCCAGGCTAATGTGGTGAGAGATTGCAACAAGGGTATGATATATCTGAACTGAAATACATTTTCCTTTGGTGAACTCTTGCCATGTCCAGAATTTTCTCAAACTACCTGTTTAGCTGTATGTGTGTTTTAAATGTTATTTTCTTGAGGGAACTTACAACAATTTTCCCTGTCCTCTAGCAATCAACAGTATTTGTTCAGTGCACATGTAGGAAGTACTCTAGGCCATATTTCATTGTAGAATGCTGAGAATACAAAGATGAATAAATTGGATCCCTGCCAACAGGGAACTGGGTCTTGTGAAAGTTTAAAGAAATTCCTTTCCAATATTGTCTTTGGAAGCCAGAATTTATTTTTAACAGTTGACATCACCAAAATCTTAGTTTTCCAGCTTCACTTAAAAGTTCTTACCCAATGAAATCATACATGACCATGAAAATCCTGAAAATGTACCTGAAAGTTTCAGAACAATCTTTCTTTCTCAAACAAGATTGTGAGCATTTCTTCAACTGGAGGCTAATCCAGAATCCAAATTTTAGAGGCTCAGAATTTTAATTATTACACACCAAAATGTGTCTCTCTCCCAATATTGTCTTTATCAAATCTTTTGATACTTTTGCTTCCAAAATATTGGTAGTTTAATTATGAACTAAATTGAAATATTACAGATGTGGCCTTTTTTGTTTAGAAATTCACTTTGGATTGATAAATTTAAAGAAACATAGTTAGATATATTTAAGGAGAACTCATGAATTACTGTTAATTTGCAGCACATGCATGATATAACAGTACTCTTAAATAGCTGCCATATTTGTACTGTATGCCAAATACCATCCCGGGTGTATGTCATCCCATTGAATTATCACAGGTAGCCTGCCAGACATCCCAGTTTTACAGATTGAATAGCTGTGAGGGAAATTTGTTCAAGCTGTGTCATTTTTCACTGAAGAAGTTATTTTATTCTGTATTGTCTCTTATGTAATGATGACCATATTATTGATATTGATCTACTATATTCAAGGTAATGTCAAACTTTATAAGACATGTGGAAAAATGCTATTTGGATATAAGAGACTTTTTTCACTCTCATGGTGAGTGAAATAGCCACTGAGGAAATCTTATGGGGTCCCCAGCCCTGAAATATCTAAGCAGAGAAAACAAATGCTTGATAGAGTACTATAAGTGTATTTTTTCCTGTGAATTACATAACAAGATTTAGCAGCTTGTCTAAATCTGAAAGACATTTGAAGCCATTTTCAACAACTGTAATGTGACCTTAAATATCTGTGATTCCTATTGGTGACAAAGTCACAGCTACTCCATTTATAATGTAAGGAAAGCCTGAATTTCAGTTAAAGTTTAATGAAAAGAAAGATGGAATTGTTCCTGTCTAAATTCATAAACACCAGGTAAAGATCCCCTACTCTAACAGAAGTCATTGCAATGAGGTGATATAAAGGAAGAACTGGGAAGGAAGGCAACTTTGGAGCCACTGAGGGTGTTGTAGTGGCCTGGGTGTATTATCAATACCTCGAGGAAGACACAGAAAAATGGCAGCTTGATGACATTGAGCTCATCCTTTTACAAATGCGTAAGTTCTTCCAAATATGGATAGAATCCGCATATTTTTTTATATTTAGGGTTACTAGTTCTGAGATATTTGTAGACTTCGTCTATTCTAATTGTCTTTTTAATTTACAGGATAGTAGTATAATGAACTTCAACAACTTGTATGTATCTGATTCATACTATCAATATGAATTGAAAATATTAAACTGAACAATAAATTCATTTTCATGAAGTTTGAAATAAGAGAATTAAAAAAATTGTCTTCACATCCACATTTATATCTGGAAATGGAAGACCTCACACATCATTTAACATTTCATATACCTTTCCTATAAGTTCTCAGTCATGTTATTTAGCATGCTGAGCAGCAGTGTTACTGGTGAAACTGAAATTTGCAACAGCTTATTTTTGTTGAAGACATAATTTCCACTATGCTTGATAGGTACTCCTTTGTAAACTTGCCATCTGTATGTTTTGATGCCTGTGATTTTATTTTTTCACTTAACAGCCTTTCACAGAGGCATTATTTATTCTAGTTGCATTAAACAAAGTTTAATTTGCAGTCCCTTTTTCCAGTTCACCAAGTTTTCCATCACGCATCTTTTCTGTACACCAGTCATATTTCTTACAATAGTTTGATTCTGAAGATGTCTTAAGCCATATTCTCTGAACACAGATTTAGTTTATTTGCATAGTAAACGCTTACACCCAGCCCCTTATAGCTTATTATTCTGTCATTCTCAACATGAGGCTTCTATCTTGTGGTCCATGATGGCTGCTCCAGGTCTGTATTCATCTCTTAGGGCAACCATAATAAATCACCACAAACTAGGTGGCTTAAACAATAGAAGTTTATCCTGTCATAGTTCTGGAGGCTAGAAGCCTGAAATCAAGGTGCAGCACCCATCCTTCCTCTGAAGACTCTAGAGAAGAATCCTTTTTAGCCTCTTTATGGCTTCTGGTGGTTATCAGCAATTTTTGGCATTTCATGGCTTGCCACTTCAGCTACTCTGATCTCTGCCTCACTTGTAACATGGCCTTCTTCTTGTGTCTGTATCCAAATTTCTCTTCTTTTATAAGGACACTAACCATTGGTTGGGCTCACACAAGCTAGCGTGACCTCATTTTAACTTGGTTACATCTTTAAAGACCCTATTTCCAAATAACGTCACATTCACAGGGGTTAGAACTTAAATATTTCGTTTAAAAAGTTAAAAAAATATTTTAATGAGGTGAATTTCACATAACATAAAATTAACCATTTTAAAGTGAACAATTTAGTGACATTTAGTACATTCAGGATGTGCAACCACTATCTCTGTTTAGTTCGAAAACATTTCCATCATTCCAAAGTAAAGCCCCTTACCCTTTAAGCAGTTTCTCCCAATTCCTACTAGCCCCTGGCAACCACTAATGTGCATTCTGTTTCTATGGATTTATCTATTCTGGATATTTCATGTAAATGGAATCACAAAGCATGTGATCTTTCGCAACTGGCTTGTTTCACTTAGCAAAATCTTTTCAAGGCTCATCTACCTATATAGCATGTATCAGTACCTGCTTTTTATGGCTGAAAAATATCCATTGTACAGGTACAGTTTTGTTTATTCATCTGATGGGTATCTGGGCTGTTTCTGCTTCTTGGCTATTAAGGACAGTGCTGCTGTGAACATACATGTAGATATAATTGAGTTTTCTGTTTTCAATTCTTTTGAGTGGATTTCAGGGTCATATGGTGTATTCTATGTTTAACTTTTTGAGAAACTGCCAAACTGTTTTTCACAGTAGCTGAACCATTTTATATTCTCACCACCAGTGAACTAGGGGTCCCATTTCTCTCTGTCCTTGTCAATATTGGTTATTTTCTGTTCTTCTTTATAGCCATCCTAGTGGGAATGAAGTAGTACTTCATTGTTTTGATTTGCATATCCTTGGCTATTAACTCAAATACTTGTGTCAGTTCTGAGTTGGTCTCCATATCATTTATTAACTTGAATTTCTATTTAGTGAGATTAAACATCATTTCAGATGGTTAATGGTCAGTTCTATATCTGTCTTGTAAATTTTCTGTCCATGTATTTTTCACATTTTTCTATCAGATTTGGGGTCTTTTGTCCCACCATTTTTTAAAGTCTTTATGTATTAGTGGTATTAGCCTATTATTTAGGATATATGCTACAAATATTTTTCCAAGTTTGTCAGTTATCTCTGAGTTTGAGTTTGTTATGTTGTGTTATGCCTTAAATTTTTAAAGTAGTACAGTGTATCAATGTACCTTGGGTGAGTAAGCCACTAGTAACTTCCAGGAAGTTACCGGTCCATAAGAAATCTAGGAAAAACCCACTAAGGCAGAAGGACACATGCTAAGGTGAAGATCATAAGCTAGGCAGCCCTCTATTAGAGTTAGGAACCTATGACCTATGGCTAAAGCCACCACCCATTTCCTCCAAGGCCAAAATCTGGAATGAGAGACCCTTTACCTAGTGAGCTAAATGGATAGGACTGATTCACAAACTGTCTTCCAAGAAGCTGGAAGTTTGTTGTATAGCTATTCATGAATATGACCCCCCCCAAGTGTCCCTCCTCACAGGAGTGAGATAGGCTCTGTTTCTCCAGGAGAAGGAAGGGAGGTAGCATGTTCACAGTACCAGCAGTAAAATAAGGTGGGAAATGTGTCTTGTGGCTGAGGAACCATACTGAGAAGTGCTTTTCACAGAAGGCTCCCATGCCTCTGGTTAAGCCAGGCCTTTCCCTGGGTTTGTTCCTAAGTCTCACGTTGTAGTTTTCTGTAAGAAAACACCCAGTACAACTTCCAACATGGGCATATTTTCCTCTACTCACCTATAGTGGTAAAATCCAAGTCTGAGTATTACACCTCTGAGATGAACTCAATCCCCTAGATTTGAAACAAGATGAGGATACCCAGTAGAACAAGTTTATTCACTAAGAACTTTGATAACCTAAAGAGATTTCAGTCTGGAAATAGAAAACTGAGGAGAACTACGTGAACAGAGGGAAAAGGAGGTAGGACAGAAAAGTTCCCTGGTAGGAACTGAGAAGTATAAGTTCTTCAAGGTGTATAAACGGGAGTCATAGAAGGGGAAGTAGGGTGATTCAAATTTCCACTTAAATATGGCCACTTTGTCTTAGAGGGATTTTAGATAAGACATCAAAAATAATAGACAATGGTGAAGGGTGGGCAAGAACAGCATGAACCACTAGTGGAGATGGCCAATGGGGAAAGGCATGGGGGAAACATTCTCTCCCTGCCATGTGCACTACCAGAATGGAACCAGGGGAGATAAGAAGACATGGCAAGTCGCTTTGGGATGCATCTTTAGAGGGTGCTAAAGAAACCCCCTCTTCATCCAACCAGAGCATTTTGGCTTCCCTGACACCTCAACCCCTCCACCACCAGCACCATGGAGGTGTTGGGAGCAGTGCTTTGAGATGTCTAGCCGCCTCAGGGCTACCACTGGCTGGAGCAATGACTTGATTGACCAAACAAAGGGTAAGGGTAATTGATCCTCTTTGACTTGGGAGGGGTATATATAGGAAAGATAGGAGCCCTGGGATAGATCACTGCTTGCCTTCAACATGGATGAGGTGTGTTGCAAATCAGAGGAACCTAGCACAGATATTGAACGGCCAACCACAAGCACAGAACAACCAGCCCCTAGCATGGAACAACCAACCAACCACATGCGTGAAACAACTAAGTGCAAGCTCAAAACAACCAACCCCTAGCATGGAACAACCAACCACAAGTGGAGAACAACCAGCCACAAGGACTCAAGAAATGGAGAGGATGACCCCCTGTCATTCCAAGTGCAGAGACAGTGCTGAGGTCGGATGACCCTACCCATGCTCCTCCTCTTCCTCATAGATCCCCCACCCCAGACGCCTATGCTGTCCGTGCCAGGCACAAACCCCATCCTCAGCCTCCACTCCATGTGAAGCCCCCTCCCCATCCAGTCTCCATCTTCTTCCCCCAAACTAGTGCTGTGCTCCGTGCTCACCTGTTGCCCCCACCACCACCACCCAGTGTGGAAGGTAGCCAGGTGGGTAGAAATGTCCCTGCAAGAGTGTGCAGTCCCAAGATCCCCTGAACCGTCTATTACCTGTTCGAGAAAGCACACGAGAGAAACAAGGGCAACGACATCTGACTGTTACCTCCAGCTGATGAACAGAAGGAATCAAAATCAGAGACCACAGCTCCAGCCGGAGCAGAACCAAGACACCGCAGACAACCCGGCCCATCCCAGAACCGCCCTGTGTATAGAGAGGCCTGGACACCAGCAGCTGTCTGCTGCGTCCCCAGAGGAGCCCGTGGAGAAACGGCCACCCTTGCAGACACCGAAGTGTGCACCAACAGCGTACACAGGTGGTGATGGTTGAAATAGCATCAACAAGATCTGAGAAAGAGGTGTGCATGTGTGTGTGCGTGTGTGTGTGTGTATGTGTATGTACGTGTGCCAGTTCTCTGTTTTTGTGGGGAGGGAGGGAGGGAAGGGAGGGGCAGGTGTGTCTGAGGGCTGGGAGAAGAGTCCTGCAGAGTCAGGGGCCAGACCTGCAGGCCCACAGTTAGCCAGACATGGGGGATAAAGATGAGGTGAGGACTGCGACCTGAAGACAGATTCCTCCTGAACACTTTATCCCATGGGCAGGAAGAAAAGGATTTGGAGTTTCTCCATGTGTGAGTGTGAGTGTGGCGGAGGGCCTCCAGATGGGTTGACATGTGATGTGTCAGGTGACAATGGCACACACCCCATAAAAGCAGACATATTACCTCCAGACCATATACTTCATAGTGGTGTTTGTTGCACGTCATCCTATGCTGTAAGCAACTAAAGGCCCTCAGAAAAATTTAAAAACAAAAACAAAAAACTTCATCCTACTGAAAGTCACCAGCAACATCCCTAAACACTAAAATGATGGTATTTGTAGGCCATATTCCCAACGCTAATTAGGGTACTTACTTGCTCAGAAACTTGGGATAGAGCAGTGGCCAGTGGCGGGTGGGGCAGTGGGAGAGTGAAGGTGAAAATAAGGAGCATTGTCTACTGAAAATTTTGATCATTTAAAAAATTTTTAATTAAGTTTTTTATTGAAGTACAGTTGATTTACAATGTGTTAATTTCTGCTGTATAGCAAAGTGACTGTTATACATATATACATTCTTTTTTTATATTCTTTTCCATTATGGTTTATCACAGGATATTGAATATAGTTCCCTGTCCTGTACATTTGGACCTTGTTTATCCTCCTGAGAATTTTTAATACAAAAGTAAAACTAAGTAAAAGCTAGTTGTGTTTTTATTATCTCCACCATATGCCAGCATTTCTACATAATGCAAGTCATTAAATATTCTACTGCCTCCAAAAATCTTTCTTGGGGTGGTATTCTAGAGGTTTCGACATCAACTCTAGAGGATTGAATTAATCCTATTCCTTGAGTTACTTGTTTGGGACTCTCTGCTGTTTATTTACTCATTTATTCTCCTTCATTTCCACTCCCCAGCCCCATTTGCCTTTTCTTCACAGTCAGTCATTCTAATGGATTTTATGCACATTCTTCCCCTTGTTTGAATGTTAATAAAATGCACATTGTGGCCTATGGGCATGCATTTTAAATTTATGTATCTGCTATATATCATTGTTCCTTAATATTTCACTCAGCAGTATTTATACATATAGCTGATTCACTTTGTTGTACAGCAGAAACTAACACAACATTGTAAAGCAATTATACTCCAATAAATATGTTTAAAAAAAATAAAAGCAATAGTAAATTAAAAAAGAAGACCTCTCCATGTTTCTATGTGTATGTCTAGTCTGTTGTTTCTTTCCCTTGGAATTGAATATTTCAGAAATGACTTTTTTTACTGTATAAACTTCAGAAAGCTATTTAGATTTTTAATATTATACAAAATATTTTTACTAGGTTAATCAAACACGTCTTAATCGCTTACCAAGTGATATTTGAGTTTTTAAATTGAAATTCAACTTAATATCTTAAATACCAATGAAATAATTAAACATTTCTTAAAATGGTAAAGTAGCATAATCATTCATATGTGGCTTTTTCATATTTTACTTAATTAGATTGGAATGAGATTTATCTGTTGAATAATTATTACATTTCAACTAATACTTTCTGGGAAAAAAAAAAAACAATTGAGCTTGAGGCAGTTATTGGGCCTGATTAGTCAGAAAGGATATCTGGTGATTCTTTTTGATTTTGTGATGGGTTAATAGTTAATTGATTAATTTCTCTACATATCTAAGACATAAGGTGAATTTTAGCCCTTAGCTGAAAGACAAAGCTAACATATTTACGTTTCTGCATTTGAAGTAGAAAAATAGTGGCTTTCCTCTCCTGACCCTAGTTCTGTACATAAATGACTTGAGTGACCCACCTGCCTTAGGGCTTGGTGATTTGTACTGGTGAGAAGTCCGCTCCCCCAGTGAGGAAGAGCAATCAAGTGCACCCCAGCCCCGTTCAGTGACATTGGTCATGTTGCTTCTCTGTTTTGGGGGAACACTGTGAGGAGGGAGAGTCATGAGGCATTCTAGTTGAATCAGAAGTAGAAGGCTCAGGTTTGTCCTGCTAAGAGTGCTAGGTTTCTTTTTGGAGCATCGGTTGTAACTAATTTCTAGGTGATAGTGTTTTAAAATTTCGTCTTCTGGTTTCTGGGCAGGCAAAAATCACCTCAGAAAACAAACCAAAAAAAAAATAGCAAGAACACTCCCTCCACACACATGGCCACGCACACAAGCTTCTCTAAATATGTGGACAGACAGGAAGGCATGTATCATATGTATGCGAGCGAACTCATCTCTGAGTGTCTGTAGTGCTGTGAAGATGTAGTCTTGATGTGACCAAGCCATTTGATGATATGTTTGCAGGAATTTGGAAGAAATCTGTCACGTCCATAATCACTTTGCATGCTCCATGTGTACAGATGTTCATATAACAGGTTTTTGTAAAGTGAGGCACTTCTACACTCCATCATAGGAAAAGAAAAAACACCTAAACAGAGGTATTAGTGACCCAAATCTGTTTGCCTCTGAATTCCCAAGCAGCGGCTCTAGGTAGCATATGCTACATTCCCATCATTCAAACATACACACACGCACACACACACACACACACACACATATGCATACACATGGGTGGATTTAACTGTTGATAGCTAGTGCAAATATTTAAGTAGCTATGTACAAAAGCTTTAATATTTGACCTTCAAGAAACAATTAGTGCTAATTTTGTAAAGGAGGCAATGCAATCAAGCAGTATAAATCTGAACAAAGACCCTGGCACACCACAGGCTAGAGATGTTTGTTGGATTAAAAGATGGCATTGGATCCTCCAAGCTCTTCACTCAGGACTCTGAGAGAAATTGTAGCTGCTTTAAAACTTTGCAAATCCCTGTTTCCCCAAGTTAGACATAGTAGACTATTACACATTTGTATTTTGGTGCAAATTAGTTTAGCAAGAATTGAGTGTACAGGCATATCTCAGAGATATTGTGGGTTCAGTTCCAGATCCGTGCAATAAAATGAATATCACAAAGCAAGGTACACCAGTTTTTTTGTTTTTCAGTACATACAAAAGTTATGTTTACATTATAAACATCTATTAGGTATGCAATAGCATGTCTAAAAACAATGTACACACTTTAATTAAAAATACTTTACTGGTAAAAATGATAACCATCATCTGAGCCTTCAGTGGGCCATAATCTTTTTTTGCTGCTAGAGGGTTTGAAATATTGTGAGAATTACCAAAATGTGATACAGACGCGAAGCGAGCAAATGCTGTTGGAAAAATGGCACCGGTAGACTTGTTCCATGCAGAGTTGCCACAGACAATTCGTTAAAAAAAAAAAAAAATGCAGTGTCTGTGAAGCACAATAAAACAAGGTATGCCCGTATTAGGGATGTAAGAAACCTCAGAGATCATGTAATTCACCACTGTCATTTAACAGATAAGGAAACTGAAGCCCTAAGAAAGGATGAAACTTACCCAGGGTCACACAGTAAATTAGAATGAGGTCTCCAGGGAATTCCCTGGCGCTCCAGTGGTTAGGACTCGGCTTTTCACTGCCGAGGGCGGGGTTCAATCCCTGGTCTGGGAACTAAAATCCCACAAACCATGCAGCGGTGGACCCCCAAAAATGTTAAAAAAATAAAGGTCTCCAGAGTTAATAGGTGCCCATGGAATTGATCTCCATGTAGAACTGGCCTAGTTCTGCCCAAGCAGGCAAAGCTGGCATCCTCAAGATGTCCTTAAGCTGTCCTGTTCACTTGTGGAAAACTTCAGATGAACGTTTTGGTTAAAGGCAAATAAAGTAGTTCATTGATGACATGTAACCCTTTGAAAACAGTAGCAGTCAACCCAGGATATGTGGTAGGCTCCAAATTCAGCAAAGGCATTTTAGGAAGAGATACACTATAAAAACCAGGAAGTAGTTTAAGCACCATTCTTCAAAAATCAATTATTTATACATGAAAGACATCCCCAAATCTCTACTAGAGTGTGTATGTTATAGAGATTCAGGGGTACCATTAACATGAGAGAGAGAGGGGGGAGAGGGAGGGAAGGAGAGAATGAATTAGTATTATAAAACTAGTTTTAGTTGGTATTAAAACCTAGAGACAGTTAAATTCTAAAAACAGTTTGGCATTCTATACTGTACCAGTTAATTGAGTCCATATGTAGTATTTTTTAAAAAGACACATCAGCTTCATTAATAACAAAGTCAATCTACTTTTGTCACTGTATAGATGAAATAACCAGATAATTAAGAACATAGCTCACTTTTTTAAATGTCTTATTTTTCAATTATAAAATTAATATATTTTCAGTGAAGAAGATTCAGAGAAGTCATAAAAATAAATGGAGTTCCTAATCTCATCACCCAGAGCCATCTTCTATTAATGTTTTGGTCCTTGTACACTTTTTTTCTTGAATTTCATTTATTTACTTTTTATACAGGTTCTTATTAGTTATCTGTTTTATACATATTAGTGTATATATGTCAGTCCCAATCTCCCAGTTCATCCCACCACCACCACCATCCCCCCCATCCCGCTTTCCCCCCTTGGTGTCCATACCTTTGTTCTCTACATCTGTGTCTCTATTTCTGCCTTGCAAACCGGTTCATCTGTACCAGTTTTGTAGATTCCACATATATGTGTTAATATATGATATTTGTTTTTCTCTTTCTGACTTACTTCACTCTGTATGACAGTCTCTAGGTCCATCCACATCTCTACAAATGACCCAATTTCGTTCCTTTTTATGGCTGAGTAATATTCCATTGTATATATGTACCACATCTTTATCCATTCTTTGGCCTCCTCTACTTTAATATTTATATATGGGCAAGTTTCAGGATTCTCTCGTGTGCTCCCTTCTCGTCCCAATATACACCCCACTGCCTGGGTGGTTTTAGACACTCCCAGTGCTCACATCAGTGATGTTCTCATGAACTACGAAGTTGTATTTCCAGTTCAGATCAGCTTCTGAACCTCAAAGTAACATCAGCAACAGGATACCCCGTATTGCTACTCAGATGTTTTTCATACACCTTAATCTCAACATGTTTAAAATAAAAATCATTTTTACCTTCAAATTTGCTCATCTTCCGTTTTCTCTCCTGTCACATCCACCTAATTTCCCAGGGCAAAAATCTAGGATCATTTTTGACTTCTTTTTTTACCTCCTCCTAATCCTTTTAAATAGTTCTAAAATTATATCCACCTCTTTCCAGCTCTACTGCCTGTTTTAGTCTCAGCTTCTACAATCTCTTATTGGATTAATGCCGTCTGCTAACTGTCCTCCTTGTAGTCAGTCTTTCCTCCTTCAAACCATTTAACATTACAGCAAGAGTTAATGTTCTAAAATGAATGTTTGATCATGTCACTGCCTATTCTCTCCATGAAAAAGTCTAAGCCCCTTAAAACAACAGCAGTGGCCCGTCCAGAAGTCATATACAGAAAATGCTTTTGCAGTTACAGGAGGGGATTATGGTGATAAATGTGCTCGGAATCAGGAGTTAGTGAACTCATCTTAAGACTGATTTTGCATAGCACTTTGCAACACTTTGAGAAAATGTTAACTTTTCATACCAGAGACTGGGAAGATGGCTAACAATATATTGGTGAAAAGATTGCCCCTCTTCCAAGCCACCCTCTTGATCTGTCCCCTAAGACATGACCCTACATGAGTTGCACCTCCTTAAAATTCATTTCACTTTTGGCCACCCTCATCCCTGGTCATTTATCAATCACCCTTTAAACCAGTCAGTGGATGCTTATCGAATACCCACTATGTGCTAAAAATTATGCTAGACATTAGGGACATGATAATGAACAGGACATAGTCTCGGACCTCATGGAGTTTCAGTGTAGCAGAGGAGATAGCCATAAAAGTATTCTAGTATTAATTACTTAAACTTGTAACAAGTGACTATTTGGACATGGTAGAATCTAGCCCAGGGTTTCTCAGCCTTGGCACGATTGGTGTTTTGGGTCAGGTAATTCTTTGTTGTAGGTGGCAGTCCAGTGCACTGTAGGATATTTAACAGCATCCCTAACCTCTACTCACTAGATGCCTGTAGCACCTCCTACCCAGTTGTGATCATCAAAAATGTCTCCAGATGTTGCCAAATGTCCCTCGGGGGGGGGAATTACTCCCAGTTGACAGTCACTGTTCTATACCAAGGTTACCATTGATTGATCGATTGATTTAGCAGTCAACTATCTTTAATTTCCTCAAGCATGCCACATTTTTTGTGTTAACTCAAAACCTGTGTACACACTGTTCCCTCTGCCTAAATCACTCCACTCCTTCCTTGATTGAGTCACCCCAACATCTCCCATCCCAACACTTTGACTCTAGAGTAGATGCCTCTCAGTGTTCCCATAGCACCCAGGTCATTTCTCATCTCATACAAATACACCTTATGATAATTTCCTGTTTACTTATCTATACCCTCCACTACTGTCTAAGTTCCATGAGGATAGAACCTGTCTTATTCCTCACTCTATCCAAAAAGTTTAGACTTTTATTTGGCACAAAAAATGCTGAACAATGTGTAGACCTTTATTTGGCACAAAAATTATCAATGTTGAATTGATAATTGAATGGATGAAAGAATGTTTCAGCTAGGGCAAGAGGGAACAAAGTGGTCATCCATGATTGAATGACAACAATTAATTGTGCTGATTTGTCGCAGTCATTTTCATAAGACACCAAATGTCAACATATACAATCACCTCTGAAGTACTAGGTGAAGTGGTCAGCAGACACCTCTGGCTATCCCTCGTAGCTGACTCTTGATCCATGTTTTTCCTTTTCTTAATTTCTGATTCCATACATCCTTGTTTTTCACTACAGTGTGAAGACAGGACATAGTATAAAAATTAGAAATTGACTGATGGTGTCTAGTTTACAGATTATTTGGCAATTTAGAAAGCTATTTTATTTTACAGCTGTGGCAAAATACTTTTACCTAAAAGAGCTGGGACAAGCCTAGTGGAACCTTGGGGGCTGGGACACCCAATAGAACCCTAGCCCAGCAAAGCTGTCGGGGCAGAACTCCCCACCTAAAACTATGGGGGTAATGCTGCCACCCCAGTTGACTTGGAAGATGGGACATTGAGCCAAGAAGATTATTCTCAAGAGTTAAGGTTTCATGGCATTTGTCTTCCTAGGTTTTGGACTTGTTTGGGATCTGGCACTTTTTCTTCCTCTTGTAATGGGAATGTCTATCGTATACCTGTCCTACCATTGTATTTTAGAAGCACAAAACTTGTCTGGTTTCACACGTGCACATCTGGGAGGAATTTTGTCCCAGGATGAAACTTACCTTGAGTCTCACTCATTAGATGACATTTAGATGTGACTTTGAATTTCAGACTTCAGAGTTGATGTTGGAATGAGTTAAGACTCTTTGGGCTGTTGCATGTGAGAAGAACATGAATTTGGGGGGGCAAGGGACAGAATGTTATGGACAGAATTATGTCCCCCTAAAATTCATATGTTGAGGCCCTAGCCCCCAGTGTGATGGTATTTGGAGATGGGAACTGATTAGGTTTAGAGGAGATCATAAAGGTGGCATCCTAACCTGATAGGAATGGTGGCTCTGTAAGAGAATATCTCTCCCTGTCTGTGTCTCTCTGTCTCTCTCCATGTGCACGCACCAAGGAAAGGCTGTGTGTGCACACAGTGAGAAGGTAGCCATCTGTAAGCCAGGAAGACATCCCTCACTGGAACCTGGCCCTGCTAGCACTTGATCTGAGACTTCCAGCCTCCAGAACTGTGAGAAAATAAATGTCTGTTTTTTTTAAGTCTATGGTATTTTGTTGTGGCAGCCTGAACTGATTAAGACAAGTCCACATCAAAGACACTGGCTTTTTCTTAAAAGTTCATCTAGACCCCTGGTGATGTCCTCTAATCTAAGCCGTAATGCTTTACCTCCAAGTACCCTGTGGACTTTTGTAAATTCAGTATTACCTTCTATGCACACCAGACACCCCTGCTCAAGGCCCCAATTCTGTCAATGGCACCACTGTTCTCCCAGGTATCTGAGCTTGAACATATGATCATGTTTACCTCATCTCTCAGAAGCCCCCACACCTAATTTTCTTCTCCAGACGTTCTGTATTCTATCTCTTTTTACTGATAGGCATAGAGATGCAAGATATATTATTGTGTTTCATAAATTCTGAGAGGCACCACTATTTGATGTACCACTAAGGAAGTAAAAACACTGAGAGTTAAGCTGCGATGCAGCATTTATTGTAAAATGCATCCCAATTACAGGGATGTTAAAATGTGGAAAATGTGCATCACAGAATCAGTAAAATGAAGCAAGTGGAAAAATCAAGGACACTACAATATATAGAGCATGATACCTATATCAATCACATCGCAGCAGGAAACTGATGATCCATCAAAATTAGGGTAATGTGAAGAAGGTTTACTTATAAAGCAGTTAATTACAAAGATGCGGGTGGGTCATGGGGTAGCCATAAGTAATAGTGTAGGAACCTGCATCTAGTAGCAGTAGAGCTAATTCCGCTCCTAGGGCCACAGTGATGAGAAACGGAAAAATGTAGCAGGATTGGGAAGGAGAGTGAATCATGTGAAGCAGGTTGTATTGAGAGGAGAAATTTCTTCAGTGGAGGGGCACAGCAAGTGTAAAGCACACTTGTGAGGTGGGAGCAGAGGGGTAACTATTCTTATGCAACTTGCCTTCCTCCTTCCTCACCTTCTGCCAGAGCTTCCCATTGGCTGAACCCAGTTGGAAGCCAGAGGGCAAGAGGCCAAGGGTGATGTAATCCATACATTTCAGTCTTAGGAAAAGAGCAGGGTGGAAGAAGATGGAAAATGGATATATAGGGGCAAAAGCAGATATCTTGTATGTGTACAGTGTATACACATGTGTACAATGAAAAGAAAATGTGTTTGTGTACATATTTACATTTTCTAGAAGGAAACAAAACTTAACTATACAGGGCATATGGGATTCAGGTGACTAGGATTAGAAACTTTTACTTTTTATATCTTACTCTTCTTGGCTGTGTGAAGTCTTTTTTATAATTATTGCTTTTATAGTAAAAAAATAAATAAAAGAAAAAATACCTAATAAAAGTAGCCCCACAGTTTTATCATTCTCTCCGTTACCACTGCCATGGCCATAGTCTAGAAGTTACTGTCCCCATACCACATTTATTGACACTGTCTCTCATCTGGCACCTCCATCTTAGTTTGCGTTTTCTAATTAATCTTGAATAGGACTGCCAGAACTGTTTCCTCATTCACTCATTAATTAAAATGTTGTTATTGAGCAGCTAGTATATACTGGGTATATTCTAGAAGCAGAGGGTCCTCTGATGAGTAAAGAAAGACTCATTCTCTTCCACATACAGCCCAGTAAGAAAGACAGTTGCTAATTTTATCAAATCACATGAGGAAATATTCAATGTCAACCTTGAAGATGACAAGGGACACATTTATGATGGAGTGATAACTGAAATAAAATATGAAGGATGAGTAAGATTTGTTACTTCGGAAAGTTGAGGAGGGAATATTTTTCCAGATAGATGGAATAATATATGCAGTTCTCTGTGGTATAAGTGCACCTGGCAAATATATATTTTTTAATTTATTTTTTATACAGCAGGGTTTCTTTTAATTTATTTTTTTATACAGCAGGTTCTTATTATTCATCAGTTTTATACACATCAGTGTATACATGTCAATCCCAATCACCCAGTTCATCCCCCCCACCCCCCCACCGCTTTCCCCCCCTTGGTGCCCATACGTTTGTTCTCAACATATGTGTATGTATTTCTGCCGTGCAAACCAGTTCATCTGTACCATTTTTCTAGGTTCCACATATATGCGTTAATATATGATATTTGTTTTTCTCTTTCTGACTTACTTCACTCTGTATGACAGTCTCTAGGTCCATCCATGTCTCTGCAAATTGCACAATTTCGTTCCTTTTTATGGCTGAGTAATATTCCATTGTGTATATGTACCACATCTTCTTTATCCATTCATCTGTCAATGGGCATTTAGGTTACTTCCATGACCTGGCTATTGTAAATAGTGCTGCAATGAACATTGGGGTGCATGTGTCTTTTTGAATTATGGTTTTCTCAGGGTACATGCCCAGGAGTGGGATTGCTGGGTCATATGGTAGTTCTCTTTTTAGTTTTTTAAGGAACCTCCATACTGTTGTCCATAGTGGCTGTATCAATTTACATTCCCACCAACAGTGCAAGAGGGTTCCCTTTTCTCCACACCCTCTCCAGCATTTGTTGTTTGTCGATTTTCTGATGATGCCCATTCTAACCGGTGTGAGGTGATACCTCATTGTGGTTTTGATTTACATTTCTCTAATAATTAGTAATGTTGAGCAGCTTTCTTTCATTGTTTTTTAAAAAAAAAAACAAAGAAAGCTGTGTGGCTTAAGCACTGACTTGATGAGGAGCTTGCTGAGAGTTTTGTGGATGGTATGGTTAGGGGCCAGTCCACATATGCTTTTAGAGTCAATTCCAGGTATTTTTCTATTTATTTCAAAACCAACGGGAATTCTTTGAAGTATTTTTCTGAAACCTGACTTTTGTTATATTGGTGGTTCAGCATGGGCTCCCTAACTCTTTCTAGATAACATTTATTCTTAGGGCTCCCTTTCCGATTACCTATAATCTGGCTCCACTGATATGTGGAAGTAGATGGCTCACTGATGTCCTATATACCTTTGTCTTCATTCAACATATATTGAGCAGCCACTGTGTGCTGGGGACTGTTCTAGGCACTTAGGGTACATCAGTGAGCACACCAAATATCTCTGCTCACAAAGCACCGAGCCGATCTCCCTGTGCTATGCGGCTGCTTCCCACTATCTATCTACCTTACGTTTGGTACTGTATACCGCCTGGAGGGGTGGGATGGGGAGGGTGGGAGGGAGGGAGATGCAGGAGGGAAGGGATGTGGGAACAGATGTATATGTATGACTGATTCACTTTGTTATAAAGCAGAAACTAATAAAAAAATAAAAAATAAAAATAAAAAAACAAAAAAAACCAAGTATCTCTGCTCTCATGGGGCTTGCATTCTAACCACACTTCAGTCAGTTTTATGTGCATACTGTACCACAAGTACAGCATAATTACCTGTGCAATTTGAGAATAGGAAAACCAAAAATGACTTTAAAAGTTTCTAGTTATATGGGACAGGAATTTTGCAGTAGGTAACTAAGTTCTGCTTTAGCTGGCTTAAGAAAAGGGAGACAGATTTACTATTTAAGGATAGTGGGACATCTTATAGAACCAGTGACTGTCTTTTTCATACTCTCATCTTTTTGCTACATTGCTTGTCTGCTTGGTTCATTCAATCTTGATACGAACTAGCTCCTTCATTTTTGCACAGCTCTTGGGTTTTACATTCCCTTTCTTCCAGAGACCAATCATACTGAGACTGGAATGTCATAATTCTAGTTCAAATTAATGGGAGAGGGGTTCTCATTTTTGGTTCAGATACCCCCAATTCTGGGACAAAACATTGTGGTAAAAGAAGATGGGTTGATCTTGTGGAAACATGGCTGCTCCCTCTATAACCCTGTATACTACAGAGGGGAGTGAGGGGCAGGGAGAAGGGGAAATTTTCAGAAAACAGTAGATTTGGGAAATGGTTCAGCAGATAACTGTGTCTATTGTACTAATATAGCCACCTCTTTCAATGCAAGGAGATTGGGGTCTAGAGAAGGACAGGAATTCACTAAGATCGTAGAGTGGAGCTGAGTGGTCTCGTCGCAGCCTTCCTGCCTGCATTTACTTGTTTTGTTCCCCTCACCTGAAATTTCTTTTATGTTCTTCACTATGACTTTCAGGGTCAGTCCCTTCAACATTATGGGATCTCCTTTTCCTTCTCTGTAGTTTTACAAGCCTTAAAATTTGTATCACCCAATTTTAGCACACCTACAGTCATGTTACATAGATTTATTACCTAGATCTTTTGTTAACTGTTCTCTTTGGTTGCACTTACTATCACAACTTTAACCTTCTCCATTTCCATATAGTAATATGCTACAATTTGCAAGACTAAGGCTGACTTTTGTAGTGTTTATTGGGTGCATTGTAGGTTGACTGATTCCAAATGATACGTACTGGTGCACCTTAATTTTACTAGTGCCACATATATAATATTACAAGACACACAGTTTCAGTGAATTTGTATGGACAGTGCAAACATTTTTCGAGTCAGATACTTCTGGTTCCAGTCTGTATTCTATTTCAAAGGATTATTTGGAAGACTGAGAAAATGCATTCAATTATTCCTTCATTTAACAAATATTTAAATGCCAACTATGCACGAGGTACTCCTCTAAGTACCAGGGATGATGCAATTAACAAAAACAGGCAAAAGTCCCCGACTTCATGTTCTTTGCACATAACTTTGTCCATAATACAATTTCAACAAGCAAAGCTTACTTATTCCCTACTAGAAAGATTGTTTGTAGCTACATAACCTTATTCCTTAATATTTTGAAAGAATAGCATCCTTACAGACCTGGTTGTCTTGTCCTTTTTCTGATCTTGATCACCGTTTCTTTGTATTAAATATACATAGACTAAACTCACAATCATGAGGTCACCTAGGTATCATACACCTTCCCATATATTTTTGCATTTATTTTCTTACAATTAACTTTGATTTCACAGATGATATATATTTGTTGAAGGAATTTTGAAATGTAAAGCAAAGAAGAAAGTGTCTCAGTATAAAGACATACTACTCTATGAAGAGAATACTACTCTTGCCATTTGGAGTATTTTCTCATCATCTTTTGAATTGCAACCAGATTGGACTCTATATTACCACTACCCTCTATCTATTAATACTATGCCTCTATTTAAAAATGCCATTGACATTTCTTGCATTTTTACGTTTTGGTAATGAAAGCTTGTTTGACTCTGTGTCTGCACAAATACACTCTTCAGTGCTTTGACCTGTCTCTGACTTCTTGATAATCAACAGCTCTTTGTCTTTATATGACATTGAGTATTCGAGATTTGAACAGATATTGATAATTTGATTAACATGAACATTCACACACAGAATGAAATACAGATCTTTTCCTTTATAATGGGAAAACAAGAAATGACTTTACTGAATGTAAGGCTAGCTTATTGACTATTTAGTAATTAATGACTAGAAAATTGAGCCAAAATACTGGGTAATTTCAAATTAAAAATAGCATACTTGATTGTATGTGAACATAGCATATAAGCTCATCCAATTCAAAACCAGTCTCATTTTGTTCACTTTCTATATTGAGGGTGGTTTACTTGGTTTTGCCAGTCTGGGTACCAGCATTTTAAAGTCTTTATCCCCCAAATTGTCTAACATATACAAAATTAGAACAAATAATAATACTGTAATGAACTCCCATGTATCCATTAATCAGTTTCAACAATTTCCAACATTTTACTCTGTTGTGTTACTGTCTCCTATTTTTTTATTGGAGTATTTTAAATTAAGTCCTATACATATGTCATTTAACACAAATACTTCTGTATGCATCTCTAACTTATAAGGATATTTTTTGCATACCTATTACATCATTATCACATCTAACAATAGTTACTTAAAATCATCTAACAGTCAGCCCATGTTTAGATTCCCATGATTGTCTCAAAATATCTTTTTACAGTTGGTTTGCATTTGATTGAGCTGCATCTTAAGTCTCATTTATTCTGTAATAATCCCCAAGTCCCTCTTTATCATGCAATTGATTTGTTAGAGAACATAGGTCCTTTGTCCTGTAGAATGGCTCACATTCTAGCTTTGGCTGATATTTTGTGGTATGTTCAGCTTGTATTTCCTGCAAACTATGAGTTAGATCTGGAGGCATGATTAGATTCAGGTTAAATTGAATTTTATGTAAGAGTACTTCATATGTGGTTTTATGTACTTTCTCTTGCAAGAAATCACAAGACATATAATATGTGGTCCCATTTTTAGTGATGTGATCAGTGAGTGATCAGTGCCTTCAGGTATATCAATCTGATCCCTCCTGCTTGTTTAAGTTCCCATTAATATTTCATCTGATAATTTTAAAACCATGATGATAATGGCTTTGCCCTATTAAGATATTCAGGGTTGCAAAAATGTTTTTCCTAATACCATCCTTCATTTTACCTTTGTTAGCTAGAATCCTTGTATAAAAAATACATTTGTCCCTCTTCAAATATTTGGATACCCTGAGGTATAGTTGTAAAAAAAAAAAAAAAAAGTAAAGTAAATGTTTAGTGCTTTCCCTTTACCATTTCTTTATAGTAATGAGTTGGTGGGTGTCTACAACCTCCAATGTTGTCCAATGAATTATTGTTTAGTATTATTATGAACTCTTCGATGTTTGTGTACTTGCTATATATCAATCCAATTGCACTTATTACCCTTCTGTAATCAAGTTGTAGCCTCCTGGATCAGTGGAAACCCATTAGAGTTGGCTTTTGTGAGCAACAGAGGCTTAGCTTTAATAATCAAGTAGGTCTGAAAAATGTAGGCATCAATATTTAATTGCATGGTGGCTTTTTGACTCATGACTTTATGAAGGTTATAAAAGCATCAGTTGAGAATGGCTAATGTCATGCTCTGGAATGAGAAACATTGGAGGTAGAGGAGGTCCTCATTCTCATTCCCTGATTCTTCCTCAGAAAGGAATTTCTGATAGCCCTTAATCAGTATGGTCAAGGGAAGGGTTATGGTTTCATATGGCCTCTAGTTTGTGTGTTCTAATGCTCTTGTCCAACTCATACGTAGTAATGAGGTTTCAGGGATATTATTGCTAAGACTGAGTTTTTGCTTATGTACTGGATTAGAATAGATTTTCTTATAATCTGAGTTTTTATCAATTGTACAAAAGGCTTAATTCCATCTGTGGAACTTTGCTGCTGCAGCTCTGTATTTCAAACCAGAATATTATGTAACCATACTTGTATATTTTGGTGGCTCCATTGCTGTGTGTGAGCAGAGTTCTTTGGTTTTTTTCAATTGGAGGCAATTTTTATATCTTCTTGGTGTGAAAAGTCACTTCCAATATGAGCTTGATCTAAAGACATTTTCTATAGGTTTTTGGCAGTACAATTCAACAACTTTCTGCTATCATTTTTTGTCATTACTTTATCCATTTGACACATAAACGTGTAGATTATAAGTTTACACAGTCTTGTATCTTAATTTATGTAGGCCATCTATGTATATTCTATTTAAATGTAAAATTAACTCACTTCATCTGATAATCCATTTCTAATCAATTAAGATGTTTTCCTTTTAACTTGAAAATGGTCAAGATAAAGACTCAAACTAGGCCCATGGGCCAGATTCAGACAACCACGTAATTTTGTGTAAAAAAAAAAAAGTTATATTGGAACATATTATTTATGGCGGCTTTGGTGCTACAAGGGCAAAGTTGAATATTTGCGACAGAGAACATATAGCCTGCAAGGATGAAAATATTTACTATCTGGACATTTTCAGAGAAAGTTTACTACTAACCCCTGGTCAAGACTAATGAAATTTGCTTTGTACATATTCATAATGATACTTTTCTCAGGAAGCTGCTATGGAAATACCACTCACTAATAAGGAAAAGAGAAATTATTTTCCTCAAATATAATTCTTGGATTGTTAGCTAGGAAGAGAAGAGATTTTTGTCTTTTTTTTTTTTTTTACTTCTCTATGTCCATCTCATAGTAGGAGATCAATAAATGTTTGTTGAGTGAATGAATACATGGATGGGTTATAGTTAAAGCCTTTAATGATGAACCAAATACAAGAAACGTACACTACATTCCTATTTCTATAGCTGTGTAGCTGTGGTGGTTGTATAGCTATCATGGGAAGACTATACAATTGATTACAAACTAAGTGGCCAAACATATATTAACAATATTTTATTCACAACCATTTGACATATCACTTATTAAATACTAACTTGCTTGTAACAAAGACCAGGTGAGGTTAGGTATCCATTTTCCTTGTTTGTGTTTTTGGTGGAAAGTAACTTTTCTGAAACATTTCAAATCATGAAGAAAGATGTCTGGGTTTATCTTCGGTCACCCATTTTTACTGTGAACTCTAAAAGAGTTTATGAATTGATTCCCATTCATTCTGTTTGACAGACATTACATTTAATAAGGTTGGTGGTTGTGTTGAGGTCTCTGAGACTTATTTTTTTATATATAAAGAACCTCATATCAGCACAAAGAGCAATTGGCTACTTGACTCTAACAGTTCAGAGAATTCAGACCAATTCAGGGTTCTGAATCCTAGAACCTGGAGAGTTTAGCTCATTCAAAGTAGCATTTCAAAATTTACCTGAAGAACCCTTCCTACAAAGTTATCAAGGGGCTAGATTCATTTCCTATGAAATTGTCCTTTAATCCCCACAATGAAAAATTTTTGAAAATGTATTATTTCACATATTTTGTCCAGTTTACCTTTGCTTCAGTCCAGTTATTCTGTATTTCTTGTGATGATTCATCAGTTTTTTTTCAATAAAATCTGAGGCACATATTAAATACTTGCCTGATGAAACTTGAGTTTAATTCCTGGGTCAGTTCATCATCTTGAGCCAAAAGAGACTTTGGTAAATCTTCACAAGTATGTCTCTGATAATGTTTTCAGTACGTTTAACAGATGACAAATCTGATCCTGTAGGTTGTCTGTGATTGGCTTCTGGTTGTGGCAGCCTTTGATCAACTTGTTGACAACTTATGCCTTACTTAGCTGGCTTATCTCTTTTAGAAGTTTCTGTGTCCTTAAACTCTTTTTGGTGCCTATTAGTTTACAACCAGGTATTGTTATGGGCCTCAGTATTTACCCAGTGTGAAGTGTCCAGTTCTAATATATATAATATAGAATGCAGAGATTAAAGTGTTCACAGGTTTTGAAGATTTGTGACATTAGACTAGTCATTTTATTTTTTAAGTCTCAGTTTTCTCACCTGTAAAATAGGGTGTGATAACAGTAACAAACTCAGAGTAGGTGAGAGGATTAAATAAGTTAATACAAGTAAAAGAGGCACTTGGCACATTTCTTGGTACATAGAAAGCACTTGATAAGTGTTGGTTATTATTACCATGCTACCCAACTATCTGTTGGCTTAATAGTATACCTATACATGAACAGTGATCTCAGTCCCCCCACCCAAGATGCACCTTGGTTAGTTCTAGAAGTTCTCAAATAAGGATGTCTCACATGTAATCACAACCAAGTCTGACTGTCTGGCAGCTGTAGTCACTACAGAGCCTCCACATTGACCTTGTTTTCTTGTTCTGTTTCCTTCACTGCTAGAAAGACCTCCTGGAGAAACCTCACTGATTCCACTACCTTCCATGGGCATATCCGTGTCCATATCAAGGGTTGTCATCTCAGGAGACTCCCATAGAATGAAATCCACAAGATGCCCAAGAGTTGCTTGGTTCTATTCTGGGTACTCTGTGGCGGGAGATCAACTGTGACATACATTTTTTTGTAACCTGGTCCCTGGAGGAGCTCCGCTTATGCCCAGAGTCTCACAAATTACCTCTTGAATTAGTTCATTATTACCTTATACCTTTACCTCTCTCCATAAAGGGTGATCTAAGAATCTGAATGTTAAATGCTCACTTTTTAATCATGCTAAAGCAGTTCAACAAAGTTTGATATACCTGCTGAACTTCTTGTCTGTATCTTTATAGATATGATCCATTGAAGGGCAGGTTCTCTTTCACTATTTATTGTAGTGGAGGGGTGGAACAAGAATGGGGAATGTGTTATTTGAGAGGATACCTATTTCTCTGGGAGAATTTGGAGGAAGTCTACTAACCTGAAGTTGCTAGGTGGAGATCAGCATTTAGCCAGAGTGTGTCTGTTTGACACATATAGATGGTGGGTGAGAATTAACCTTGACCACTGTCAGCTTCCAGCTCTAGAAGAAGACATGTTGATGCAAGCTTGTCTTGAGGGGGCTTGCAAGCTGAGTTGAACTAATCCATTATATTACCATAAGGAGAGGTATTCCACTTGTACTCACAGTGCCTCACTAGCTACTGACTCACCACTGCCTATGAGAGTCCAACAGCTTGACATGTAGAGACATTGAAGGAACTCACTCCAGTTGATTAACGGGTAGGCAGGACAGTTTATGCCCTCAAATGAGCAAGAAAAGTAAATTGTTTCACCTTTAAGGGGAATCAATAGCTTGAAGAAGGGGGGATCACACTGAACATTCAGTACAGAATTGAAACAGATTTAATGCAGACAAGATGAAACACACTAAGGTAAATTCTAGATTAGAATTGAAAAGTTACCACAAAAGTATAAATATAAAGATTTCTTGGATAAATGCTTGCTTAAAAACAAAATTCATTAGAATCAAGATAAAACAATGAATATAATTGACCTAGAAGATAAACTAGAAGATGTATTCTATAATCCAGAGCAAATTTTTAAAAATGTTAAAATGCGAATAATGATGAGTGAAAAGATACAATAAATAGATGACAGAACCAGATAGTCTATAATAATAGGAGCGATAAGGGGCTTCCCTGGTGGCGCAGTGGTTGAGAGTCTGCCTGCCGATGCAGGGGACATGGGTTCGTGCCCTGGTTCGGGAAGATCCCACATGCCACGGAGCGGCTGGGCCCGTGAGCCGTGGCCGCTGAGCCTGCGCGTCTGGAGCCTGTGCTCCGCAACGGGAGAGGCCACAGCAGTGAGAGGCCAGCATACCGCAAAACAAACAAAAATAATAATAATAGGAGTGATAAGAGAGGAAAAAACAAATGGAGGAGAAACCATAGAAGAAAAGTACCCGTAAGCTACAGTAGAAGCTTGATTTTGGGGATCAAAAGGGCACAGCAAGAGCAAGCAGAGTGAAAGAAAAATAACAAATAGCCATACACCAGTGAGATTTCTAAACTTCAAAAATAAAGAAGAAATATTTAACAAGTAATCAGTAAATTATGAGATATTTCAAACTTATGGAAAATTATGTAACCTGGGTACCCACCATCTATTTTGAACAAATGTTAGCATTTTTGCTATATGCTTCAAGTATTTTTTAAACTGAGGTATAAGTTTCATATACGTAAAACTCCTCTCACCATCCTACTTCTCTCTCTCTCTCTGCACAGATGACCACTTTCCTGAGTTGATATTCAGCTTTTCCACTTACTTTTTAAAAAATATTTTTACTACATATATAGGTATTTATAAATAATATATTTATACTATGTTTTATGTTTTTTAAATGGACAAAAGTGTCATACATTACATATTACTTTGTGTCTTGATCTTTTTTAACTTAATTTTTAAAAGATTTATCCAGGTTAAAGTATAACTAGATAGATAGCTAGATATATATCTAGTTCATACTTTTAAACTGTAATCAACTTTAGATATCCCTTATGTCAGTGTTTCTGTGTAGAACATTTAAAACCAGTAAATATTAATTTCTGAAATTAATACATAAATTTAATGCAATTATAGTTAAAATCCCAACAAATTTATGTTTTGAGAGACATAAAATCATCTTGAACTTATATGAATGTATATGTTCTAAAATAGCTAATAAAAATAAAATAAGTGCTTTAATCAATATAAGAACAAAGAATTTCTATAGTGAAATAAAGATGAGTTTGGTAAAGAAATAGAAAACATATCACTAGAACATACTAGGAATATAAATATATATATTATTATATATGAGATTTTAATATATTAGTTATATGTAGTTCAATTCTGTCAGAAAATAATTTTTTAACAGTCCTGCCACAATTGTCAATCCATCTGAAAGATACAGAAAATGGATCTCCACATTATAAGATACCCCCAAATAAATTCCGATGTATTAAATACATATGTAATTAATCCATGAAATCTTGTAAGAAAATAAATGAGATTAAATGTATAAATTGGGATTCATGGAGACTTCTTAGCTAAGACTAGAAATCCAAAGACTGTAAAATAAAAGGTAAACATATTTCACAATGAACTTAGAAATTTTGAGTATAAAAATACCATAAACAGAATTCATAAACAAAATTCATAGACAACTGACAGAAATGGAAACAAATATTTGTAAGACTATAAGAACTCTTACAAAGTGATGTGGAAAAGATAATCCAAAAGGATAATGGGCAAAAAATTACTAAAGACACTTCACAAAAAAGCAAATGCAAATGGCCAACAAATATATGAAAAAATGATGAAATTTTACTTGCAGTTAGGAAATCTAAAAGAAACAGTTAAATACCATTTTACACCCATTAGATGGACAATAGTAAAAAGATAATTACCTGTTGATAGTGCAGATGTGAAGCATTACAAGTATTTCAGGAAACGAGCTGGAGATTTATATTTATACTTTATATTTACATTTACATATATGTATATTTATATTATTTATGTCTTTGACTTGGTAATCCCACCAGTATATAAGGGCATACTTAATAGGATGTTTATTTCAGTATTGTTTATAAAAAAAACTGAAAATAAAGTAAATGTGCATTAATAGAAGAATGATCAAATACATAATAATGCATCCATGTGATAGAGGATAGTTTACAGTCATTAAAAACACTGAAATAAAGCTATACTGGGACTTCCCTGGTGGCACAGTGGTTAAGAATCCTCCTGCCAATGGAGGGGACACGGGTTCGAGCCCTGGTCCAGAAAGATCCCACATGCCATGGGGCAACTAAGCCCGTGTGCCACAACTACTGAGCCTGTGCTCTAGAGCCCATGAGCCACAAGTGAGCTGGCGTGCAACAACTACTGAGCCCACGAGCCACAACTACTGAAGCCCACGCACCTAGAGCCTGTGCTCTCCAGCAAGAGAAGCCACTGTAATGAGAAGCCCTCGTACCACAACAAAGAGTAGCCCCCATTTGCCGCAACTAGAGAAAGCCCACGCGCAGCAATGAAGACCCAACACAGCCAAAAATAAATAAAATAAATAAATTTGTAAAAAATAAATAAAGCTATACTGATTGTACGTCCTCAGATAAATTTCTCTCATCCAAACTTTCTCCCTATCTGCCATATACAAAGCAAACACATTTCAGCATATAAATAAACTGTTGTGTGTCTGTGTGTTGGGAGGCGGGAAGGTGTGTTCTGTAGTCATAGCAACTAAGCCGTAAGTCTGGACTGAGACTGTGGAATCTCACCTGTCGGGCCAGCCATAAGGGATACTGTCTGAGTGTGGATCCTTGGAGGTGATTGTATCTGAGGAGTTTCAAATTATTAGGCACAACCATGGGAATCCCATCAGTTATTGTTAGCAGCTATCACAAAAGGATCAAGAATCCGGCCCTCAAGAAAATGTTATTAAGGGTTTCCATAAGCCATGAAGAATAGGGCTGATGGTCAGAAAATAAGGTAGGAATAGAGAGCAGATTAGCTTGGTAAGGTCAAGTTACTTTTGGCATACCCAGAATTGTTGAGGGTTTCTTCTAGGTATATTGGATGGTGGCCTATAATGATGCAACAGATTTCAAATTCCACCTGGTATTTGGATGTAGGTTTCCAATGTTTCCCATTAAGGCAGGTTGATTTCAGGAGCCCATCAAGTAAGACTATCTGGGGAACGTGCCTAAGTACCAGATTAAAACAGTATAAGAATAGGGTGAGGGCTTCCCTGGTGGCGCAGTGGCTGGGAATCTGCCTGCCAGTGCAGGGGACACGGGTTCGAGCCCTGGTCCGGGAAGATCCCACATGCCATGGAGCAGCTAAGCCTGTGTGCCACAACTACTGAGCCTGTGCTCTAGAGCCCATGAGTCACAACTACTGAGCCCGTGAGCCACAACTGCTGAAGCCTGTGTGCCTGGAGCCCGTGCTCCGCAACAAGAGAAGCCACTGCAATGAGAAGCCCGCGTGCCACAGCGAAGACTAGCCCCCACTTGTCACAACTGGAGAAAGCCCGCGCACAGCAATGAAGACCCAACGAGGCCAAAAATAAATACATGAAATAAAATTTAAAAAAATAAAAAATAAAAAAAAAGAATAGGGTGAGGTTGAGCAAGCCTGAGGAGATAACTAACTAGATACAAAGAAGTAGATGAATTGATAACTAACTCTATGACCTGTTTCTTTAGTACTAGTAAATAGCTTCCAACTATAGCATCCTACTGTTCCAACAGCAGGCCTTGACTCTTTGCATTTAAAGAATACTTATATTTGGGTTTTCAGTTCTTTAGGAAAATTGTATGCATTTTCATTTTAGCATGTTTCTGTTCAACTTCCCTTACTGTAGATGGCCAACAAGACTTCTGGGCTAGTCCATACCACCATCCGTTTCTTGGGCAGAAAGTTCTTTTTTTTTTTAAATTTTATTTACTTTTTTACAAAGCAGGTTCTTATTAGTTAACCATTTAATACATATTAGTGTATATATGTCAATCCCAATCTCCCAATTCATCCCACCACCACCCACCCCCCACCACTTTCCCAGCTTGGTGTCCATACGCTTGTCCTCTACATCTGTGTCTCTATTTCTGCCCTGCAAACTGGTTCATCTGTACCATTTTTCTAGGTTCCACATATATGCGTTAATATACGATATTGGTTTTTCTCTTTCTGATGTACTTCACTCTGTATGACAGTCTCTAGGTCCATCCACATCTCTACAAATGACCCAACTTCATTCCTTTTTACGGCAGAGTCATATTCCATTGTATATATGTATCATATCTTGTTTATCCATTTGTCTGTTGATGGGCATTTAGGTTGCTTCCATGACCTGGCTATTGTAAATAGAGCTGCAGTGAACATCGGGGTGCATGTGCCTTTTTGAATTATGGTGTTCTCTGGGTATATGCCCAGTAGTGGGATTGCTGGGTCGTATGGTAGTTCTATTCTTAGTTTTTTAAGGAAGCTCCATACTGTTGTCCATAGTGGCTGTATCAATTTACATTCCCACCAACAGTGCAAGAGGGTTCCCTTTTCTCCACACCCTCTCCAGCATTTATTGTCTGTAGATTTTTTGATGATGGCCATTCGGACTTGTGTGAGGTGATACCTCATTGTAGTTTTGATTTGCATTTCTCTAATGATTAGTGAGTTGAGCATCCTTTCATGTGTTTGTTGGCAATCTGTATGTCTTCTTTTGAGAATTGTCTATTTAGATCTTCTGCCCATTTTTGGATTGGGTTGTTTTCTTGATATTGAGCGGTATGAGCTGCTTTTAAATTTTAGAGATTAATCCTTTATCAGTGGCAAATATTCTTTCCCATTCTGAGGGTTGTCTTTTCTTCTTGTTTATGTTTTCCTTTGCTGTGCAAAAGCTTTTAAGTTTCATTAGGTCCCATTTGTTTATTTTTGTTTTTATTTCCATTTCTCTAGGAGGTCGGCCAAAAAGGATCTTGCTGTGATTTTATGTCATAGCGTGTTCTGCCTATGTTTTCCTCTAACAGTTTTATAGAGTCTGGCCTTACATTTAGGTCATTAATCCATTTTGAGTTTATTTTTGTGTATGGTGTTAGGGAGTGTTCTAATTTCATTCTTTTACATGTAGCTGTCCAGTTTTCCCATTACCACTTATTGAAGAGGCTGTCTTTTCTCCATTGTATATTCCTGCCTCCTTTATCAAAATATAAGGTGACCATATGTGCGTGGGTTTATCTCTGGGCTTTCTATCCTGTTCCATTGACTTATATTTCTGATTTTGGGTCAGTACCATACTGTCTTGACTATTGTAGCTTTGTAGTATAGTCTGAAGTCAGGGAACCTGATTCCTCCAGCTCCATTTCTCTTTCTCAAGATTGCTTTGGCTATTTGGGATCTTCTGTGTATCCATACAAATTGTGAAATTTTTTGTTCTAGTGCTGTGAAAAATGCCAGTGGTAGTTTGATAGGGATTGCATTGAATCTGTAGATTGCTTTGGGTAGTGTAGTCATTTTCACAGTGTTGATTCTTCCAATCCAAGAACATGGTATATCTCCCCTTCTGTTTGTATCATCTTTAATTTCTTTCATCAGTGTCTTATAGTTTTCTGCATACAGGTCTTTTGACTCCTTAGGTAGGTTTATTCCTTGGTATCATATTCTTTTTGTTACAGTGGTAAATGGGAGGGTTTCCTTAATTTCTCTTCCAGATTTTTCATGATTAGTGTATAGGAATGCAAGAGATTTCTGTGCATTAATTTTGTATCCTGCCACTTTTCCAAATTCATTGATTAGCTCTAGTAGTCTTCTGGTAGCATCTTTAGGATTCTCTATGTATATTATCATGTCATCTACAAACAGTGACAGCTTTACTTCTTTTCCGATTTGGATTCCTTTTATTTCTTTTTCTTCTCTGATTGTTGTGACTAAAACTTCCAATACTATGTTGAATAATATTATTGAGAGTGGATATCCTTGTCTTGTTCCTGACCTTAGAGGAAATGCTTTCAGTTTTTCCACCACTGAGAGCAATGTTGGCTGTGGGTTTGTCATATATGGCCTTTATTATGTTGAGGTAAGGTCCCTCTATGCCTACTTTCTGGAGGGTTTTTATCATAAATTGGTGTTGAATTTTGTCGAATGCTTTTTCTGCATCTACTGAGATGATCATATGATTTTTCTCCTTCAATTTGTTAATATGGTGTATCACATTGATTGGTTTGCATATATTGAAGAATCCTTGCATTCCTGGGATAAACACCAATTGATCATGGTGTATGCTTCTTTTAATGTGCTGTTGGATTCTGTTTGCACGTGTTTGTTGAGGATTTTTACATCTATGTTCATCAGTGATATTGGCCTGTAGTTTTCTTTCTTTGTGACATCTTTGTCTGGTTTTGTTATCAGGGTGATTGTGGCCTTGTAGAATGAGTTTGGGAGTGTTCCTCCCTCTGCTATATTATGGAAGAGTTTGAGAAGGATAGGTATTAGCTGTTCTCTATATGTTTGATAGAATTCGCCTGTGAAGCCATCTGGTCCTGGGTTTTTTTTGTTGGAAGATTTTTAATCACAGTCTCAAATTCAGTGCTTGTGTTTGGTCTGTTTATATTTTCGATTTCTTCCTGGTTCTGTCTCGGAAGATTGTGTTTTTCTAAGAATTTGTCCAAGTTCAATGTGTTAAGACAGTTGTTTTCATCCCTAGCTGCACATTATAATTATCTGGGGAGGGTTTAAAATACTTAAGCTTTACCCTAGACCAATTAAATCAGAATCTCTGCGTTGGGTCTAGTGTTGTTAAAAAGCTCCTGAGTATATGCAGTGTGCATTTGTCTTGGGTTGAGTTCCCTAGGAAAAAGTCTCTGTGATAGAGATTTGAATAGAGGAAGTTTTTTGGGAAACTCTCAGCAACAACACTGGTGAACAAAGGAGAATTGGGCAAGGTTGAGCTTCAGTGGTTACAGCAGAGGTCTCTGCCACAGGGAGGTCTGCAGCTGGCACAGCCCTCCATATTTATCCCAAATTAAGTAAAGGTAGCTGGACATCTTTATACCCTTAAACCCATACAACTTTAAATTTGGGCTGCCTTTGGTGAATGAGTGTGACCTTGGGAATGGAAGCTCTTTTCCTCTTAATTGAATTTACAGGAGGCACTCAGCTCTAACTGTCACAGCAGCCAACACTACACATGCACCGTCAGATTCCAGAGCCCATAGCACTTCCCAGAGGACGAAGTATTGGAGTTAACCTTTCTGGCCCCTCTTTAAAGCCCATAGACCAGGCCTCCCCACCAGAGGAAGAAGTATGTGTCTGATTAGTGAAAACAGGTAGGTCCTAATGCCCAGGTGGTTATGTTAATCAGTGATAGAGTCACTGGGGAAAAGTCAGGCATCATGGGCCTGTCTCCCTCTCCTTCCCTCTCACACATGGAAGCCCTCAAAAATATGTACTTTGCTTCCTGTCTAAGCCTACTACTGGAGTTGGTCCACACCGTTTAGCCACTATCCACCTTTTGTGCATGCATATGACTGGCTATGTAAGTTCATAACAGGAGAAGGATAGGAGACTTTGATACATTGTCTGATACACCTCTAGCTACATTCAGGTTCCAGTATTGTAACTCCATCCACATTTGTATTCTTATAATGTATCTCGATTGCTTACAACCTAGAGAGGTGAGGAAAAGAAACTAGTCTTCCTCAAATCATTTCCTCAAGAATTTTGAGGAAGTAAATTGTACAGAAACAGAAAGAAATAATTAAAAATTTAGTGAATGAATAATCAAGATCGTTTGGGGTGGAGGGCAATAAAGTAAAAAAAAATCTCTGTAACATATAATGATGAAGAAAAAAGACAAAGTATGTGGAAAGTAGTTTTTATAGCCACAGTAGTTTCATTTCTAGTTTATATATAACCAATTATAGTTTCATTTATAGCCACAGAAATGAAAGTGTGGAGAGAGAAGGAGGGGGAGGAGATGGGAGAGAATGCTGTGTTCAATTGTATGCTTACATATTATAAAATCGAACTGAAATCAATAATTTTTCAGAAAATATAAATAACTGAAATTCTCAAAAGGTAGAAAATACTAATACATCATTAACTATGAAAGAAAGTTTAAAGAAAGTCATCAGAAAGCTGAAACCAAAAAATTCTAGAACAGACAATTTTATGAGTGATTCGTTTGTACTTTGCTCTATAAAATGTCTCAAATCGTAGAAAATATATAAAATTTCTCAGTTTGTTTTAAAATTATAATACAAGCTTGGCATACAGTTCTTTTACAAATAAGCACAAAAAACTAAGACTAAAGACCACTCTTAAAGTAGGATCATAAATAGAAAGCTAGAAAACAGAAATCAATTCCTAATAAGATTAAAAATATGTGACTCTTAAAAAGCCAGCATCATACTGAAACCATAGAGGTGTCTACATTAAAATCAGGATCAATATAACAGTATTGTCTATCAATTCTAATATTTAGTAGTATTCTATAAATTTTAGTCATTTCAGAAAGATAGAACATTGAAGTGTAGGAAAAGAGATGGGTTATTACTGACAGGTCATATAACTAGTGAAGCTAAGATAACCAATTAAAAACTATAATACTGTGTAAATTAATATAAATAATGAAAGCTCACTAAAATGGTCATGTCATACACATGCACACACAAACATATCCATAACATGGATATATCTATAGCTCTATGTCTGTATTTGTTTTGGAGATCTGTATATATGTTTTGGATATATATAATCACTCCCATTTCTGTTCCTCTAGAAACAACTTAGTCCCGTGGCTGTGCGTGACTGGATGGGCAGCTGGGGATTTTGATGGATAGCTAGGAGCTTTTGCTACATATGTGATTTTATATATTTGTGATTGGTAATTCTGTATGGGCAATAATCTTTTAAAGCATGTAGTATAAGAAAATAATCTTAGAGTAATTACAAAACATTACAAAATTATAAAAACATTAGAATGAGTTTAATAAAAGCATACATTTTATTTCTTTATTTTAAAGAATCATATTAAGTGGATATAAACAGCTTAATACACTAGAAAAATGAATAAAGTGAATGTATTAAGTATCCCCAATTTAATTAATTAGTTCAAAAACAATCCAATCCAAAATCCCTTATAATTCTTTTAATTTGACAAAATGATTCTAAAGTCCATTTGGAAAAACAACTCTAGATATTTATAGAAAAGAAGAGTAACAAAGTAGCATTCAGTCTACAGGATATTAAGGAATACAGTATAGTTTACAGTATTCAAAATGTTTTGATGTTATGAGAATTGGCAAGGTCACGAAGCAGAACATACAGACAAGCAAATAATATTTGATACCTCATATCTACCTGTATTTGTACATTTCTTATCTGGCTATGTATCTATACTGTTTAGGCTTTTATCATGTGTTAATTAGTTACTCTATTCATCAGGTTATATGTGATATTACAGTTGGTTAGGCTGTATAATAGCTTGAAAGAATAGTTTGTATCTTGTTTATATAATAGTGTTGATTAGAGATCCCAGGTTAGTGGTTGCTGTAGTCTGTGTAAATCATTTAGGGGCCCAGGCTGCCAGAGTTTGTCTTTTTTCAAAATGTGACATAAGTGGCTTCCAAGGTTCCCGTGGTTACCACCAACACAATCAGCCAGAGACAGAAAGAGCATGGAGGAGGTTTATGTAGGCCAGATCTGGAAGTTTCATATATCATTTAGTTCCATGGCCATGCCTAACTGGATGGGTGGCTGGGAAAAAGTAATCCAACTGTGGGCTTGAAGAAGGGGAAGATGGATTTTGTTGGACAGCTAGAAGCTTCTGCTACACGTTATCTCTCTTTTAATCCACACAAATTATGATCATTCCCATTTTATATACAAGGAACTATGGCACAGAGAGTATAGGGAACATGTCCACAGTCACATGGCTAATAAATGGTTGACGTAATAATCCAATCCAGTTTACTAACTCCAGAGTCCATGTACGTCACTAGTCTCACAAGCAATAGTATAACCACCACTATTACTATACACACACACAGGTGTGCATGAACTAAATTTATGAGAAATGTATCAAAAACACTAGCGAATTAGTGCCTATTAATCAAATGCACTATTTGAAAACATAGATAATTTTCTTGTACTTTATAACAATATCAGACAGATTAAATAATATAGAAAGTAAAATCACTTAAACTAAAAGCATATTAGTGACTATTCATCGGCACTCTGGAATTTTAAAATGTAACATGAAGTATAACTAAGTATACAGTAAGTGGCAAAGGAAAAGACTGGTATATTTGACTACATAAGGATTAAATATTTCATGCATCAAAAATCAATAAAGGTAAACAACAAACTAGTAAAATATGTGCAACATATTTGGCAAGTACTAAGTATCTTTAAGAAGTCTTATGAGTTAAGAGCGCTGGTAACCTATAAGAAAAACTAAAGGGCATGAAGCATTTATTTCACTGTAGGAATAGAATATTGACAGAACTATAAATAGCTACTACATATATGAAAAACATTCAGTTCTGTCAGAAAACAAAGTAATGCAAGTTAAAGCAATGAGATACCTTTCATCCAATTGGATAAAGTTACTAAAAATATATTTAAGCAAAAAGAAGTTTAATGAACAACTACTATGTGTCAGGTATGTTTTGAAATTTTGGGAATGCCTTATAAAGCAAGGCATGTAGGAGCCATGCTTCCACGGAAATTGCTTTCAGTGGGAAGAGCTTAGACTAACAAAAATAAGAAAATAAGAAAAGTATTAGATGTAGATAAATGCTATGCCAAGAGTTAAAGTAGGATATCAATATAACTGGACGACTTCTTAACAGTGTGTGGTTAGGGAAGGCTCCTGATGAGATGGTATTTAATTGAGGGTCTGAATAGCAAGTCAGTCATGTAAAGATGGAAGAGGACTACAACACGAGGTAAAGCTAGCTGGAAAGTTAATATGGCCAAATTATATAGGCTTGTAAAATAGGGTAAGAAATAGATTTTACTTAAAGTGTCCTTGAGACACCCTTTGAGGGTTTAAAGCAGGGCTGTAGTATCATATGAGCTGAATTTACCAAAAAATTATTCTGGCTGCTTTTTGGAGAATTGTTTCCAGGAAGGAGCAAGATTAAAGGCAAAGAGTTCCGTTAGGAAGCTTTGCAATAATCCAAGTGAGAAAAGATGATGACTGAGACCACAGTGGCAGCAGGGAAAATGGAGATCAGTTAACAAATTTGGGATAGATTTTAGAGGTAACATTCATAGCGTGTGGTAAGAATTGCCTATGGAAACCTGAGGAAACAAGAAGAAATTGAGCATAACTCCTAGATTTTGCAGGGTGTGATGTGGGGAGACATCATTTACTGAAATGGAGAAGATTGGGAAAGAAAAAGCTGGTTTATGGGGGATTAAATAGTTCTTTTTTACTTTGTTAAATTTGAGATACCTTTTTATGAACTATGCGGAGATGACAAATAGGCATTTGAAAGTATGAGTATGAAGTTCTAGAGAAAATTTAGGGCCTGTCAGAGATTCAGATTTATGAGTAAATTTATAAATATGTGTGAGTATACATATATATTTATATTATATATTATTTTTACATACACATTTATTATATATTTTACACGTAGAGGTATGGCACTACATGATTTTACCAGGATTAATGTGTCAATAGAAAAGAGAAGAGGATCTATGAATACTATTGAATGTGAGGAGACATAACATACTGCTTGATGGGAGTTCAAACTTTACAATTTTTCGTTAGTGCTCTTTAACAATCTGAATCAAAAGGTCTTATGGCCCATATTTATTGAAGCATTAATCCAAATTCTAGAAATACTCTCAAAAGAAATATACGCTGAAACAATCAAATGTTTACAGATAAAGATGTCCTTTTTGGTGTTATTTATAAAAGAGAATATGGGAATAAGCCTAAAATGGCACAAACTGGGGAGTGTTTCTATATATATAAACTATGAAATATTTGACAGCAATTAAGTTTTAACATGTTTCAAAAATATTTAAGGATTTGAGAAAAATAAGGCAGGTGATAGCTTTAGAGAACTGATCATATAGTAGGGCTATAGACACAAAAAATAATGAAAAGTTAATGGATTCTCTTCTGGAAGGAGTCGTTGGGAGCAGTGCGGTTGCACACAAGTTTGCCTGGGAGTGTTTTCCTTTTGTCAATAATTAATCACCGGAATCAGTCTGGCAGAAGTGGAGTTTTAGCAGTAGTGCAGAGGGCGGGGCCAAACACCTAACTCTTGGAGCCTGGAGGAGCCCAGCACAGTGGGAAACTCACAGCAGTTGGGGAGGAGCCAAAGCACTGGTGCTTACCTAAGCCGCAAGGAGATACACCCAACTGGGAGATGAAGAAGCTGCAACCCAGAGAGGAGAGGTAACACACACAGAATCATTCCTCAGGAAAGCAAGGACAAGAACGCAGACCTGGACCCTTCTAGGTAGCCGTGTGGAGGACAGGCTCTTGGTGCTCCAGCCAGGCATCAGGGCTGTGCCACTGAGGTGGGAGAGCCAACTTCAGGACACTGGTCCACAAGAGACCTCCCAGCTCCACGTAATATCAAACTATGAAAATCTCCCAGAGATCTCCGTCTCAACACCAAGACCCAGCTCCACTCAACGACCAGCAAGCTACAGTGCTGGACACCCTATGCCAAACAACTAGCAAGACAGGAACACAACCCCACCCATTAGCAGAGAGGCTGCCTAAAATCATAATAAGTCCACAGACACCCCAAAACACACCACCAGACGTGGACCTGCCCACCAGAAAGGCAAGATCCAGCCTCATCCACCAGAACACAGGCAGTAGTCCCCTCCACCAGGAGCTCACACAACCCACTGAGCCAACCTTAGCCACTGGGGATAGACACCAAAAACAACAGGAACTACGAACCTGCAGCCTGCAAAAAGGAGACCCCAAACACAGTAAGAAAAGCAAAATGAGAAGACAGAAAAGCACACGGCAGATGAAGGAGCAAGATAAAAACGCACCAGACCTAACAAATGAAGAGGAAATAGGCAGTCTACCTGAAAAAGAATTCAGAATAATGATAGTAAAGCTGATCCAAAATCTTGGAAATAGAAGAGAGAAAATGCAAGAAACATTTAACAAGGACCTAGAAGAACTAAAGAGGAAACAAGCACCGATGAACAACACAATAAATGAAATTAAAAATACTCTAGAAGGGATCAATAGCAGAATAACTGAGGCAAAAGAATGGATAATTGACCTGGAAGATAAAATAGTGGCCATCATCAAAAAATCTACAAACAATAAATGCAGGAGAGGGTGTGGAGAAAAGGGAACCCTCTTGCACTGTTGGTGGGAATGAAAATTGATACAGCCACTATGGAGAACAGTATGGAGGTTCCTTAAAAAACTAAAAATAGAACTACCATATCACCCAGCAGTCCCACTACTGGGCATATACCCTGAGAAAACCATAATTCAAAAAGAGTCATGTACCACAATGTTCATTGTAGCTCTATTTCAATAGCCAGGACATGGAAGCAACCTGTGTATCCTTCGACAGATGATTGGATAAAGAAGATGCGGCACATATATACAATGGAATATTACTCAGCCATAAAAGGAAACAAAATTGAGTTATTTGTAGTGAGGTGGATGGACCTAGAGTCTGTCATACAGAGTGAAGTAAGTCAGAAAGAGAAAAACAAATACCGTATGCTAACACATATATATGGAATCTAAGGGGGAAAAAATGGTCATGAAGAACCTAGGGGTAAGATGGGAATAAAGACGCAGACCTACTAGAGAATGGACTTGAGGACACGGGGAGAGGGAAGGGTAAGCTGTGACAAAGTGAGAGAGTGACATGGACTTATATATACTACCAAATGTAAAATAGATATCTAGTGGGAAGTAGCAACATAGCACAGGGAGATCAGCTAGGTGGTTTGTGACCACCTAGAGGGGTGGGATAGGGAGGGTGGGAGGGAGGGAGATGCAAGAGGGAAGAGATATGGGAACATATGTATATGTATAAGTGATTCATTTTGTTATAAAGCAGAGACTAGCACACCACTGTAAAGCAATTATACTCCAATAAAGATATTAAAAGAAATAAAAGTTAATGATTAAGCTCAGAGTAGAAGGATCTACAAAGGACATAAACAAAACAATAAATGCTTATTTATGTTTAGGGTTAGGTGTATAGGGGTAGTCCCTCAGAGGAGATGGCATCTGAATTGAACATTTGAAGGAAGAATAGGAAAGGTTCAAACAGAAGGAACAACACGTGCCAAGGGAGAGAGTTTAGAACAGCCTGGTATATTGATGACACTTTAGAAAGTTTATATTATGGAAGCATTAAGTATAAAAACAAATGAAGATGAGGAAGGGAGGTAGGTAGGGGCCAGAGTGCACAGTTCATAAAGTGTCATTCAAAGAACTAGAATTTATAACAAGGTCAGTGGCGGGGGTGGGGACATGACAAGTCAGATTTAAATATAATCCTAACATCTCCATGCATTGCAAGGAAATAAATACTTCTTGGGGAAAGTACTGTAGAGATAAAATCAGATACCCAATTTGACATAACTGTTTACTCCTGACTGTTCTTCCACAATACACTGGTTCTTCTCTACCAGGTGCCTCATCACACCTGCTTCTTCTCTCCTGCAGGATCTGTACAATAATGTCTATCATCAAGAGCTGAATAGATGATATATACAGGTTTCCCCCACTCTCCAAGCATAGAGTGTTCCTATGAAACCTTTGCTTATCTGAAGTGGTGAACAGTGAAGAAACACATCTTACCTTAGGACACATCTTGCTAACAGGTCCACAAAATGAATGGAGATAAAGCACAGATGCTCACAGACACAGTTCAAAGCTATGGCAGCTGAATGCTGAGATGCTGAGTGTGGTTTCTGGGGAAGGAGTTTGGTGGTGCCACTCTCACTGCCTTGGGTGTGCACTGCCACTATAATGGCTTGCTGAACACTAGTTTCACTTTTTGCCTGTTTTTCTAAAAGCAAAAAATCCTCTTCAGATTTCTTTTGGTTAGTGAAAACAGGTACTATTGTAGGTCTTCTATAAAAGCAAAAGGTGGTGTAAAGCCAACTTTTGAAAAGTGAGGAATTACCTGTATTGTCCTGCAAGCAAAGCTCTCGTGAAGCCAATCCATTGGTGGCTGGATACTGGAGATGTAATGTGTCAATGAACTCTGTAGTTGTGGAGGACAGAATGGAGATATACAAGACTGAAGCTCGAGAGACAAGTTATCTAACTACTGCCATGGTCCAGGTTCATATGCCTGGAACTAAGGCAGGAGCAGTAAGGCCTGAGAGGAGGAAATGGAATTAAGAAGTACATACATAGAAGGTGGAATGGGTTGGATGGCTCATTAACTGAGAATCAAGGAGGGCAATGGTAAATTTAGTTCTGGACATGTTCTACTGAACAGCATCTATAGCAGTAATTTCCAGAGTTGGCTGCACATTGGAATCGGTGGAGGAGCTTTTCAGTAGTACATATTCAAGGACATCACTCCAGGACTTTCTGATTCAGTACTCCTCCGGTGCGAGACAGGTATCAGCATTTTAAATAAATTCCAATGGTGATCAGAATGTGCAACCAGCATTGGAACTTTTGCTGTAGAATACTGTTCAATGCACAGTTAGTGAAGTATTAACTAGCACATAAATGGGTACTGAAAAATAGCTTGGTTATGGTCCCATGGCTCGTGTTTTTGCAAGTGTATTTAGTAGAGAGCTGATTATTCTCTTCCATTTCTATTCTGAGCAGATGTTCATTCCTCATTCATGAGAAATTAGGGTTTGAATATCCTGCAACTGTTGCCAAATCTTACCAATGGCAGATTCTCAACCTCTTTCTCTATACATCTATTAATCCAGTACATAATGATTTCTTTTATGTTTAACATGTGCTTTTTCTGGCACAGAAAGATGTCCTCTATATAGCCCAGCTTTCCATGTGCACAAATGATGTTAGTTACTCAGCAGATGTCCAAGACAGTGGTTTTCTGCAGAAGAACTGTATCCTGAAGATTAAACCATTTGCCTTGAGAAGTGGCCAGAATTTTGTTCTAACTTACTAAAAACCCTGTGAGAAACCTGCATGTATAATGCACACAGGGTGACCCAGATCACTGAACACATAGAATGTTGTGGAAAAAACAAACATCCATTGATGGTATTCCCCCAATGGTGCTTTATTATATAAAAGGTATTATCTCTTTAGGTAAGTTGAACTGGCCAATCTGCTCTTTCTAGACTTCTTACTATATCTCTACTTCCTTTTGTCTACTGTTCACTGGTTTTGTCACTAGATGTTTTCTTACTTGGTGTCAACCCTAAGGATCAAGTAATCTCTTTCCAGATACTAATTAGTGATGAATACAGAGATGATAATTCTGCATCTTAATATAAAAAACTCTCAATATTAAAACATCTTACCAATATCTTAAGCTATATTGAATGATGATCCCAAACTCACATGTTAAAATAACATTGCCAACACAAGACATTCAGACTCCACTGGAGTCCTCTCTGTCGTTTCTACTGTTAAGTTGCGTTGTAACTACACCCTGGAAGCACGTGCTCTGCTACCTTTCTTCATAGTCAGAAACCAGGGGCAGTGTGCTCATTTGGAGACCTCCAGATTTCTAACGGTTTTGCTGACACATGGGTTCGTGACTGGATTTGCAAGTCAAGAAGATTTTAAAATCTCCTTGATAGAAACCACAGAGATGGAGAAACGTATTAGTGGCTGCCAGAAGTTAGAGAAGGTGGACAGGGGCAGGGGAGTGATTATGACTATAAAAGGGTCACACAAGGTATAATAGATCTTTATGGTAATGGGATAGGTGGTAGTTTCCCCAAGCTGCATATGTGATCAAAGGACATAGAATGGTAGTTCCACATTGTATCAATATCAATTTCCTGGCTTTGATAATCGTATTATGTATAAGAGGTAGCTATTGAGGGCAAATGCGGGAAGGATGCAAGGTACTATCCTTGCTCCTTTCTGTGAACCTTTAATTATTTCAAAATAAGAAGTTTAAAAAAGAAGTCCTTGTCAGAATCACTGTCCATTAGAGAGCAACACTCTCAAGCAGTGTGGAGGCTGTTTCTTCTAGAACTGGCATCATATGATTTGCCTGCATTTTGGCTACCACATATGATAAATCTATCACTTTGCTCAGCTTTTTGCCTGGCATTTTGTCAAGCCCTAGCCTTCCCAAATCAGACCAGATTTCTGCCTTTAATATTTGCTCTTATTCAATCTGCAATACCTAGCAGTGTCTGGCACATAGGAGGCATTTTGGCTGAAGGAATAAAGGCAGGAAAGATGGTCTTATCTATCCTACTAGAACTCTGAGTTCCTTGAGGGCTAGAACAACAGATTCATCTCTATCAGCAAAACATCTAGCATGGTAGGCAGTTAGTGAATGTCTTAAGAAGTAATAAATGGAATGTTATAAAATCAGTGAGGATTACTGTTATTAATATTTTAAAGGCTCTTGCAATCTTCTGCTAAAAGGAGTTTTTCATCATTTCCATCAACCTCACCTTTCTTTATAAGAACTTTTATATTTTTTGAATATGACTAAGGGCAACTTATTTTTAGCGAGGTCATATACTTCTGTATGTATGCCTATAAAATGTTACCGTTTTCTAAGATAGAAAATTATATTCAAAGCTTTTCTTGCAAATCACATCCCACAGAGATTCTAGATGGTCTTGGCATCAGCTCTGCTACTTTTTGAAATAAGTTAGTGAGGCACTAGGGATCCAGGAGAATGGCTGCTTGTTAACTGGTTGTTGCACAGATGGAAAAAATGAGGAGCCTCATCAGAAGACCAATGAGCTGCTGACGCCCCGTGCACAGGCCTTTCATACTTTGCTTACTGGCCCATTGGCAGTGTTTGAATCTTCAAGAAAGCAGCCTTTGTGTTTGGGAGGGTGGGGAGAAGATCAAAAAGACGCAGACCTGGCAAGTGTCTGATGCAAATTATACCCTAATTTTCTAGATGTTCCTTCTCTCTTTTTTTTTTTTTTTTTTTGCGTTATGCGGGCCTCTCACTGTTGTGGCCTCTCCCCTTGTGGAGCGCAGGCTCCGGACGCGCAGGCTCAGCGGCCATGGCTCACGGGCCTAGCCGCTCTGCGGCATGTGGGATCCTCCAGGACCGGGGCACGAACCCGTGTCCCCTGCATCGGCAGGCGGACTCTCAACCACTGCGCCACCAGGGAAGCCCCTAGATGTTCCTTCTCTTATTCATATTCTAATCCTGCAACTATTAGACAGGACCCCTTGGATACGAGTGACAGAAAACCTAACACAAACAGGCAAAAGGAGATTTTGTGAGCTCACATAAAAAAAATTCTTGAGTGAGACCTGAGCTAGGAGCCCAAACATTGTCATCCTGGCATGATTGATCTCCACTCTTAGCTCTGCTCTCACCTGTGTTGCCTTCATTATCAGGCTCCACATGGTGACTTGCAGAATCTTCAGGCTTATGATTTCCCAAATTCAAGTACACTGGAAAAGACAGTATATGTTTTCCTAGTAAATTATGGACAAGTCCAAGGATTCACTCTGATTGGACTAGCTGAGGTTACATGTCCACTTGTGGACTAATCACTGTGGCTAAGGGGATTCTGTGACTCAATTGGCCAGGCCTGGGTCTTCTGCTCCATCAGTGGACTCAGTTCATTTCCAATTGCACTGAAGGAACAGCAAATAGAATATCGACTCCAAAAGGTGTTGGGGGTACCATTACTAGAAGAAAAAGAGATGCTGGCAAGCCCAAGCAATAAATACCAGGTATATCCTGTACACTGTGCTTTAGCCCCACTTAGATCAGCTGCCTGCAGTTTTCCAGTGTGCTTCTTTCCACTTTAGAGCCATTGCTTCTACCATCCTCCTTATGTCTTCTTGTCCAAATATGATCTTTCCTTCGAGGGAATATCCAGCTTAAGTGTTCCTTTCTTTGTCAATCCTTGGTCAAATGAATTTCTCCTGCTATCTGTGTTCATACAGTATTTTTGAACCTCTGCTCTAGCATCCATTATAGTCTGTTTGGTATTGTAATGACCTGAATTTATGTCTTTATTTCCCTAGGTAACCAGTGTTGTGAGGTTAGGTACTGAATCGGTTATAGCTTTGCATTGCCCACAGAGTACCAAGGACTCTGCTGTATGTAAATATATTCTTGCTAAATTATTGACTTGAAATTAATTTGAATAATTAATCTTTTTCCCATTTCAGCATGCTACGTCAATGGTCTGTGTTCACTCCTGCAAAGCTGCTCTAGGGCATGTACTTATATTTGAAGTTTTCCCACTTTTACTTTGACTTAAAGAAGTATATCTATCTATACTTATTTTTATATAAAATCATCCCTCAGTTGCTTACTTGTCTACACTAAGATTGGCTTTGAGTGAGTTTCTGATTGTCTTGAGGCTGGAGGGCTCTGACCCTTCCTTCCCATCACTTACATACTTCATAGATTTTATATCAGAAACCAAATTCGTTGTTCATGGCATGGCTTTAGCTATATAATCAGCCAGAATAAATAAATAACAATCAAATGGGGTCTTTATACAAGACAAATTATTTATATAATACAAATTATGTTCAGTATTTTATAATTCAACAAAATCTGACTGAAAACTCTTCTGACCGTTTAGAGCAGTTGCTGTTTTGAATGGATACTTAATGACACATCTTCCTTGCTAGTGAAGCTGCAAAGACCAGTGGTTAGTCCTACACTAGTGAGATAATTAGGATGAAAATGGGAAAATATTCAGTTCAGTGTCATATAGCTTTACTGAGCACTCACTATAGTTCCCTGTCCTTTGCTATGTGTGGATGATAAACAGGTGAAGAAGACATGGTAAAAACCTCATGGTTCAGGCCTATGCACAGAACCTTTATTAACAATGTAGTAAGGCCAGTAACAGAGTTCCTCAGACTACTCTGGGAAGATGGAGAAGGTCAACTTAACCCAGAATAGGGACATATGGTAAAAGTTTCTGAATGTAGTTAATTATCTGGAATTTTTCAAATAGCTCCAGCTTGTGTCTTGGAGAGGTTCAGTAACTAGCTCAAGGCTACACATGGAGACAGTTTGCTTGGCATCCATAGACTTGAATCTCCAGTCTGTCTATCTGCTCCATTAAATGGTACTGTCCTCCTCACACCATATATATATGTGTATTGTTGCCTGGAGTTAATGAAACCACAACTACAGCAGAATCTTTCTATAACATAATATTTTTAAGAGCAAATATCTTTAGAGCAAAAAAGAAACTTGAAAAGTATCTTATTTGTAAGATGAGGAGAGTTCCATACCTACCATATCCCTGGGGAAAATGGGTATATGTTAAACTGTGTCTCTGCCAGGTATCAAAATTTAGCAGAGTGTGGACAAAGAATAAAGTTTCCAACTGGGGTCCCTTGACTTTGGAGGTGGTAGTTGGAGTGAAATGCATTTACAGACTTATATGTCATGCTGACGCATTAAACAAATGTGATATAATATTTACCCTAAATTTCACTTAAACTGTTAACAAACTCCCCTTCCAAATAAAATGAGCTGACATTGATTTGAAAGGCTTGCACATTCCAGTGCTCCATAAAGGCAGTCAACCTCAACCCATCAATAAACGTAGGGGGCTTCCCTGGTGGCGCAGTGGTTGAGAGTCCGCCTGCCGATGCAGGGGACACGGGTTCGTGCCCCGGTCTGAGAAGATCCCACATGCCGCGGAGCGGCTGGGCCCGTGAGCCATGGCCACTGAGCCAGCACATCCGGAGCCTGTGCTCTGCAACGGGAGAGGCCAAAAAAAAAAAAAAAAAAGAGATAAATGTAGGGCACTACGTATTCAAGATGATTATGTATCTTGGGTAATTTTCAAGCATATATGAGACAGACCATATTATTAATAAACTAAGCCAAAGATTTGTTTCTTTTTCAGTGAAAACAAATCATTTAAAGTTGTCAGTCCAAATGTGTTGGTTTCTTTGGTAGTTATTTTTCCCCTGAAGTATCCTCTGGGATTTTGTTGAATTTTACAACTATTTTATAGAGCTCTTGATAGAGAGTTTCCTAGAGATGGAAAATCTTTTAAGTTAATGAAACTGTACATTTTATGATTACGTATATTCAATCTAGGAAAATGAAAACATAAATATAACTTCAAACAAAAAATGTTTCTTTATTTGAAATTGAGAATTTGCACCAGACTTCTATGCAATGAAACACCTTAAATGCAGTGATTCTTTCACCTGATCCTCTCTTCATTACCCATACATCTACTACACATTTCTACTTGGCCATTTCATAAGTACAATATTTTCAAATCCCATCATTACTTTACCCATAAACTCATCCCTCCTGTGTTCCCACATCTGTATGTGACACCACCACTGAGCCATTTACTCAAGATTAATATTTATGAGTTATCCTTGTAATTTCCTCAGTTTTACATCCACACCCTGTTAATTACATTTCATTAATATTCCTAAATACACTAATACTGCCTGATTTTAGACTGCCTGGACTGTTACAGTAGTAACCAAGTTTGTCTCTTTTTGTTAATCTTATCCTTAAAAACCTGCTTACTCTCACTAAAATCTAGATTCGTTCATCACTCCCAGTGATCCCACACTGACTACAGGAAAAAAGCCCCCAACTCCTTAGGATGGTATTTAAGACCCTTCATAATCTGACCTCAGCCTCACACTCCTATCAATAAGAAGGTGTATGAAAAAAATAAATACTTTATAATTGCACTAAAAGTTTCCCCCTTCAACTAATTCTTTCTCTTTTCTTTTAGAGGCAGACTTCTTAAGAGTTGCCTGTATTTACTGTCTTCATTATTTTATGATCTGTTTACTTCTTGAAGCCCTCCAGTGTGCTCCTATTTCTCCACTATTAATCTTTCCACAAAGTGTCTTACCAGTGACCTCAATGTTTGTCCAGTTAATAGTTTTAGTCTTCTTTGCACTAGACAGCCCTATTACATATGACAGAATTGACTTCTCTCATGAACACTCCTTCGGATTCTGAGAAACCACCTATTTCTGGTTCTTCTCCTACTTCTCTAGCTGCTCTTTTAAAATTCTCCTTTGCAGACTCATTATCTTTTAGCTGGCCCTTAAATGTTGGCGTTCTTCAGGGACTTCTTGTCCCTCTTCTCACTTTTGCCTTGGGCAATCTCATAAACTCCCTGAGTTCAGTTAGAAGCAGATGACTCACAATGTTATATCTCCAGTGCAGATCTTTTCTCTGAATTCCACAACTGTATACAGTCATCCCTCAGTATCCGCAGTGGAATGGTTCCGGGATGCCCTGCAGATACCAAAATTCATGGATGCTCAAGTCCCTTACATGAAATTGTGTAGTAGCACTGGCTCTTGGTATCCGAGGGCTCCATTTCCAAGGATTCAACCAATGGCAATTTGATCCACAGTTAGTTGAATCCTTTAGTGTGTAACCTGTGGATACAGAGGGCCGACTGTATTCAACTGTCTACTTGATAAGTATATATACACTTAAATATAGAATAGGCACTTACAAATAAAATATCCCAAACTGAACTTATCATTGTCTCTACCAAACAGCTCTTCCATCTATATTTCTTGGCACTAATTAGTGGTTGGCACTAATTATGTATCCAATATACCTAGCCAGAAATCTGGGCAAGATTCATGACTTCTCCTTTCTGACCTTTTGCATCCAGATAATTACTGTCCTGACAATATTACCTCCTGGATATATACCTAATATATTCTGTCCACTACATACATACAATCACCACCCTTATTTTCTCTTGCCAAGAACAGCACAATAGTCTAACATCTCCCTGCTTTCATCATTTATTTCTTATGTTAATTCTCTATCCTGTAGCATATTTAGTGCTCTTTCTCTTGAATTTTGAGGTACTGTTCTCTTTTGGTTATCCTCCCACCTTTGATTTTTTCTTCTTAGCTCCTTTGCTGGCTCCCTTCAGTCTCCTCATCAATTAATGCAGCACTCCTCAGTGTTCTGTCTGAAGCCTCTCTTTTTCATATTTCACTCTCTCCTTGAGTGGTCTCTTCTCTCTCATGGCTTCAAATAACAACTGGATGTTTTAACTATTAGAGTCATATCTGCAGGCCAGTTTTCTCCCCTGATATATACTTTGAGTTTATTCTGGACTTCTCTGCCTCTATGTCCCACAAAACTGAGCAATAGCTACATCCAATAGCAATATAAGCCACCTTTAGTGACTTTAAAAATGAAATACCTTGTCAAAATAAGATCTATACACACAGATCTCCTGATTCCTTTTCTCAGAATCTTTCATTGAGTGCATATCTGCTATACTGATTTACTATTTTTATGCTACCTTCAGTTTGGTTCTTTGATAATCCAGGCAAACAAAGTGATTGAATAGAGGTTTACTTAAATGACTGAATGAATATTTCTCCTTGATTTTTTTCCAAGGGTCCCTATATTTGTGCTTAGGCATGCCTTCAACTCTCAGGCAGGCATTTGACAACCCTGTCTCAGCTTTCACTTCCTACCTGTGTAGAACCCTAAGATCAGTCTGAGGTGAAAGTTTTGAGTGTTTCCAGGTTTTCTTTGGGCACTTACAAAACCCTGCACATGTGAATTGACTTCTAAATTTTCAGAAAGTATGTTGCTTTTCAAAGCCCTTGATGGATAACTCATTCCCCAGGTATTTGTTTTAACTTTTGGCCAGTGACTGGTTTGTCCTAACTGATATCACTACTTCATATAGCTGCAGTATTAAACAATTGCTGCTGGTTGTTTTTGACAAGCACCCTGGGGAGAGGGCTTTTCAACCTGAGATGCAAGAAGGGGGAGATATGGGAACATATGTATAGGTACAGCTGATTCACTTTGTTGTAAAGCAGAAACTAACACAGCATTGTAAAGCAATTATACTCCAATAAAGATGTTAAAAAAATAAAAAAAAGAATTCATTGAGACTTTATATCAGTTTCTTAACTAGTCTTGCTTTTCTGTTTTTCCATGCTGTATAATTCATTTCTTGTGAGTTTTTTCTTTTAATTGGTGGGAGACGCATCTCAAGAGATTTACTACTAATAAAAGTTTAAAGAGTGGAAATTTGTGAATAAACTCTACTGGTTCTGAGAATTAAAGTATTCATTATATTTAAAGACTGAAAAAAAAAAGAATGGAATGACTTCGGACCCTCACTTTTTGCCTTTAAAATCAGTGACATGGTTTTTATGGCTGACAGCCTCACAGGGACAGGCAATTAAGTCCTCTGATGAGTGGCTCCAATGGATTTCAATGAAGCACATATGTACCCAGGAGGAGACTTACTAACCCAGCAAATTTGGCTCTGAGAAAGTGGGTTGAATCCTGTCAGGTGAGAAAATCGTACCCTTGTACCCTGTAGTACTCAGTTGAATGGCCTGGGTTGAGGATAGACTGGAAAATATAACATTTTTTCCCACTCTCAAGTTGTCCTAGCAGCATTCTAGGGAAATGGTGCCACACTTGCCAAAATAAGCTAATCTTCCCCCAAAGAGGTGGTTTTCATGTAAGAAATCCTTCTTAAGCTAAAGTGATCCAAAGGTTCACAGGGAAGGGGGCAGCTGTTGTGTACAGATCTGCTGGAGCTGGCAGCAAGGAGAAAGTTTGTTTCTCTACCAGTTGGTTTACAAAATTCCTATTTATTGGAACTCAGTGACTTTATAAGCATAAGAAATAATGCCATCCCATATTCAGTGAAAATATCCTTTAGGAAAAAAGATGAAGCATGGTACAAGACAAAGTCCATGGCATATGGATCTTGCATTATAGAAAGTAAGACAGACAATGAATACAGAAGGAAATACATATTAGTGCTAGGTACTGAGGAAACAATGGTTAGCCGTGCATTCATACATTAATCACCTTTACCCTACTCCATGCATGCACACATGCAAATGGGATCATGCTATACATATTGTGCTGGAACTTGGAGAAGAGATTTGGGCTTGTGAAATGAACTTTAGAGTTACAAGAAACCACTGGGTTCAAGAATGCATTGGAGGAGAGGAAATCAAGGTAATGACTATAGGCAGATTCACTGAGGAGTTTGTGAGGAGGTAGAGAAAAAAAAAGTGGGGTAGGAGTTGGAGGGGTACAACTAGAAAACTATGATAAAAAGATTAATGAGGAGTATCTGGGTCTACAAAGTATAAATTTTTAGTAATCAGTAGAGCTTTATAATAGTGCAGGAATTAGCAACAGAGTGGAACATCAAGAAATAGACCCAACTATCTGCATAATTTGACATGTCAAGTCTGTGGGGAAATATGGGAGTTTTTTTGTTTTTTTTTTGTTTTTTTTGTTTTTTGTGGTATGTGGGCCTCTCACTGTTGTGGCCTCTCCCGTTGCGGAGCACAGGCTCCGGACGCGCAGGCGCAGCAGCCATGGCTCACGGGCCCAGCCGCTCCACGGCATGTGGGATCTTCCCGGACCGGGGCACGAACCAGTGTCCCGATGTCCCTGCATCGGCAGGCAGACTCTCAACCACTGCGCCACCAGGGAAGCCTGGATTTTTTTTTTTTTGATGAGTGTTGTTGGGACAGTTGGCTAACTAACGAAGAAGACATTGCCTAAAATGTTTAAAAAGGCGAGGAAAAAAGTCAAGACAAAAATAGACCCCTTGAAAATAAATTGTGTGGGTACAGGTTTTCTCAGAGTGATAGAAAATCTAGAAGGTGTTAAAGATCAACTATGTTATTAAAGTTCCAAATTTAAGTTCACAAAAAGAGTCAAAAGGAAAATGACAAACTGGAAAAAATTGATATGCATATGACCAGGTCCTATATTTTTGATGGATAAAGTGACTTAACATTAATAACAACAAAAAATAACACAGTAGGAAAATGACCCATGATTTTAAATAAGCAGGTCACAGAAAAATGACCAATAAACATGAAAGTATATGATTAATCTCAATCATGATTTACTATGAACTAAAATAACTATGCAAAATAATTTGTTACGTATAAAATTGGAAAGTATTTAAAAATGGGTGAGGATAGGCAGATTGAGGGTTCTTGAACACTTTCCATGTGATATAAATCAGTGCAGCATTATCAACATGTTAAATGCACATATTGTTTGACCTAGCAATTCTACTTTAGTGATTTATCCTAAATATATACAAATATATATATATATGTACACACACATATATATACACACATATACACATAAACACAAACATATTCACACACACAAACATACATTTTCATGAATTCACAAAGGTATTTGTATAAGAATATTCAGTGGAGTATATTCAAACAAAAGATAAACTATAAACAACTTAAATATCCATTAATAGGAGAGCAATCAAATAATGTTTCAGCCAAACAATCAAATATTGTATATCCTTTGAACAGAAGGCAGTAATTTTGTGTACACTGCTATGGAATGATGCCTAGCTCTGTTACAGTGTGTATGGACTCTGTGTGTGTGTGTGTGTATGCATGTATGCATACAAGTGTGTACATGTGGAAACAAGATAAAAGTTACTATTGCTTGAGTGTCTCAGCATTTGTGCTGCTTCTGCTGAATTAAGAAAATTCGGGTTCTAAGACAGTCTATTGTTACTTTCCCTGGACCTATGAGAGAGGATCGATCTGGCAAGGGGATGTTTCTAGCTTTTGCACTTTAAGTATGTGAAGAGAGAACATGGTTGGAGAGGCTAAAAGAGGAGGGAAGGGGTTTAAATGCAGTTGATTAAGCCAACACTAAAGAATTGAGGGGCAGGTGGTAACAAGGAGGGAAAAATTTAAAGACTGATGAGCTTTGTTCACTTTTCAGGGTTTTCTGAGGATGTAGTCATGGAAATAGTTTTCAAATATGAGGGAAATCAATAAAGGAAGGAAAGAAAGACAATTTGAAGAAGTATTTCTTGGAACTCTGTCCTTAGCACAGTGTTAAAGACACAAATAAAACACTCACTTTCATTAAATTAATTTTTGACTGCAGATCTATGTTCTTTTGATGGTAACACCTCTTTGAGATCGAAACATAGGAATACAGGGGGACACCCAATATGGTATGATGTATGTGTGTGTGTAAATACTTTAAGTATAAATCTTAAATATGAATCTAAATAAATGTATATCTCTATCTTCCTACCTTTATCTTTCTGTCCGTCCTTCCATCCATCGTCCATCCACCCATCCATTTAGTATGAACCAGGGGCTATTCTCCAAGCCCTTTACATGGAATTGACTCATTTGACCCTCATAAAACCTCTAGGAGGTTTTTAATTTCCCCATTGTTTAGGTGAGGAGACTGAGGTATAAAGTGGTTGATACTACTCTCATTATGCTACAGGAAGGTCTACCCAATATGTAAGCTTTTGACATCAAGAACATACAAGATTGTTCTGTAGTTTTCATTGTGTTAAGTTTGTCAGATTTGGCTATCTGTATAATGCTGACTTTATTAAAAACATGGAAGTTTGAATTAATTTTCTGTATTCTGTACCTGATTAAATAGCTTTGGAATTATCTGTGTTTTCTCTGTTTTCCAAAACTCATCTGAGAAATTATATGGGTGGGAAATGATTAGGAAGATTTTCTCTTTATAAAATATTTGCAGTTTCTTCCATGGATAGTGGTTAGTAGATTGCTTAGGTCTTATTTATCACTATGAATCAATTTTGGTAATTTATATTTTTCTAGAAAGTCATTTAATCCAGATTTTTAAAAAGTTTATTTGCATAAAATTTATGCCAGTTATTATGTTTTACTTAAAACAATATTTGTATCTAAAATTATTTTCCCCATGTAATTTGCAATTTGCTATATTTGTGATTTCTCAATTCTTTGCTGATTATGTTAGCTAATGATTTGTTTATCTTCTTGATTTTTCACAAATTCTTGGGAGTATTTAGTTGCTCTGCCATTTTTCAATGTTCAAAATGATTAATATCTGATTTATCATTATTAATCATTTCTTTCTGCTTTACTTTTGTTAACTTCATGGGGGTTTTTTTTACAATTTTTTTTTTTTTTTGCGGTACGTGGGCCTCTCACTGTTGTGGCCTCTCCCGTTGCAGAGCACAGGCTCCGCACGTGCAGGCTCAGCGGCCATGGCTCACGGGCCCAACCGTTCCGCGGCATGTGGGATCTTCCCGGACCGGGGCACGAACCCATGTCCCCTGCATCGGCAGGCGGACTCTCAACCACTGTGCCGCCAGGGAAACCCCTTCATGTTTTTTTAGTTATTAAATTTATTTAATTTTTATTCTTTCATACTTAATGGTCTAATTTTGTATAACAATGTAACTTCTTCTGACATGGCTTTGGTCAAATCCTGTGATACATATTCTTTTCATTATCTGCATTTTCCAGATGTTCTGCAATTTTACCTTCAGTTTCCTATGGGACATAAGAACCATATAGCAAAGAATTTGTATGCTTCTTGTTGCTTGTATTTCTATGTCAGTATATTTTGTCTGCTTTTATTTTTATTAAAACCTTCTAGTTTTATAGCTCTGTACTTGAATAAGCTGATCTGCACATTTTCTACTTTGGGAACTTTTTCAAGCTTTTGTTCATATCTTAATATGGGATACATGGGTATTTAAAGAAGAGTTTATTCTCTAACGACACAGGATCACTGTGGCTGCTATATGGAAAACTGGCTGAAGTAAGGCAAGGGTAAAACCAGGGCGACAAGCAATGAGCCTGTGAAGTAATCCAAGTAAGATAATATGATGACAAAGACCAGGGTGTTGTGGTGGAGATGGTGAGAAGTGGTTTATTTCTGGACAGACTGTATTTTGAAGGTGGAGCTAATAGGATTTATATATTGATCGGATGTAGAATCATAAAGAGAGGGGAAACAAGAAGAGGATACCCAGGTATTTGGTCTGAGTAACTGAAAGAAAGGAGTTGTCATCAACTGAGATGGGGAATATTTAAACAAGAACAGATTTAAAATGAAAGTTTAGTAGCTCAGTTTTGGACTTGTTAGGTTTAGTATTTCCATCAACCATATGAGTGAAGATGTTAAGTTAAAAATGTGTTACAGAAAGCTAGATTTCCAAAGAGAGGTTTGGACTGGAGATAGACATTTGTGAGTCGTCAGTGTATAGATGGTATTAAGGATGAGCTAACCAAAGTAATGAGTACATATATAATAGAAGTCCAGGAAAGAAGTCCAGGAAAAGAGGAAAGAGCAAATACACTGTCAGTTTGCAGCTAGGTAAAAGTGGTATCCTGAAGGCCAAGTGGAAAATGAATTTCGGTGAAGAGGGAGTGGTCACCTGTGTCAAGTGCTCTGTAGGTCAAATAATATGAGAAATTATTATTATATTTGGAACCAAAAACTTCCTTGGTGACCTTGATCAGTGCAGTTTCAGAGATGTGATAGGGGCAGGCCTGACTGGCTCAGGTTCAAGAGAAGTTAGGAGCAGAGATTCTGGTGACAGTGAGTCTAGACAATTTCTTTTATAAATTTGCAGTAAACAAAAGGTGAGCCATATAATGGATCAAGTGGTATGTGGAGTCAAGAGAAAGCTTTTCAAAGGGAAGTAGTCCTTCCTCTGTTGTATATTATTTATGGTCTTTGATCAGGTAATGTGTTCTCAGAGGACCTTATCTATAAATGTCTTTCTTCACCCAGGAATATATTTCTCCTTTTTTTGGTTATTTGTCATTTTGAAATAAGCAAATCAACTAGAGTGAATGTCATGTCGCTTTCCCTGTATCTCATTGGTTTTTTATTTTGAGATTTCCTGTTCATTTTTTTTCTGCTCAATTAACCTTGGTCAACAGTTACAAATCTGATTTCACCTTCCACTATGTACTCCAAGCTATATTACCTCTACAACTTTTCTACAGATTTCAGGAGAAAATGCCAAAAAATAAAGGAAGAATTCCCATGTGGTCTCTCTTTTGACTGTATCTCCCCTTCCACTGTTGGATTTAGAAAGGACACTCACTACAGATATTCAATTTCTTATTGAATCTGTCTGTACCTCTGGACCTCATTATTCTAAATGATGAATTGCTTATTAGAATTTTCAGGAACCAAGTTATCTTGTTTTTAGAGAATTCCCTATCCACTAGAGGTTGTAAAGACATTTATCTGTCCTTGTTTTCTTTTTTGAGTTGGTCTAATTCCATTAAAATTGTTTAATGTGGTAAAAATAAATATATAACATTAAATTTATCATTTTAACCATTTTAGGTGTACAGTTCAGTGACACTAAGTACATTCACACTGTTGTGCGACTGTTACTACTATCCATCTTCAGAACATTTTCATCTTCCCAAACTGAAACTCAGTACCCATTTAACAACAACTCCCTATTTGCCACTTCACAAACACTGGCAACCACCATTCTACTTTCTGCATCTAAATTTGACTACTCCAGGTACTTCATATAGGAAGAATCATACAATACTTGTCCTTTTGTGTCTGGCTTATTTCACTTAGTGTAATGTCTTCAAGGTTTATCCACATTGTAGCAGATGTCAGAAATTTGTTATTAAGGCTGAATAACATTTCATTGTGTCTTATACCATATTTTGTTTATCTGTTCATCCATCAATGGACACTTGGGTTTTTCCTACCCTTTGGCTATTATGAATAATGCTGTTATGAGCACAGGTGTACAAATATCTGTTTGAGTGTCTGCTTTCAATTCTTTAGGGTATATACCCAAAGGTAGAATTGCTGGATCATATGGTAATTCTATCTTTAATGTTGTGAAGTGCTTCCAGACTGTTTTCTACAGTCTCAGTTCTTGCTGTGCATCAGAATCACCTCTTGAGTTTTAAAAATAACACTTGCTCAATCCCCTCCCCGGAGACTCTGATTCACTAGATGTGAGGATACATCTGACTTCTGTTTCTTCTTCAAGTTTATATTTTAAAAAGTACTAGTGATAAGTTATTAAGAGGTAGTTTTTAAAGAGTGAAAATGAAAGAATATGGAGCAAAAAGTTCAAGTCTCCTGTTAACATTTGGAGTGTATCTTTACATATACATGTGTGTACATGCACTCACAGAGACAAACACACATGTACTTTTTTGTATTTAAGAAAATAATAAATGTGATCACCCCTTACACAGTTTCTACAGCTTTCAACTTGTCTCAACAGTGAGATAAGAAATAATTGGCAGACAGTTTATGGTTTAATACAGATAAGAGAGAGGGGTTTGTCAATAATGTCAGTTTCCTAAGAAATGGTGTAGGGATTCGATACAATGTTCAGATTGAGAGTGTGGCTGCAAATATGCAAAGAGGACAAAGTATTTCTGTTCTTTCTCTCTGTAAGTTACAAGCAAGATCATATCTTGGCAGTCAGAGGGGAGGTACAACATTGAATGCTTGTTGAGTAAAGTTTTGTTATAGCTGTTGTGGGTAAAGGGAGCTTGAGTTTACAGAATGAAATAGGATTGCTATTAGTGTTGTGAGCCCGTTCACTGTCTGGGCTTTTGATTTATAGTGGAATGTATCTGCCATGTTGTTGGACTTTGTTCAGTAGTACTGTGCTTTGTGGGTGAGGTCACAGAGAAAGTAGATAATTTAGTTCTTTCAGGGATTGTTTTTTACTATGTATTTAAAGGGCAAGAGTGACCTTTCACTTTAGAGTATTGGTGAGAACATTATTGACATGAAGAACAACAAAATTGAAAGAATATATAGGAGTGAAGAGTACAAGTTATGATGCACTAGAATTCCCAATCAAAGAGCCTAGAAGCCTGAATCTTAGAAGTTTGTATTCATGGTTATTAAAGAAAGCCAAAATTTGGCAGAAGTTACGATTGAGAGAAAAAGTCTTTGAATAGTTAGGGAAAATACTTGAGAGGTTCATAAACCTCTCAGGTTTATGTGACATGGAGAAGGAGATACAGTCAATTGGCTTCGATTCTAATCTTTGGGTATTTTTAATGAGGTTTTAAAGGAGCCATCTGTAAGTAAGAAAGGGCAACAAGGAAGGTGCAACTTAACTTTCTAAGTTAATGGTTTATAGAGTATCAACAATACATGAATTATGAAAGGACTGAGCAAAAATAACGTTCTGAGAGGAAAGCCAGATTTCAGTGAAGGAGATTGAAGGATGTTTAGAGAAGAAATTGAGTACATAAGAAAGTTGGATGATATGGGGATTCTGTACTGTTTTACTTACTATAGTTTTATTGTATGTTTTTTATTTTGCTTGGCCCATTCTTTCCTCCTTATATTTAATTTTTACAATCCTTTCTTCTCATGCAGTAATCTTACTAATAAATGTTAGAATTGTTGGCCATGAAGTTATTTTAATTTAGTTCTCCTATTTTAACTCCCATGGCCAATCAGATTTTGATGCTTGTTGACTCTAAGCTTGGTATTTTTCTGAATTTTTATTGAAAATTTAAAAATCCAATTGTAGAAAATTTTCCCAGAATATATGACGTTTTTAGTTTGCTCCATTCTATTTTCTTTGTTGATATATGCTTTCTTTTTTTCATACATTATGCTAAGTATGAATTGTTAGCCTCCTCCCTATTGTTTAGCTTTATTATGGAAAAATTTCTTTTTCTTACATATTCATTTATTCAGCAAATATACACTGATCCACTACCATGTGACAGGCAATGTTCTAGGTGCTGGGGATAGAGTGGTGTGTGAGAGAGGAAGGGTTTTCTTTCTTTTTTTTTTTTTTGACATTTATCGTGGTTTATTTTATTTTTTAATACATGTTTGCTTTTTTTTAACATCTTTATTGGAGTGTAATTGTTTTACAATGGGGTGTTAGTTTCTGCTGTATAACAAAGTGAATCAGCTATACATATACATATATCCCCATATTTCCTCCCTCTTGCATCTCCCTATAAATTTTTCTTCTATGAGTTTTGTTGCTTCAGTGGGACTTGGTGGAGGTGAAAGTGTGAGCTCAATCAACCACTTTCAACCATAAGTCTTGCTCTTTTACTCTTTAGTGAAGTATAGGAACTGGATCAGGAGAGAGAATCCAGTACTACTATAACACTGAAACGAAGTATAATGATACTATAATGAGAGTCAGAGCAAGTCAGATGAATACCTGATACTATAATGATACCATAATTCTTTGATACCTTTTGGGAATTATGACAATTTTCCTCCTTTGTTTAACTCAGTCTTACAAAAGCATTAAATCCAGAAGTATATAAAATATGCAAATGTCTTGCATAGTAAAATATTTAGTTGTTTTACATGATTCCAAAAAATCAAGGTAATAAAAGTTCAGACAAACATATTTTTATCATAAGAAGGTAAATGTGATTTGATAGATATCACTATTTTTTGCTGATATAACTTGTGGTTGGAGTGAAAAAAGTTTTCTGAGAGGAAGTTAGGGAAGTATTCATTTGTATTTAGAATTCTACACACATGATAGGGAAACTTGGTGGGGATAGTTTCAATAAGAATAAAATATAAAGCAAGACTGATTTTGGTGTTTGAGGATACAAAAATGGAAATTTCTTTATGGTCACAGATGTCAAAATATTCTGTGAAATATAATACACTAATGATGGGAGATATCTACTGAAGCATTTATCAGCTAAGAGAGGGTCAGATAATTGAATTATTGACTTGTTCAAAAGGTAATAAAAATGGAATTTCACCATCCAAGTCTGAATTCTGACCAAGAAGTACAGCTTAGCTATTTGGAAATAACAAAAATAAAGCATTATTTTATTACATTTTATGACATTAAATGAAGGAGGGCAACCAGCTATTGCTGGATTTACTCACATATTTTAGAAATTTTTATTGAGCAATTACTCTATGATAGGCAATGTTCTAGGTGCTGGGGACATATTAGTGTCTAAAACAAAGAAGAATTCCTGCCCTCTTGGCACTGAGGTTATAACTGGGGGCTCAATAAAAACACAAATAATTAAATAATTTAGCTGGTAAAATGGTGGCAAATGCCATGGAGAAAAAATAAGACTGTAAAAGAGAAATGAGGAATACCAGATTGGAGACTATAATTATTAAAATGGTAATCAAGAAAAGCCTCAGAGACAAGGTGATTGTTTTTTTACTTTAACATTCATTTAATCAAACTAAAGGAAACACATATATTAAGAGAGTTTCACTAAGAGTAGTAGAGTAGGTAGGCTCACAGTTTCTCTCTAAAGTCAGTAGCTCTTTGGCTTCACAGAAATGATGGGTAGGGCGGGGGGTGGTGTCGATGGATCCTAAACCAGGAGGACAGGTTGCCACATTAACAGCCCAAATGAGTTCTCGAGGAGTTTGGGGGGCTTCAAAATTTGTCCTCTTCATATGCTCATGTAAACAATCTCAAGGATTATGAGCTACAGTTCAACAAAGCCTCTGACAGAATTGGATACCAGAGGTGGGCAAGCCTGGTTGGTCCCACAGAAGGAGCTGGCATCTGGACCAAGCTGGTCGTCCCTGACCCCAGGAAAGAGCTGCTCAGTTCTCTGAGCATTTTTGCAGGGGCAAACGCCCTGGGAAACGCCCCCCTTGGTGGAGGTACAGGAAGTTACAGGCCACATATATTATGGGGAAAAGCACGGCTTGGTTTTCCAGGTTCATTACCTCTAGCTCTTGATCATCTCTCAGGGAAAGCATCTGGTATTTGCTCTTCCTGAAAACGGCTCTCCCATCCCTGTCCAAGGAGAACAGGCGCAGGTGGAACGCGAGCTTTCCCTGCCCGAGTAGGCTGACCCCGAAGCTGTGGTACTTTTTCCGTGCGCTGCACCGGAAAATGATGCGCTGGTTGGCGTAGCACAGCACCAGGTCCCAGCTGAAGTTGAAGCCTTCCCACCGCCAGCTGCACTGCTTGTCCCTGTGGAGCTGGCCCCCGCACCGCATGCTGTTCCCCTGGGGGTCAGACACGTAGACGTCCACGGGCCAGAGCTCTCTGGTCTGCTCAACGCAGAGGGGGCCAAGCCAATGCTCTTTGTACAGGGGACACAACCAAGAGGTAGGGATCAGCGCATCCTGGTGGATGACAAGTGCTGACGTCAGGTCGCAGATTATGTGGGCAAGCCGCAGCTGCTGGAACACTGGCACGAAGGCTCTGCCCTGCTCGGTCTCCAGGAAAGGGGTGCCCTCCGAATCCCACCTGTAACTGGCAAACCATGAGTTGGTGTCAGGCAATAGGGCCCTGCGCAGGCCCCTCCATGTCGGCTGCAGCTGCAAGAACATCCACATTTTCAGCATGGTGTACACGTCCATCTCCACCCCCATCACCAAGAGCTGTGAAGAGGCAACGACCTCTCTCATGAGATCCAGGCTGACTTCTCGCAATAGCCCCTCACTACACTGGGTCATCATGTTGTCCAGCAGCCACTGAAGACACATGATCCTGATGTTCTGGAGTCCGTAGCTTTCAGCAGAGTAGTAGTAGCTGCACACGGTCTGGGCACTGACAGTCTCCTTCATGACCTCCCCGCACCGCTGAATCACCTTGTCCAGCTGCAGCATGCTGGCTGTGGCCAGGATGGCGACGACTCGACCGGGTGGGATGAAAATGGAGCCTCGGTACAGGTAACCTAAAGCCTCGTGCAGTGCCTCGCGATCAATGTTCTCGTCAGGCATCTGCATCTCTATAGTACCCATGTTTGTCTCCCGCCAAGCGCCACTGAACATGCTAGCAAAGTACCCTGACTGGCACAAGTGGACCCTATGCAAGTTCCACTCCTCCCCCAGTGCGCAGATCCGCACGTCGCTCTCTTCTCCTCTCAGGAAGAGTGCCTCATAAACGGACCATGAACGATCTTTAGCATGTTTCCGGCGGGGCTCTTTTGTGAGCGGCTCCCCTGGGCCTGTCTTCCGCTTGCGGCTCCCCTGACTGTCGGCGGGTCTGGCCTCTTCACTCTCGTTCCCTTCCTCTCTCTCTGCCACTACTGCCTCCTCAGCCTCCTCCTCCCCGCCACTGGCACCTGGCTCCTCTGGGGCACGCCCCCACCAGTGCCATGGCATCCGACTACTTTGTGCTCCCATGGCCTATACCTCAGTGGTGCAGTGAACAAGCTTCCTCTCCAGGCGCCGTTGCCGCGGGCACGAGCTCAGCCCAGAGTGCTGCTGGGTACAGATGACGTTTGCTCTAAGGGTCTCGTGAGAGGACGCCACGCTAAGCCACACCCACTAGGCCACACCCCGCCGGATAAGGGCACTCCGTACCAGGGATTCCACTCTGTTTATCTTTCCCTCCTGGGATGATTGCTCTCAGGCTCCCTTCATAGGATGATGGTGGAACAGAGGCCTTTGTGTGCGAATTTTACCCATTAATTTCAAGAACACAATTCACTCTTGCCCATCTAAAACAGTTAGTGATTATTCCTTTATGGAGAATTACATCTTGATACCAGCTCTGTCCTCTAGGCACCTTAATTGCCATAATTAACTTCTTTATTTATTTATTTATTTTTAATTTAATTAAAAATAAATAAATAAATAAATATCCCTATCCCACCCCTCTAGATGGACACAAAGCACCCAGCTGATCTCCCTGTAATGTGTGGCTGCTTCTCACTAGCTATCTATTTTACATTTGGTAGTGTATATATGCAAGTAAGACATTTCTGAGTATCTAAACTCTTTATAGGAGTTGAAGGCTCTATATGCAGATAAATTATCAAGGTCAAAAACAATATCCAGTTTTACCCTTGAGAAGCTGTAGAATATTACAGAAAAACCAGGAGACTGGGGATGAACACCTACTTCTCCCTTTATTAAAAAGGGAAAAATGGTGGAATATGGAAAACAGAGATCAATAAGTGTGAGAACAATCTGTGGCAAGATTTCAGAATGAATTATTCAACATACATATGGGTAAGTGTAGCTAATCTACCATAGCAGTTAAGAGCATGGATGCTGCTGGCTGTCTGGGTTCTAACCCCTGCTCTAAAATGATGATAATAATAGTACCTGTCTTATAGGGTTGTTGTGAAGATTAAATGAATTAATATAAAATGCTTAAAATAGTGCCTTGTATATAGAAAGTGCTATGTACTTTTATATAATAATAACAATAATAATATATTTAGAAAGCACTTGGAGAAAGTGATGTTCACGAAAAATAAGTCTGGGCTAACTAAGAACAATTCATCCAAACTAGCTGTGCTTTCTTTTTAATAACATTATGGGTTTGTTAAAGAGGAAAATGCTAATTCACAGGGCATTTGACCAAATACCTCATTTCATCCTAAGGCCTGGACCAATGGTAGAAGAAGTGGATATGGAGGTGGCCAGCAATCAGATGAAATGGAAGGAACATGGGTGTCTGAATCAGACAGATTTAGATTCAAAGCCTGAATCTGTAACTTCTCAGTAAAATATTGAGTAAATTATATAAACTCTTTGACAGTCAACTCTATTGTGTGTAAAACGGGGAAAATCATATCTACCTTGCAGGACAATTGTATGGATCTGGTGTTTGTGGATGCTGCGTCAATTGGGATTTGGGGTGGGGTAATTGCAATAGCTCCTTTCATCCCTACATTGTTTTGATTGCAGGCTTTTTGTTACATCATCTGTACTGAATGACTTGACTTAGAAACGTGTACCTCATTATATATGATAATTTCTATTAATAAGTTATTTAGAAACCTTTTTTGAGTCTATTATCTGTGTAACTTTCCCTCTTTTCACCCAGAGATCTCTATACTGAAGTAAATCTAAAAAAGACACAGACCCTTTAACTGGTCACAATTCCCTGACTCTTTTTCCGGTGATAATGAAAAGACCATTTTACATAGAAATTACTCCAAGCAAATAATGTACGATAGTTGGATAATTATAGTGAGAAGCAAATTGAAAAGTCAGTTTTCATAATTAGTCTCTGATATGTTGTGGCTCAAAGATTTTCATGCAATAGCGAACTTTGTATGTGGCAAGACTTATTAAGTTGATATCCTCTTAATCAACATCATACATCAGGCGCTTTCAAATTAACACAAGTTGAAATAGTTCAAAGAAGCTTTTACATTTGATATCATTAATTTAATTGAATCTTTAAGTACTTATTACTAGGTCATAGATAAGATCATTTGTGCTTGGAATATGTAAGAGACAAGAGACATCTACTTGATATTTTTCAGTGCCATGACCTCCGATACATGCCAGCCATTGCTGGTCACCTATGATACCAGCAGGGCTATGACGGGGAGGAGTCCTCACTGTAGATTCAACATAGATAGTTTTCATTTGAATGTGTCATATATAACTTTGATACGGTCAGTCAAAAGCATAGAACTCTAAAGAACTGTTACGAACGTTCAGATCTTTCAAGACTAAACTGAGCCTGCTGCTGAGAGGGAAAGGATAAATATTTTTGACCCCCTTTAGGCCTGGAATAGCCTCATTGTTTCTGTCTCCACTGTGTCCCAATAGGTACCTGTATATAGAGCAATTGAAGGAAAAGAAAGTTGGGCTCTGATTTCTTGGTGCAGATGTTCATACTTTGTCAATTTTTTCTATCCCTTACTTCTTCCATCGGTACTACCTCTATATAGTTATTATCCACGTCTGCCATGCCTTCACTCATCTTACCCTTCACATTCTCAACTACAGTCATACCAGTTAGCAGTTCTCAAAATAAGCCACGTTCTTTCGTTCTGCTCCTCTGTTTATGCTGTTCAGTCTACCTGAAAGTCTCTCCCCTCTTCTTCCCCTTCTTCTCCTCCCCCTCCCTTTCCCCCTCCTTCTCCTGTCCCTTGCCCCTCCACTCCCCCTCCCCTCCTTCTCTTGCTACCCTTCCTAAAGGTAGCTTCATGATTTGGCACAAGCATCCTCTCCTCTGGGGAAGTTTCTTGACACTACCTGGTCCAGCCTGAGTTTGGTGTCCCTCTCTCATTCACAGGAATGAGAACATCTGTCTGTCCTAATCATCATATTGCACACTAAATATTTTCATTCACACATAAAGCATCCTAGGACTTGTACCAATTCTTAAATACCATGTCATTCCACCACAAAACTATGTACTCTCTGACATGAGGAAAACAGCTAAATCAAGAAGGGTATACTGGGCAGATGGCTAGACTGACTTACTAGCTAAGCAATGTGTCCCTTTACATAAGCTTTGCAATATATTAAGTCAAATCCTGGCTTCAGCAAAATTATACACATGATAGATACAAGGAAGGATAGTAATAAGGCTTTTTGGTTGATAAACTATGTAATTTTGAGCTACAATATTGAAGTAACCTCCCCACTTGGAACAGGGCAAAGGGAGTAAACAGGATAACAGAAGGTTTGGAGAGAAAATAAGTAAAAGCAACCTTAGGAGAAAAAAAATGAATCTACAGCCAGGTGTTGAAACAAGTAATACACATCTGCACATCCATTTATAAATGATTGTATAAATAAAATGAAGAAAACTACTCTTGATACCCTATGAGTGGTATGTCATCGTGCTCAGGAATTCGTGGCAGGCACACCACTGTTGTCAGCTACTGGAGTCCTTTTCAGAAACAGTATTGAATCTCTCATTTCCACAGGCTCACGTTCATTGGAGGACCAGGGATATTTCTGTTCCGGCTGCCGGACTCTGGCTTTGTTCAGAATAAGAAGTATAGGGGAAATTGGAGTTGCCTGAATTACTCTAAATGCTGTTGATGTTACAACCACATACAATTTCCCTCACAGCTGTGGGGAACTCAATCCTCTGGGAATTCCCTCTAGTGTGAGAAATATGCCTGTAAGGTAATAACATATGCAAAACTGAGTGAATTTTAACTGGGATTTCTGCCGACTAGGGGTCCCCAGGTTCTCTGGCCCTGTGCAGTTACCTTTCCCTTGAATATTTAAAAATGTTGCACTCACTTATGGAGGAAAACAAAGGCTCCATCCCACCCCTGATACCTCAGAGGGCTTACATAGATTGAATTCTTTGTCTTACCTGTATCTTGTTTCTTGTGGCTATTCCCTTCTATCCACTCTATATTGATCTAGACATGTAACCTGATTAGAATTGTAAGATTTAGCAACTTTAAAAAAAATCCAGTTAAATTTGAATTTCATCAAGTCAAATTTAAGTGAGCATCCTGTATTTGATCTGGCAACTCTGAACTTATCATCTTTTCCTTAATTTACCCAAAACACCTCTCTCTCAGAGGCAAGTGTGCATAGGATATAGAAGATTCATGGGTAACAGAGGCAAAGTTACAAAAAGCAAAGAAGTTTACTTAAATAGGAATGTATAATTCTAGATTTTAAGTCCCGTGGTCATTCTCATCACAAGGACCCTTACACTGGTTGACTCTTCCTCAGGATTCCTGTCCTCCTGTCATGTTGCTAAACCCTCTCTGTCCCTCTTTCTCCTTTTGATTATTAGCACTTTCACCCTGTCATTTTTAAATTGTTCCAGAACAAAAGCAATCCCTCCCATTTTATTAAATGGGATGTTTTGGCTTTTTAAATTTGTCTCGCCATAGCCCATTCCTAAAGTGCCCTAAGGTGGCTGAGGCGGGGGGCGGGGGGTTTACTTTTACATATTCAGTAACCATCAAATTATTTTCCCAAATAAAAACCATACTCTCCTAAGAAGATACCAGCTGGTCAGCTTTAAAAATATAGTTTTTCCTCTTCTCTATTATATAATTAAACAACAAATGAAGGAAAAGGGAACATGATGTGTACAGAGTGTAGGATGAGCAATGAAACTGAGCAAGTCTTCACAACAAAACTGCTAAGTCAGTCTGAGCTAAGCATTGAAGGAGCAGTAGACCCTTCCTGAGTACAGAGTGGAGGAGTGATTTACTAAGTAGGGTTTTTAAAAAAATTGTATTGAGTTCTTCTCATGGGCATGGATCAAAGTTGCCAAAAAGCTACTATTCTTTCTACTTCACTTTGCTCATGTTGTATATGAAGTGTGTATTTAAAATATCCTTGACTGATTCAAAGAAAGAAAGAAATTCAAGAGAATTAAAAATCAAAGCCACGAAATAAAGTGTGGCAACTTTGCTCTTGTGTGTGAAAGCAGGGTCTCAAGGCCATGCTATTCTAGCACAAAGAATCTTAGTTCAAATTCCTTGGGAGAGGGGAGTCTTTTTCTTTGGATGAAGATGTGCTCTCAATTACATAGGTAGATATGGCAACATTGAACAGCCAAAGTTGATTCCAGATTGTTGAATTCAATAATATGGAGTCAATAGTATAGATTTAAGCTGAATTCATAGTTCTACAATTTATGTGAAAAACATGTCTTGAAGGGAACACTGTGAAAGCTTTGAGACCAATGTGGATTTTTATGTCTGAAGGATTCCAGGATTGGTAACCTGAAAAGTTCCCCTACTAGCCACCAGTCAATCCAATTGGACAGAGGTTCCTCAAACAATCTTCCTCCTGCCTGCACACAAGAGATGGCTATCAGTTTATTCTGCTTTGGTGTCCTGAATACTTAGAACAAAATTAAGCCTTGAAAATCCTATAAAAATACAGAGATAGATAGTACATGGAAATCCCTAATAAATGAGCTTCATACGAAAACCCATTTACCAGCTGTGTCTGATCCAAATTCAGCTCCAAAGGTAATCTGGAATCACATTAGTTATTTTTATTCCATTCGTGACATATTAGAGATATAAACACGCTGTCTCTCCTGTATATTAGAGTTTTAAACTTGTGTTTGCTATAATAAAGTGACCTCAAAGTGTGAATTTTACAACAAATAATTAAAATATATTAAACTAGATAAAGCAACCATGATAAAAGAAAATCAGTAATATGCTAGTTGCAAGAGATTTTTTTTACTGCCTTGAGGACACCAGAATTTTGATTTTAGCTTCACAGGAGATGGGAAAACTGATCAACAACATGCCCCTCTGCCTATTCCCTTTGATTTCTCGTTCCACAAGATGAATTCTTGTGGGTGAGAGAGATTTATTTCACTGGTGTTCTCTGAGCATTGACTCAGTGCTGGGCTTGTCCTGGGTATTGGAGTCACAGAGATGAATGCCAGGCCTCCTTCCTTTGGGAACTCCCAGTCTATTGAGGGAAATAGACATGTAAACAGGCAGTTGCAATATTATGGTAAAGAAATGACCAAAGTATGTATGGGAGTGATAGGCAAAGTACATTTGCTCATACATGTAGAAAAGCAGGGATGCTTCAAAAAATTAGATTCTGAATCTGTTCTGGTGAGGAACCTGTTTCCTTTGTCCTTAACGACTGATATGGGCCATTAAAATGTTGGTAAGCCTCTGGCAGAGAATAAGGAGATTGAAGAGTGTGGTTTTCCTTTTTTCTCTCCAATTTATGATCGCACATTGTGGTGTAGGAAGGAAGGAAAGTCAGGGTGTTGGACAGTATATAGGACGTACTGCTCACCTAGAACTGGGGTTAGGAAAGCTTCACAAAGGAAGTGAGAGCCAAGTTGAGATGTGATAGAAAGGAGGCAAAAGAAATAGAGAATCAGGGGAGACATCCTGGGAAAAAGGCATGGTATAGATGAGGCACAGTACAAGGAACTAGGATGCCATGCTCGGGAAACCAAAACAGGTCAGTTATTACTGGCTCATGACATGGAAAGATGATGCTGGAGAGATAAGCAAAGGCCAGAGTTTGGAAGGCCTTAGGTACCTCCCATGTAGGCCAGGCCATAGCTTAGACTTTTTCCTGTAAGTCAGGGGTTAGCAAACATTTTTTGCCAGATAGGAAATATGGCTTGGCTGGCCATACTTTCTCTGTTGCAAATACTAATTTCTTTCTCAATTTTGCCTTTGTAAGCAAAAGCAGCAATAAATAATATGTAAATGAATGGTCATGGCTGTGTTCCAATAGAATCTTATTGACAAAAAGGACAGTGGGCTAGATTTGACCCAAGGGCCAGAGTTTGCCCAACCTTGATACTAGTGATAAGCAGTGGCGTGCCGTTTACATACGAGATGGAAGTTGGTAATATTTTAATAAGGTTCTCTGGCGAATCTGACATAAATTTAGGTTTAGGAAAAAAAGATGCTTCAGTCTGAGCTGTACATCAGAGCTGCTCCACAGAATTTTCTGTGATAATAGCAATGTTCTGTATCTGCGTTATCCAATGCAGAAGCCCCTAGCTAAATTCTTGAAATGAAGCAAAGTGTGACAAAGAACTGAATTACAAATTTAATCTAAATTTAAATAGTTACATGTGGTTAGTGGTTGCCCTATTGGACAGCACAGTTCTAGGGTTTGGCCAATACTTGGATTTAGACTCAATTTCAAGTAGAAGCACAAAACAAAGATCTATGCTAGGATGTACCTATCCACGTGGTATGGGGCATCAGCAGTATATCTAGAAAAGATTGCAAAGCAGGCTCTGAGAACACCTTAAAATCATTCAATTCCATTCCTTATTTTTTTTTTTTCATTCTATCTTGCCTGTTAGGATCCTTTGCCTAATTTTCTACTGAGTTTCTAAGCTTTCTTTCATTTATTTACATGGACTTTGCATACAGTAAGGAGATGAGCATTTTATAATGTGAGTTACAAATCTTTAAAACTATATGTTTTTACTATTTTAAAATTTCTTTTGAGTTTTACGGTGTTACTTTTCATGGAATTTTAAAAATACGGTCTTGTAAAAAGATTTTTCTTTGATGACTTCAGGTATTGTGTTACTCTTTTAAGCCTTTTCTATCCAGCAATTATTGGGAAAAAAAAGAAAAAAAAACATTCCATAGCTTTTTCTAGAATTGTTATGGTTTGATTATTTACTTTTAAATATTTGCTCCATGTGAAATTTATTTATTTTTGTTTAAAGTGTGAGGTTAGAGATTTGACTTAATCTTTTTCCAGATACCAAACCATTTATTGAATAATTGACATTTACCCATAAACAGGGTATTGTATCATAAAGAGTCTCTTGTATGTACTTTCATACCTAGCTCGATTTTGTACTCTACATTATTGATCTATCTATTAGTGAATCAGGGCCATACTCTTTAAATTAGTAAAGGCTTATAATGTGTTTGAATATTAAGGTTAGTCGTCATCCTACTCGCCCTCTTTCTTCTTCTTTTTTTATTTTGTTTTTCTATATGGATTTTATTTTTTTGTTTTAACATCATTATTGAAGTATAATTGCTTTACAATGGTGTGTTAGTTTCTGCTTTATAACAAAGTGAATCAGCTACACATATACATATATCCCCATATCTCCTGCCTCTTGCGTCTCCCTCCCACCTTCCCTATCCCACCCCTCTAGGTGGTTACAAAGCACCGAGCTGATTTCCCTGTGCTATGCATCTGCTTCCCACTAGCTATCTGTTTTACATTTGGTAGTATATATAAGTTCACGCCACTCTGTCACTTTGTCCCAGCTTATGCTTCCCCCTCCCCGTGTCCTCAGGTGCATTCTCTACGTCTGTGTCTTATTCCTGTCCTGCCCCAAGGTTCTTGGGAACGTTTTTATTTTAGATTCCATATATATGTGTTAGCATACAGTATTTATTTTTCTCTTTCTGACTTACTTCACTCTGTATGACAGACTCTAGGTCCATCCACCTCATTACAAATAACTCAGTGGTGTTTCTTCTTATGGCTGAGTAATATTCCATTGTATATATGTGCCACATCTTTATCCATTCATCTGTCAGTGGACACTTAGGTTGCTTCCATGTCCTGACTATTGTAAATAGTGCTTCAGTGAACATTGTGGTACATGACTCTTTGAATTCTGGTTTTCTCAGGGTATATGCCCAGTAGTGGGATTGCTGGGTCATATGATAGTTCTATTTTTAGTTTTTTAAGGAACCTCCATACTGTTCTCCATAGTGGCTGTATCAATTTACATTCCCACTAACAGTGCAAGAGGGTTCCCTTTTCTCCACACCTTCTCCAGCACTTACTGTTTGTAGATTTTTTGATGATGGCCATTCTGAGGGGTGTGAGGTGATAACTCATTGTAGATTTGATTTGCATTTCTCTAATGATTAGTGATGTTGAGCATTCTTTCATTGGTTTATTGGCAATCTGTATATTTTCTTTGGAGAAATGTCTATTTAGGTCTTCTTCCCATTTTTGGATTGGGTTGTTTGTCTTTTAGATATTGAGCTGCATGGGCTGCTTGTAATTTTTTGGAGATTAATCCTTTGTCACTTGCTTCATTTGCAAATATTTTCTCCTATTCTGAGGGTTATCTTTTCATCTCGTTTATGGTTTCCTTTGCTGTGCAAAATCTTTTAAGTTTCATTTGGTCCCATTTGTTTATTTTTGTTTTTATTTCAATTTCTCTAGGAGGTGGGTCAAAAGGGATCTTGCTGTGATTTATGTCATAGAGTTTTCTGCCTATGTTTTCCTCTAAGAGTTTGATAGAGTCTGGCCTTACATTTAGGTCTTTAATCCATTTTGAGTTTATTTTTGTGTACGGTGTTAGGGAGTATTCTAATTTCATTCTTTTACGTGTAGCTGTCCAGTTTTCCCAGCACCACTTATTGAAGAGGCTGTGTTTTCTCCAGTCAATGTGGAATTACTTAGCAGTTAGTCTCTTTTTCCCTGTGCCTTTGTTCTCATCTGTAAAATGGGTCCACAGATAATCCATATTTCACAGGTTCATTTGAGGATTTCAAAAGAAAATATATGAAATGGCTCTGAAATATAGTAAGAATTCTTTAAATGATAATGGTCGTTATCCTTATGTCAAGAGTGCTCAGCCATCTCCCAAAGCCTCATCTGTGGACTTGTGTTCAAACCAACCTGAATAGGTCCTCTCTTTGCTATGAAGAATGTGTTTTATTATTGCTCAAATCTGGAAAAAAATATCCCCAGTCCTTGTCAGGTCAGAAGCATTCCTACCAGTTCTGAGCACAACTCCTCTAAATTTTCAGAGGCAGAGTATTTCGAAAGGAGAAGAGATTACAGGAGCACCTAAGTAGACAGTGGAGCATAGTGGTTGAAAGCACATGCATTGCCATCAGTTTCATCCCTTCACTAGCTCTGTGATCCTGGACAAGTGACCATTTTTCTGAGCCTAAGTTTCTTCATCTGTAAAACGAAGAGCATAATGGTATTTACCTCATACGGCTGTTGGAAGCTTACAGGACACAATATTTCTAAAGTGCTTGCCAGTTTCCAACCCATAGAAGGTCTTAGTTCCATCTCTTTCCCACCAGCCCTCATAGCAGAAGAACTTAGAATTGGTCCCAATTCAGTCTCTCCCCAGCCAGAAACACTCCTGCATCAAAGGTAACATATATTAATCCTACACTGTTTCTTTTCTTTCATCCCTTTGGTACTAAAATCACATTCATTTTTTAGATTTATGAAATGCAATAGCACCTAACAGGGTAACTATTGCTTAGTAAGTGTTTCATAAATATCGGTTGGCTAACTGCTAATGGATTACAAAGGATGAGTACATTTATAACATAAACTGAAGGTTAATGTGGAGTGTGTTAGAACTTAGAAATGTGTAAAGAAATCTTGCTTAAGTGCTATTACCGATAAACTAGGGCCAATTGCCTAGAATGTTCCCTCCATACTCCCACTGCCAAGGATCATCCTGCTTGGCTTCATGTACTGGTGATAACTTACTCTTCCAAGACTGCCTTTCATGTCCATGTGAACCATAGTTACTTGCACAAAAATGTGTTCTCTGCTTGGGGGACGGGATGAGAGAGAATGGTTTATCCTGGTATCATGCAGCTCTAGGAGTGTATGAGGGGAAGATGAAATACATAGATAGAGAGAAAGAAAAAGGGGGTTGGAAATATGTTTCTAAACAGCAGATATTATGTTAGGGCACAGTCACACAAATTGCCTTTATGGAGATTTAGGAACTAAATCCAATGGGGTTCTGCCTTCAAGGATCAATGTATACAATTGCAGTATATAGTTATATGCAGTTGACTTGAAGTCAGACACACAAAAGTTTGAGCTCTAAATCTGCCATGGCATTTTCACCACTCTAACCTTGATTGTCTCACTTTTTAAACAAAGTTTCTGAGAAAGAACTTTGGACAACGTACTTTAAATATTAACATCATTGAGAACATATAATTTCTAACTTCTATTTATTAACATAGCTCATCCAGCTTTGTGAAAGGGTGGGGCTAGAATCATCCAGTTGTTGAATCTCTGAGATTTCAGTGTGTTCAGGCACCATCTATTCATAACTGGCTTTGAAGCCACTGCTTTCACTTACAGGGATGAGAGGGGCCAGTGCTCACTGCACTTTTTCTCCACTAAGGGGAGGATCTACCTGTACAAGCCATACCTGTCTTGCTGTAGAGACAGGCAACAATGCAGCTCTCTGGCCCCATCCCCAATCAGTTTCCCCCAATCCCCACAAATCCTGAAAAGGAATCTTGTAAAGTTCAATGAGACAGTCAAAAGACAGGTTCTAACTCAATTATCTCCTTTACTTAGCCTTTGGGATTATATGTACAGAGGAACACAAAAGGGATGGTTTAAAAAGGAATATCTGTTAAAGGACAGTCCTGCTCATTAATACAAAAACTAAGAAATAACCTGGCCTTCTGACCTGAGGGGCTACCAACATAATGGTATTTAAATCATGCTGTCATCCTGAATTTCCCAGCCCAGGCTGGCTCCAAAAATGTATTGTTTCCAAGACAGTGCCATATCAAGGCATTCTGGAACTTGAAAAAATTCAAGGGCGTTTTACCCACATAAATAATTTTCTCTAAGAGTTGCAGGTTAAAAGCAAGGAGCCCAGGAATGTCCTTCAGAAATGCAGCTGTGTGATTAGTGATTAGAAAAGTCTTGAGGTTGTCTTTGTATTGGGGAGGAGGACATATAGAGGAGATATCATTGTTATAATTCCTAAAACTGGGCTCTCCAATATGGTAGCCACTAGAAACATATGGCTATTTAAATTAAAAAAAATGTTCCTCTATCTCACCAGCTCCATTTCAGGTTCTCAACGGCCACATCAGGATGTGGCTGCCATATTGGACAGCACAGACATACAACTTTTCCATCATCACAGAAAGTCATACTAGACTATTAGCTCTAATACTACTTCCTTTAAGGAGAATTCCCTAGCCCTCTGTATACAATGACATTTTAGAATTTGTTCAACTCTGCCCTGCACTATAACTGGTTACACAGATATGTCAGCCCTACTATGAATAGAGAGTTATTTGTGCAGGAACCTTTTTCTCCAGTTTTGTTGGGGAATAGTTGGCAAATGAAACTTGAATATACTTAAGGTGTACAAAGTGATGATATGATATACGTATACATTGTGAAATGCTTATCACAGTCAAGGTAATTAACACATCCATTACTTCTCATCATTACCATTTTTTAGCCTGTGGTGAGAACACTTAATATCTACTAATTTAGCAAATTTAAATATATAATACAGTATTATTAACTTTAGACACCGTGCTGTACATTAGATCCCCAGAACTTACTAATCTTATAACTGAAAGTTTATATCCTGTGACCACCATTTCCCCATTTCCCCCACCACCTAGCCCCTGGTGATCACCATTGTACTTTGCTTCTGTGAGTTTGACTGTTGTAGATTCCACAAATAAGTGAGATCATGCAAATTTGTTTTCCTGAGTTCGGCTTATTTCACTTAGCGTGATATTCTCCCTGTTCATACAAGTTGCAAATGACAGGATTTCCTTCTTTTCTGTGGCAGAAAAATGTGTCCTCTTGCATCTCGTTGCGCTCCTTTGAGATGATTATTTTGAATTCTTTGTCAGGCATTTCATAGATCTCTACATTTTTAGGTTGGTTGCTGGGGCTTTATTAGTTTCCTTTGGTGGTATCATGTTTGCCTGTTTGTGATCTGTGTAGCCTTGCATTGGGGTCTGAGCATTTGATGGGTAAACACCTTTCTCAGTCTTTACGTACTGGTTTCAGCAGGTAGAGACCTTCTCATGCCAGGTTCCTGGACTGATGGGATAGCCTACGGGATCACAGTCGAGCAGGGTCTGGGCTGGGTAATGTGGATACTGCCGGATATACAATGGGGTCTGTATTTGTCAGGCTTGTTACCAGGGGCTTGGGTGGCTATGGACCCTGTCTGGTCCCTGGGTGAATAGGACTACCTCCAGGATGTTGGTCAGTAGAGCTGGCACTGGGACAGAGGCACTTCAGGGTCTGCAGTTGGGTCTGCACATGACAGGCCTGTTACCAAGTATGCAGATGTGTTTGACTCCTTCCAGGTCCCTTGGTAGAGCTCCTGCTGGGACACTGGGTAGGTCCCTGGGTGATTAAGGCTGCTCCTGGACTACAGCTGAGAGGGACTGTAGCCGAGTTACAGTGCCATTTCAGGATCCTCAGTTGGATTGAGGTTGTGGGCCCGCCTCCAAGGACAAGGATACTGAGTCCCTGTGTGGGCAAGCCATTTCCCAGACCACAGCTGGGAGGGGCTGGAGCTGAGTTACAGGGATACTTCAAGATCTTCAGTTGGACCAAGTTTGGCAGGCCCGCTTCTGGGTGCACGGATAATGTTTCTCCTGGTGGGTCCTTGGGCTGATAGGACTGCTCTTGAGCCATGGCTGGAAGGGGGCTGGAACTGAGATGCAGGGCTGCTTCAATATCCATGGTCAAATCAAAGTTGGCAGGCCTGTTACTGGAGGCATAGTCGGCTGTGACTCCTTCCAGGTTCCCTGGTGGATGGTGCCGATAGCAGGACCAAGGCCAAACGTGGCTGTAGCCAAGTCCAGGGGGAGACAGGGCTGCTTCTGTATCTGTAGCTGGGACCACGGCTGGTGAGCCTGCTACCTGGTGTGGGCCTGCCTTCTCAAAATGGCCCTGCTCAGTTCTGGGCTCCACTGGTGTTTTATAATCCTCTGCCTGGTTCCTGAAGCTCCCCCAAAGACACTTTTGTCTGTGGATGGCTGCCGAATTGTTGTTGCTGTGGAGGAAATGAATGGGGATCTCCTGTTCCACCATCTTGCTGATGTCACTCCAAGAACCTTATTCTTTAGGAGCATCTTCTGTACACACACATGTGTGCAAAATTTAAATCAGTGGCTTCTCGAATTTCAGCATGTAGAGCCTTCTAGAGCCTTCTTTTCCATTGGACCACCCTGGCTGTCTTATGCTTTCTTGGCAGTGCTAGAGCTTGGTAAGATCCTAGGATTTGAGTTTATACCTAAACCATGTGCCCAGAATCAGAAGGCCTGTTAAAACACAAAATTCTGCTTATCATCCCCAGCTCCAGATTTCCTGATGTAATAGGTCTGGAGAAAGTCACAAGAATATGCATTTCTAACAAGTCCAAGGGGTGTGGCTGATGCTGCTGGTCCAGGGACCATACCTTGAGAAACATCAACTTATATCCTAAACCCCAGGCATTGCAACCCAAAAGTGTCCCCTAAATACGGCCTGTCCTGAGCTTCAGCTTTAAAATTGCTAGATCTTTCACTCACTCAGGATGGAGGGACAAAAGGCTTCAAGATTCTTTACTACAATATTGGCCTTTCACTGTTTGATGAAAGAAAGTACTGCTGAATCTTTTGGACAGAAAAGTTGGCTGGAGGAAAAACTCTTTACAAACCTAAACTTTCTCCTAAACGGAGGGTCCTACTTAGATCGGATATGATTTCTTTGCTTCTAACACTTGACCTAAACTACTTACTTAACGCAAACCCCAAACTGGTCTAGCTCTGACTTTCTTTGAAGTAATACTTTCTTGTAAACAGTAAATGGTTGGTGTCTGCTTCCAGGATATAATATAGCAGCTCAAAACTTATTTTGCATAAATCAGAGGAGACACTCCCTAATATACCCATAAACATTGGCAGAGTAGAAATAAAAGTCAACTTTTTCACTGAGTTACATGCCACTCTTCTGAGTTTCAACCTTTTTTTAATTGAAGTACAGTTGTCTTACTATACTATATTAGTTTCAGGTGTACAGCGTAGTGATCCAGTATTTTTGCAGATTATATTTCATTTGAAGTTTTACAAAATAATGGCTCTATTTCCCTGTGCTGTACAATATATCCTTACTGCTTACTTATTTTATACATAGTAGTTTGTACCTCTTAATCCCATACCTCTATCTTGCCCCTGCCTCCTTCCCTCTCCCCACTGGTAACCACTAGTTTGTTCTCTATATCTGTGAGTCTGCTAATTCGAAAAGATACATGCACCCCAATGTGCATAGCAGCACTGTTTACAGTAGCCAAGATATGGAAGCAACCTAAGTGTCCATCCACAGATGAATGGATAAAGATGTGGTATATATATACAATAGAATGTTACTCAGTGATAAAAAGAATGAAATTCTGCCATTAGCAACAATGTGGCTGGACCTAGAGAGTATACTGCTGAGTGAAATAAGTCAGAGAAAGACAAGTAGTCTGTTATCACTTATATGTGGAATCTAAAAAATAAAACAAATGAATGTATATAATAGAACAGAAACAACTCACAGATATTGAGTTTCAACCTTTGAAAGCTCTCCCAAACCAGTGGTAATAACTGAGAAAGGGTTGCATGCAATACCACAGCATTACACACAACTGAGTATTCCATCATCTGAAGAGTTAGCTTTCTCCATTACCTTGTTATATATTTGACTGATTGTTTTCAGTTAATCGACTAAATTTTTCAATGACTTGGCACTTACAAACACTTGCCAAAGCAAGGGCATATGAAAATAATAGAGAGAGGGGAAGGAAATAGCACTTGTTGAGCAAATTCTAAAATGAAGCACAATCCTATAGACAATTTATATCTATCAACTCATAAGACCCTCATGAATGTGCATGGTTGGGATTATTATCCTTTCATCACATATGAGAAAACAGAAACTCTGATGTATTACATGATCAGATCATGTTAATGCAACTAGTAAGTGCTGTAGCATGAAGTGAAATGACGTTTCTCCAATGCCAAATCCCATAATCTTATCCTCTGTATTGGCATCCCTACAATGTACTCGGTAAAATGGATGTTTCAATGGGGAAAAATGTTTGCTGGCCAAATAGGTTTTGAAAAGGTTGCATATCATCACCTTTATTGAAGATTTCTGACGCTCACAGTATTTAGCACCCCGAATAAGACTTTCAGTAAAGAAACACTGACTTCTTATAAGTGTTTCATGTTTGAATCTATCCCCCCCCATTCCACACACACATATGTTAATGGGTTAGTTTTCGTTAAGTGTTTGTTTTTCCACATTTTGTTCTTTTTTTTAACATCTTTATTGGAGTATAATTGCTTTACAGTGGTGTGTTAGTTTCTGCTTTATAACAAAGTGAATCAGTTATACATATACATGTGTTCCCATATCTCTTCCCTCTTGCGTCTCCCTCCCTCCCACCCTCCCTATCCCACCCCTCTAGGTGGTCACAAAGCACCCAGCTGATCTCCCTGCGCTATGTGGCTGCTTCCCACTAGCTATCTATTTTACGTTTGGTAGTGCATATATGTCCATGCCACTCTCTCACTTTGTCCCAGCTTACCCTTCCCCCCCCCATATCCTCAAGTCCATTCTCTAGTAGGTCTGCATCTTTATTCCTGTCTTCCCCTAGGTTCTTCATGACCAGTTTTTTTTTTATATTCCATATATATGTGTTAGCATACAGTATTTATTATTCTCTTTCTGACTTCACTCTGTATGACAGACTCTAGGTCCATCCATCTCACTAAAAATAAGTCAATTTCATTTCTATTTATGGCTGAGTAATATTCCATTGTATATATGTGCCACATCTTCTTTATCCATTCATCTGTTGAAGGACACTTAGGTTGCTTCCATGTCCTGGCTACTGTAAATAGAGCTGCAATGAACATTTTGGTACATGACTCTTTTTGAATTACGGTTTTCTCAGGGTATATGCCCAGTAGTGGGACTGCTGGGTCGTATGGTAGTTCTATTTTTAGTTTTTTAAGGAACCTCCATACTGTTCTCCATAGTGGCTGTATCAATTAACATTCCCACCAACAGTGCAAGAGGGTTCCCTTTTCTCCACACCCTCTCCAGCATTTATTGTTTGTAGATTTTTTGATGATGGCCATTCTGACTGGTGTGAGGTGATATCTCGTTGATTGATTTGTGTATATTGAAGAATCCTTGCATTCCTGGAATAAACCCCACTCGGTCATGGTGTATGATCCTTTTAATGTACTGTTGGATTCTGTTTGCTAGTATTTTGTTGAGGATTTTTGCATCTGTGTTCATCAGTGGTATTGGCCTGTAGTTTTCTTTTTTTGTGACACCTTTGTCTGGTTTTGGTCTCAGTGTGATGGTGGCCTTGTAGAATGAGTTTGGGAGTGTTCCTCCCTCTGCTATATTTTGGAAGAGTTTGAGGAGGTGCGCCTTCTCAACATTGAAGGCTGAATATCACATGGCACCTTGCTTCCCCCAGATTAAATGATCTGAGATGTAACAAACAACCAAGACAGGAGCTGCAGTATCTTTTATCACCTAAACTCAGAAGCAACATACTATCAATTCTGTTAATTCTTACTGCTCTCACAAACCAATGCTGGAATAGTATTGGAGAAGATTATATAAGAATATAAATACCAGGAATTGGGGAGTATCTTAGAGGCTCACTACCACATGGGTCAGGTTTTCAATTTAAAAGGTGAAACTAATAAACAAGTAAACAAACAAAAAAAGAAAAACCTAGAATAAGCTATGGGAGAAATCTTTTATAGCTTTGGTGTGGAAAAGTCATTTCTAATGTTCATATAATCTCATAGGCCATCAAATAAATAATTTATATATTTAAATATATATTACTAATAACAAATAGGTGTCAAAATCCATCATGAACAAATCCAAAAGATAAACATCAAACTGAGAAAAAGAAATGTGATTATTTTATAAAGGAAAGAACATCAGTACATCAGATTGGGTAAATAATATGAATAGACAATTAACAGTAAAGGAAATAAAAATAGATCTTAAACAAAAAAATAATGTACTTATAATATGAAATTTTAAACTGCATCAAGCTATATTTAACTACATTAAAAGTCTATTTTTTCTCTCAGTGGATCAGCAAATATTCAAAAATTTTAAAACATACTATGTTTTCAAGGAATGTAAAGTGGCACAACCTTTGTGAAAGGTACTTTTAGAATTTCAGTTAAAATTATGAATATATATCCTTTTACCTATCAGTTTCCCTTTCAGAAATTTATACTACAGATATACTCTAACATATGTAAATATAATTTGAATAAGTTTGTTTATTGAAGCATTGTTTCTAATAGCAACACATTTGAAACAAAACACCAATCAATCAATCAATAAATTGGACTGGATGAATAAATTGTAGTACAACCAACAATGGAATTTTATGCTATATAAAAAATGAGGCAGTTCTTTGTATTCCAATATAAAGTGGTTGCCAAGATACATTGTTAACTGAAAAAAGGAAAGTGAACTATAGTGTATATAGTATGTTAGCATTCATGTATAAATGGGAAAGATATTTATATGTGCTTGTATATGGGTAAAATATCTCTACACAATATATAAGGAACTAATAGTGCTTGTATAAGAGACAATGTAAATAACTGGGAAATAGAAAAGCATCTTACTCTATAGCCCTTTATCATTTAAAAATTTTAAACCGTAGGGATTGCTATGGACTGAATTTTGTACCCCCAAATTTGTGTGTCGAAGCTCTAACTCCCAACATGATGGTATTTGGAAATGGGGCCTTTAGCAGGTAATTTGGGTTAGATGAGGTCATGAGGCTGGGGCCCTCATGATGAGATTAATAGCTTCATAAGAAGAAACAGAGAGATGGCTTTCTCTCTGTCATGTGAGGAGACAGCAAGAAGGAAGCCATCTGCAAGCCCAAAAGAGGGTCCTCACCAGGGATCAAATTGGTTGGCACATTGATCTTGGACTTCTCAGCATCCAAAACTGAAAAATAAATGTCTATTGCTTATGCCATCCAATCTATGGTATTTTGTTATAGCAGCCTGAATAAATGAATATGGGAATTATTGTCTATTCAAAATTTAAGGGCTTCCCTGGTGGCGCAGTGGTTGAGAGTCTGCCTGCCAATGCAGGGGAAACGGGTTCATGCCCCAGTCCGGGAAGATCCCACATGCCGCGGAGCGGCTGGGCCCATGAGCCATGGCCGCTGAGCCTGTGTGTCCGGAGCCTGTGCTCCGTGACGGGAGAGGCCACAGCAGTGAGAGGCCCGCATACCCCCCCCAAAAAAAAATTGCTCCATTAACAAGATAATGCTCTTCATAACAAATTACAAGTAATTCTAACAGAATATACCCAGAAATTTTTAATCTTACCCAAAGCACTGCTGCCATAAAGGTAACCATGACACACCTTATCTACTTGCACTGTTGAGCAGTAACTACTGACTCCTTCTTAGTCTTCTAACATTTTCCAAGATTTTGTCACATTTGTTAGTAGTGCTACAGTTTAGCTATAGAAGATAGTGATGTGTTGATAAAGTATTTACTTGTTTTTGTTTTCAGAGCACCATGCACAGCTGTCTGTAATAATAACCATTGACAATAAGCAGCAGATCTCATTGGATATTAGGCTGTGCCAGGTAATTGTAACAGAACCTAGAGAGGACCTCACAGTCTGCTTTCTGTCATAGTGCAGTTGGTTCATATAGGCTCCATATCTGCTTCATCCATTTCATTTAGGTATCTTATATCTTTGAATTTGCTGATGATAATTGTTAAAAAAAATAAGTGGAATTAGTAATCAATATGGGTTAAGAGAGATAAATATATGTAGATTTGGAGTTGTTTTAGTAATAGAACCTATAAAATAATTGAAGATCCATGTTATTCTGTTACAGAGGTGGGAGATAAGCAATGAGTGAGGGGACTGAGCAAATTAGGACAGAGAGCTCTGCTATATTCTAGTAGGATGTTATAAGGAAGAAACTAAAGCAATTTTTACCCTACAAATTTGCCAACATATTGGGAAAAAAAACGCTTCTGGGTACCATGCCAAGCAAAACAAGATAAATATTCCTCCAAATTTCCTAATTCAAACATCCATGATATTTGACATCTCGACCCATGTTTAGATTGAGAATAGGAGTCAACATAGATTAAATCAGGTATGTGACTGGAGACTGTTAAGGACAACTTATGGTAGTGACAGCCCTTCCATAATAACACGGGGGGGGAGACTCTAATAATAATAGATAAATTCATAAGCATCTGGAAAGATTAGGAAGGGCTTTGTAGAGTATGTCATCATCGAGTTGAGTTGTGAAAGATGAATGCAAGTTTTTCAACCAGATTGTAGGTTAAATGGGATGGTGTGGGAGGGAGGGACATTCTAGAAAAAGGAAATTGTATAGGTAAAATAAAGGCGGTTTCAAACAGATAATTCCAGGAAGTGCAGGTGTTTCAGTATGGTTGACATATCAGATTTTGGGGTGGAACCTTCATAAAATTTAGGATAAGAGAGAAGGCTTAAGGTGGAAGCATAGGTTAGATCATAAAAGGCTTCATATACTATTTCAAGGAATTCTGAGTATAGCATGTAAGAAGCTGAGAGTTATTTGATAGGACCAAACTAGCATTTTGAAGACACCATCCTATTTGATATGTGGATGGTAGTTTGCAATTAGTATATAGAAGGAAGATGGTATCAGTGGAGATAAGTGAGTAAGTTAGAATATGGAAATAGTGTGAGAAAGAGAGGATATGAGAATGAATGAATGTTAGATAGTAAAAGTTAGCAATGACAGAATAGGGGACTAATTGGGCATAAAACATAAGATATTGCTTTCAGGGATAAGGGAAAGGGAATGCCAAGATCGCATTATAAGAAGTCATATTTGAATTATCCTAATGTCAGTGAATTTCAGAAGGGTCATCAAAACTTGAGGAGAAAGCAACAGTTGTCAAATAAAAATAAAAGCAATATTTTAAAGATAGACACTAGTCATTTTAACTGCACTTGTCAAGGGATAGCCACAAACTGATTCTTCCAGCAATAACCCGCCAACCATATTCTTCAGAAAAGGCTAAGAATGCATGGAAGGTTGAAGAAGCCAGGGATTCAGATTTATTTGGACAGAGTTGTAGATATGTTTTGCTTCCCATGGGTGAAAAGAGGAGCAAGCTTCCACCTACCTCAAATCAAGTGAGGGGTGCTTCAAGAAGAATTTGACATGCATTCCCTGGAGTTTTAAGGGATTCAGGGTTTGTTATCTGACTCACATCTGAAAAGTTGGAAGTAAAAAAGCTATGGTTTAAGTTCATCCACATTTCTGCAGAATGTAGACATAGGGCTGCATAGTGAATGGCTTGTACCTCTAGTGTTTATGGTGAAAAACATGGAATTTTTTTCCTGTGGGCCAGATGGGGAGTCCACAGCAAGACAGGCAGACTAAGCCCTTTGGGTAGGGACTCTGCCCAAAAGGACTATCGGAGAACTAGGTGATCCCAGAAAAAGAGTGAACCACTAGACAGCAAAAAGACGAGAGAAAACTCATCTGGGAAATAGCAGTGAGCAAAATAAACAAAACCATAAATTAATCCTGTTCTCACAAGAATTTGAAAGTCAGTGAAAAACCAATTGGAGCTGCCCAACTATTTTATCTGCAGGTATTAAAACAAGTTATATGTGTAAACTTGAAATAGAAAATGTAAAGAAAGAATGAAGTTGCTGTCTGCTTGCATCTGACTAAGTGTAGCTTCTTAAGTATACTTGCAGATTTCTGACTTGGATACATGGTAAAAATAGATAAGGAATGCAAAATGGCTGCCATTCACAAGATGGGGGACACTAAAGTAAGAAGGAGTTGAGGAGTGGTTGCGAGTTTGTGTGTATAAAGCTGATGAGTTCAGTTTTATACATCTTGAATTTGTGAAGGCTATGGACCATCTAGGTGAAGATTCCCAGTAGACAGTTGTAGTTATAGATGTTGTGCTTCAGAGAGAGATTTGGCTACATTATTTAGATTTTGTCATTATCCTATAGATAGTAATTGAAACATTAGGAGCATTTACCCATGTCAAGTGTAAGAGGTGATAAAAATAAAAAGAAACTATGGAAAAACTCTTAGACATGTGAATACCTATTAGACTGACGAGAATAATAATTCCAGAAGGAGAAAAAGAAAGAATGGCCAGAGAGGCAGAAGAAAAGACAAGAGTAATTTTTCAGTAGTCAGAAGAAAAAGGAGTTTCAAGGAGTAGGAAATATAAAACAGTATCAAATACGTCCAAAAACTTGAAAAAATGGGGACTAGTGAGAGGCCATAAAACTGGGATATTAGGAGATCAACATCATGTGATCTTTATCAGCGCACTGGGGAGGTGGAGGCAGGCAGGATAGATAATAGGATAACAATGATTTCCAATATTTAGGTAATATATGGACCATTTTTAAAGGAAAAATTATTATGTAACAAGTGATTTTTATCATGCTACTCAAATATTTCCAAACCTAAAATCATGTATATGCTATTATCAAAAAATACAATTTAAGCACATAAATACACAGTTCAAATAATTTAATTGTATGGAAATCAAAGTACATCTCAGAACTAATCTACAGTTATATAAAGTACCTTGTCAAATTGTTTGAGTTTCGTAATGACTGAATTCTCCCTTGACTTTTCTCCTATCACACTTTTGTTTGCACATCACATCATGCTATGATTTGGCCTTTGCAGGGCCTGAATTCATTATATGTCCCATAAAACTGTTCCTTTCATTTCTACTAGACAACAAAAAGGGTACTAATTGGCACCAGTCTGATTAAAAATGTAAACACAAACCTGGCACTTAGCTCCTTTAAAACAAAAACACAGTTCTGGGCTCTGAAATTTCAAGTTATAATATTATAACATGTTATAGTCCAACATATCATAACATAACATATATAATATATAACATATGTTATAATAAAGCAGACTCCCAGATATCCAAATAGGCTTGTATTACTTATTAAGTTTCTGAAGAATGACACATCTGCACACTCACAATCTGATAGATTCGTCTCCGAACCCTGAGAATATGTCTGCAGGCACTCTTTTGAGAAGCAAGGCATTATACTATTATATCGAGATATACTATCTTTCTTTCTACAGTGTAATTGATGATAAGCATAGACTATCTTATTAATTTTTATATCCTGCTCTCAGTGATTACCACAGTTTTTGAAATGGAGAGAGATTTAAAAGTTTTAATGAATGAATGAATGTCATAGTCTCTTGTTTCCTTTATATAAAGTATAGAGATTGTATCAAACTTACTGGTGGGAACTCGTTGCTTTTAGTAACAGTTTTTTTCCCATAATTTTGGTCCTGAATCAACTCATTCAGGCATTGCCATCAAAGGATACAATAGGGATATGAAGTGACAATCTTAGACTACAATCAGATCCCCATGAAGGTCAGTCCCAGGGCAGTGCTGCTTCCAACGGGCATTGTGATTCAGGTAGCTTACTGCTGGGAGATGCAACAGTTGTTTGCTGACACACACATCTGCAGTGGCAAGCTTCCAGCAGGGCTTCAGAACTGGAACTGCACTGTACTTAGCAACAACCTGAAAACTCGTTGCCCAGTGTGTAAGCTTTTCACAGCTGGAAGTTGCTTTCACGTATATTATGCTGCAACATGTTTACACTTTCACAGATTTCTAGGAGCATTCAGCTAATTAAAAACTTGGGCAGAGGTGGAACCGGAAGAAACAAATCACCCACAGGACCGTGCCATATCCCAGTGGAGTTTCCCAGAGGTTCACTGACTGAAGTTGGGTCACAGTTCTAAAAATGAGAAGCGCTGTGCATCTTTCAGTATGGCAGTGGGTCCCTGAAGACCAGGTCTCTGATGCTTCACTGTGTGGTCATTCCTAGTTCAGTGCTTTGGCTGATGTCTTCTGCTCTCCTTTCCCTTCCTTTTGCTTTTTTCCCCTCACACATGTCCACCTGGAAAAACTTCTGCCAATTCAAGTTTCTTGCTTACTTCCACACTCACCGCCTACCTCTTCCCAGAGATTTTCTGACTAATATCTGTACTTCCCCAACTTTCCTTCTTCAGTTTTATACAGAAGTTTCCTGAATAGTAACCTGGAGTCAAAGCAGAAAGTGAGCTTTGAATTGAAACAGATACGTGTTCAGTTTCTATCTGCAATAATTACATTTGTGACTCTGAGAAAACGTCTTAAATTCACATTCCATCTCCTTATCTAAAATTTTGGAATAACAATCACCACCTCATATGATTGTTGTAAGGATTAAATGCAATGATAGATGTGAACTACCCAGCTCAGTCTGTGGCACATAATAGATATTCAATCAAGGCTAGCTGTAGCTTTTGTTATTTTGCTGAATACCTGAGAAATCATTCCATTTGCGGTGTCTCCATGTCTCTAAAATCTTTCCTGACTTTTAACTGGCCATCCCTCCAGGATGATTCTTTATTCTACTCTTCTGGGTCTCAAAGACCACATGGAAGCCTGCCACCATTCCAGCTGTGAGCCTGGCTCACCTAAGCGGAAGGCATGATTTATATGCTAAGTGCTGACTACTTCCTTATTTCTCCACGTGGAGGTGAACTAATGCCGTTTTACTGGAAGTCACCATCTTTAACTTATGTACACATAATTTTTGGATGCATCTTGTTCTGTTCCTTTTCTATAAGGAACAGTAATCGCTTCCAGCCTATCTTTTTTTCTCAATGCACATCACATCTCCTAGTCACCCATGGTGGACAGGTCAAATTCGTTCTAAATTATTTCATATCCATACTTTCCCACCCACCCAATCAGTTAAATCCTGGTGATCCTGTCTTTGCAATGTCTTCCACGTCAGTCCCAGTTATCCCCTGCCTTTCTATTCAAATTGCCACTACCTTCGTTCAGACACACTTCTTTCTTCTGGACTCACTAGCAACCCTGTTTTCAGTCTCTTATCTCCTTAGACCAATCTTCATATTGTTTTCAGAATTGTCTTTATAAAGCAAAGGTGACATCTTAAATTCTGTTTCTCCAAATTTTTCAGTGACTCCCAATTTCCTTCAAAATAAACTCCAAACTTCTTAGCATGATATTCCCAATTGGACCCCCAAACCACTTTTTCAGTTTCTCCAAATTCACCATTCCTTGAATATGGAACTCAGTCCTTAACAAAGTACTTAACTCTATGGATCCTAAACACTTTTCTGCCTCAGCATTTCTGTTTAGGCTGTTCCCTCTCTCTGGTTGGCTATATGCCCCACTTGGTTTTTGCTTATTAGATTCCATCTTCCCTCAGGCACAGGTTCAGTGCCCTGGTCTCTCTATTCACAATTAGTCATTTGTCTTTCTGCATCCAGAGTACAAACTTATACATGGATTTAACATTTATTTCATCATGTCTCATATAATACAAAGTATTTATCTATATGTCTTCTAATGTATAAACCCCTAAAGGGCAAAAATCATCTCTACACCCTCACAGCACATAGAACAATGACTGTACATTAAATGAACACAAGAAATGTTTATTGCATTTAATCAGATAACATGTAACCTCTTCAACTCTATTTGAAAATATAAAGTGTTCTTTTTTTACATCCATTGATGCCAAAATCTGTTCAATTGTGTAAATTGCTAGTCTGTCTAGTTTGAGAATGGAGCTTCTGGCAAAATTTTTTGCAAGATCAGATTTTCTTTTCAAAAGCTCTCTCTTGCTCTCATTGGATTTGAAACATTTGGGTCACATACAAGAATCTGTATATTTTCTAAATTAATAACATCCCGACACCCTATGGCAGTGCTGAAGTGGAATCTCTTTTAGACTGATGAACTGTGAATGATTTAGTTAAGCTACTACTGTGCCAGAAAATAACGAATAGCAAATCCATTACCAAGCAACGTGCCCTGATTTTATAGTTTAAGAAATTGAAACAAAGAGGAATTCAGAGCAAGAGAACTGAATTGTAATGAGAGAAAATGCACCATCTCAGGCATCTCACCACATGACTGAGAGAGAGAACATATTTAACATCACATTCTTGAAGAGACTGAAATAGATTTTTAAATTTAAGTCATGCATTTTAATCACAGGTGGGAAAATGTACTAATTCCTATAGAGTAAAATTTTTAAAAAGCAACAAAACCAAAACATACATAAAATGTTGGCATTTCCTTCTTATATATTTATGCTGATATAGATGGATTATATCAGAATTTCCATATGTTTTATTTCTTCTTTAAAATGCAGACCAGGCTTTCCTTTAATAGGGAAACACAGTTGTTAACTGATACATTTAAAGAAATTTGACTCATATTTTTAGAAAAAAAAATATCAGAGTCCCTAAAGCATTTGAATAGATTAACTCAGTGCGTATTTATGGAGCTTTGTTTTAATGACACCTAACGTTTCCATAGATTCCAAGTTGCCAACGCTCTTTCACATTCATCGTTCCATTTGAACCTCAAAATATCCCTGTGAGAAAGTATTATTATCCCCATTTTCCAGTGGGGTCATTGAGACTCAAATAATCAAAATGACTCTTGTAAGCTACTAATTGGGAGTAGAAGCAATGCATTGTAACCCACAGTCCTATATTATGTGGACTTTGTTCTGCTTAGCTTCATACTATGTATCTGGTTCCATGTTAAGCACCAGGAAGGATACAAAGATTGAGAACTAAGGACACTTGCCCTCAAGTAGCTTGTATTTGTCTCACTTGATAAAATACATGCAGTTGATTAGCATTCATGAATGTATAAATGAGTAATTATGGATAGAAAGGGATGGGTTGGTAGGGGTATAGAGTAAATTATTCAGTTAATTGTAATTGACATGTGTTAAGTCTTTTGTCCTGCCTGTATACAACCTGCATAACAATTTGGTTATTCAAAAAATAAAGCAGGAGGAATCAAGATGGGCCTAGACAAAAATAATGGTCATTTAAAATTTATTGTATACCGTATGCTAACACATATATACGGAATTAAAAAAAAATGTCATGAAGAACCTAGGGGTAAAACGGGAATAAAGACACAGACCTACTTGAGAATGGACTTGAGGATATGGGGAGGGGGAAGGGTAAGCTGTGACAAAGCGAAAGAGAGGCATGGACATATATACACTACCAAACGTAAGGTAGATAGATAGTGGGAAGCAGCCGCAGAGCACAGGGAGATCAGCTCGGTGCTTTGTGACCGCCTGGAGGGGTGGGATGGGGAGGGTGGGAGGGAGGGAGATGCATGAGGGAAGGGATGTGGGAACAGATGTATATGTATGACTGATTCACTTTGTTATAAAGCAGAAACTAATAAAAAAAATAAGAAAAGAAAAATAAATAAATAAATTAATTAAAATGTAACTACTACAATTACAAAAAATAAAAATAAAAATAAAATTTATTGTAAGTTCATTTGTATCATTTTTCTTTACATTCCATATATAAGTGATATCATGATATTTGTCTCTGTCGGCTTACTTCACTTACTATGATAATCTCTAGGTCCATAATAACTTTAAATGGAGTATAATCTATAAAGTATTGAATCACTGTGTGGTACACCTGAAACTAACACAATATTGTAAATTAAAAAATTGTCAACTGATTATGAAAAAATAAAATTATTAAAGGATGTAAGCAAACTTACCCTAACCCTGTTTTTTGCAACCGATATCTGACCTGCACCCCATCCTTGGCCGATCCCTAAGTCTTACTTTACTCTCAATTTATTCCTGAGCTTCACTTCAATTCTAGGCTTCAGCCCATCCCTTATCTCACCTGTCTCTAACCATTTAGATCACAGCTGGAAATAGGAGAGTTTGAATTTGTGTAATCCATGTACTTTTTAGAAAGTTAAACAAAACAGACTTGTCAAAGTATCCCTACATAAAAATGCCTATGGGAAAGTGACTGAAAAAAATATTATTGACATCAAGTTGGCTGTGTCAGAATGGTTAGCTAAAGGAGGGTATTATTTATTGCTGTGTAACTAACTATCTCAAAAGTTAGCAACTTAAATACAACACATATTTATTACCTCATAGTTTCTGTGGGTGAGGAATTTGGGCATCACTTAGCTGAGTAGTTCTGGCACAGGGTGTCTCATGAGGTTGCCATCAAGCTGTCCTCTGGGATGCAGAGTCATCCATAGGCTTGACTGAGGCTGGAGGATTCACTTCCAAGATGCATAACTCACATGCCTTTTGGTAGGAGGCCTTAGTTCCTTACTGTGTTCCTTACTAGGTCACTTGAGTGTCTTCACAATATGACAGTTGCCTTCCCACAGAGCAAGTGATCAACAAGGAAAATGAAAGTGAGGCAGGCGGCACAATGTCTTTTATAATTTAGCCTCAGATATCACATACTTTTGCCACATTCTGTTGATCACACATAACAATCTGGGAAGGGACAACACAGACTTGTCAGTACCAGGAGAGGGAAGATTATTGGGTTTGGCTGTCACGAGGGGCTGTGTACTCTCAGAGCATAGAAAGAATAGGTCTGATCTTAGAGACCTTAACACTCATCAGGAGAGCTCGGATGAGGAGGAGTGGAAAGCCTCTTTTGAGAACATGGAAAGCTTTTCTGTCCTTCAGTTGGATGTTGAATCCTTCAATGAGCTTTGAAACTGTCACCATAGATCAGGGGCTGGCAAACTGTGGCGTGTGGGTCAAATTTGGTATGTAGCATATTTTTATATAGTTAGTGAGCTGGGTTTTTTGTTTGTTTTTTTACAATTTGAAAGTACTATAAAAATAAGTATGTATATAGATAGATGATGGATGGATGGATGGATAGATAGATAGATAGATAGGTAGATAAATAAACTATTTGACAGAGACCATATGCAGCCCGCAAAGTCTAAAATGTTTTACTAAGTGGCCCTTTAAAAAATTTGTAAATCCTATCATAGATCATCAAAATACATATAAAACATCTAATAAAATGTCAAAGTTTAAACTGCTATATTGTCTGGAAGGAGATATGTACATGAATCAAGAAGTATTTTTCTCCCCAGCTAGAAGGTTAGAGCATCATGGTATCTTAGACTCTTAATTTTTCCATTTAACCTAATAATAACTAAAATTAACTATCTTGAGATCTCCTTATTTCAGCATATCCCAAACCACTGAACATTAATCTCGGATGCACACACGCACACACACACACACACACACACAAAAGACTCCATGGTGAACCATGCTTCAGAAGCATCACATACTGTATCCTGTTTTTGGAGATTCAGAAGTTATTTGAATAATAAATGCTCTAAGAAGTCTTTCAATATTCATTTTTGTCTACTTAATCCAGCATCTCCAAATCTAATTTTTCATGGACCATTTTTATTTACACATTAACATCTACTGACATACCGTGCGTGTGTGTAACTGGTGGATACATTCCCCGCTCCGCCACTTCAGGGCACTCTAATAAGCTTAGTTCAAGCCTTGATCGTCTTGATATAAGTGTGGGAGTCCCTTCCCGTCTTTTTTCTAGATAATCAGAAGTCCCCTTTTGGCTTTCAAGGATCCTGGAGGCATTTCTTGAGAAACCTTCACAGGGATGCTGAATATAAGCTAAGCCAAGTCTCGGAGCAAGCCCATTGTCCCTCTAAATAGGCGATTGGCTGTTGAGGACACTAAGTCCTTATGGAGTCACGTTCCCATTTATGTTACTAACTGATAGTTGACTGACATAGATCTTGAAAATGGGACAATAGCTTGATCAAACCTTGCATTCAGCGTGGCTCCTGCACACTTGAATCATGCTGCCGTGTTACAGTTTCATGGTCCCACTTTCAGACCATTTTCCTTTTCTTATGGATGGGAGAGGGATCTATATTTTAACACAATCTCACCTGATTCAGATGTGGCTAGATTACTGATCAGCATGTGAAAACAGTTTTCAACAAACTGCTACATAAGAATGCTAGCTTTTTCTGATGTACAGCATTAAATTCAGTTCTTGGCCTTTTGTTTTTTACTCTAACACACATGATGATGACACTTACATGTATGGTACATTTTCCTAATAAAAGAAATATATTTGACTGCAAGTACCTAAGTGTGTTGATATTTTAGGAATAATCCTGAATCCACTCTAGCGCATATAAAAACAGAAAGCATTCTTCAAATTTTAACACAGCAGCTATGACCTGTGCTGTTGGTTTTGTGCTAAAACTGGCCCAAACAACTCAGGAAAGCTGGCTGTGAACATCTCTTCCCAATGACAGATTCAGCACCTTCACATGAAGAGCCCAAAATTGACCATGGGAGGGGTATCTACATCACAGAAATAAGCAAATGGTACAAATCAGAAAAAAATTAAACAATTATCAGCACATCGCTGTTGGAGATGCATATTAAAACTAACAGCTAAATTTAATATAACCTTGTAAATCAACTAGAGTAAAAATAAACAATTGTGACATGATGATGTGTTACCACACTGAGGCTGAGAATGGCTGCTTTACTCTGTTGTTTTGTCTTTGTTTTTGCCACCGAGTATTGTAGCAGATCAAGAATCACACTGACCTTGGTACAAATTCTGCTGTTTCTACTGCCTAGCTTTGTGATGTTCTGGAATTTATTCTGAGATTCAGCTTGACAATAGAAAATGTGCATAACAACATGAATTCCCAGAAGACACATATGGCTATTGTAGATGGCTTCTGTAAGTTATATTACATAGTACCTGGCACATTGTAGGCACTTTAATACATAGTAGCTACTATTGTTAATTCATCTCTACTATAGGAGCAGTGATCTCAGCTCAAGTCTAAGCTGGGATCATTATCTACATCTGTGCTGAAATGTCCCTACTATTTCTCCCACCTTCCTGCATCCATCTACACAGTTCACTCTATGCCCTCCTCATTCTGACTGTAGGGCCTCTCTAGGACCGCTGACTCAAAATACCATGTACACCTGCTCTCAGATCATCTGGAAGACATTCTGCTCCCCTGCAGGGTAGAATGAGGGGTAAAGGTAGGAATGAAATTAATTTCAGGGTGATAAACTTCATTGGGTTGGTTACTACTCCAAAATGTTATCCTGTTCCTGCCAAACACACAGACAAATTCTCACAGTAGAAAGATACAGTGGGAAACAATAACAGATAAGGCACTTCAAATATGCCAAAGAGGCACATTTTCAAATATCTTGAAGGCTCTCTTGGGAAGGTTTGGAATTACATATTTAATCCCTTGCATAAGAGACAGTCACAGGTGCTTAGGTCATGCCCTGACCTTCGACACCTTGACCATCCAGGACAGAGTCTTTTGTAGGTTTTGCTTTTTGTTTTTTTTTTTCTTTTAAACCACAAACTGTATCCTTGACCTACCTCTACTAGCTGACCTGCAGGTATTTGCTGTTGACTGTAACAAGAATTAATTCTGTTCCATTCAATATGCATTTACTAAGCGCCTGTGTGCATTTTTTAACTTCAATTTCCTTTTCTGAAAATGCAAATAAGTTATTTTAAGCTTCAGGGGGATTATTTGAGGTGCAATTGTTATTTTCCAGCCTGGCTGTGCTGCTGTTTATTTTTATGTAACCATACCAACACAGGTGTGTATTTGCTGATATTTTGCTTATTTGATTGAGAAAATAGGAATCATTTCCAAAATAGCAGAGTTTTACAAGCTCTTGGAGCCAGGAACTGGGTCTTAGTCACCTTTCTCTTCCCTCTAACTGAGCTGGTGCCTTGTATGAGAATGTGCTCACTAAATGTTTGTCGTATTGAATCATTCTTTATACCTGAGGTGTCCTCCGTGAAGATGTTCTCTTTACACTGAAACCCCTCATCTAAGGTCCTAAATGTACTGCCGTCATTTGAAACACAGTAAAACTTCATGATGAGGTTCTTGAGTATTTCACAATGTCATTAGATGGTAAAGTCAATATCATTTGATGTTTTTAGTATATACATGCCTAGATCCTCAGAACTGCACACGTCTATTATCAAAAGATAAGCTGTCTTCTCCATGGATCTTGATTCCTGCCCTGAGCATCAAGCATATTAGGAACACTTGCATTAGTAAAAATTGGCTCAGTGTCCATGGTCATTCTTACTGATGTCTTAAGTTTTCTCCCCAGTCTCCTCAGCTGGGTTATAACTTTTGTTACTTCTTCCCTGGATCCCTGATAATAAGTTCCCCTGGGCTGGCCTTCTTTGCTTGCTTCCTTCCTTCCTCCCACAGACTATTTCAGAACACCCATATATGCCCAGGATTTGTGTGAAACACTGGGAATTCAGTAATAAATAACAAGGCCATCTTTGAGAAGCAATCGTTCTTCTTTAAACAGCATAGAACAAAAACAATAAGCTGTATGATAACATTTTACTACTTATTAAAGTGCTTCACAGGAAAGTATGTACGTTGGGCAAGTATTGATGCTATTATACTTTGGCACATGTATTAGTATTAGTTTGCTAGGGCTGCCAGCAAAGTACCATGGACAGGGAGATTTGGACAACAGAAATTTATTTCTTCAGGGTTCTGGAGAGGAGAATTCAGAGATCAAGTTGTCAGCAGGGTTGGTTTCTTCTAAGGCAGGGGTCCCCAACCCCCGGGCCGCGGACCAATACCCGTCCGAGGCCTGTTAGGAACCGGGCCGCACAGCAGGAGGTGAGCAGCAGGTGAGCGAGCGAAGCTTCATCTGCTGCTCCCCATCACTTACATTACCGCCTGAACTATCCCACCACCCTGTCCGTGGAAAAATTGTCCTCCACGAAACCGGTCCCTGGTGCCCAAAAGTTTGGGGACTGCTGTCTAAGACTTTCCTCCTTGGCTTGTAGATTGCTTTCTTCCACTGCTATCTTTGTATGGTCTTCCCTCTGTGTCTCTCCATGTCCTAATCTACTCTTTTTATAAGGACATCAGTCATATGTGATGAGGGCCCACTGTACACACCTCCTTTTCACTTCATTACCTCTTGAGATACTGTATCTCCAAATGCAGTCACATTCTGAAGTATTCAAAGTTGGACTTCAACATATGCATTTTGGGGACACAAAATTCAGCCCATAATACCAAACAAGAAAGTTAAGCATCAGAGAAGTCATATAACCTGCCAAGTTATCCTAGTAAGTAAGGAATAAACTATGATATAATCTAATGTCTGTGTAAGTCTAGAATTCATACTCTTTCTACACCATGGCACAGCCTTTCCAAGCTCCTGTTACAAAACTATTGAAATTGGATCTTGCTCCTTATCCCCTGCCACTCTCTTTTTAATAGGGTGGTTTTAGCCCCAGTGCTCTCTAGACCTGCTGCTTGAGTTTCTGACTTTGCTGTCTGATTATAGCTTTAAGGTTTTTATCAGTTTTGCTCTGCTTGTAATAATCTTCCTCTATTTCAGATCAGACCTTGGTTCAAATGTAGTTACTGCTTACAAATATACATGTATTTCCCTGACCTCTTGCAGTTATGTGGGGCCACATAATTAGTTCTAGGCTATGGAAATGATGTGTCCTCATTCTGTACCTGTTATTCATCTTTTTTTAACATCTTTATTGGAGTATAATTGCTTTACAATGGTGTGTTACTTTCTGCTTTATAACAATGTGAATCAGTTACACATATACATATGTTCCCATATCTCTTCCCTCTTGTATATCCCTCCCTCCCACCCTCCCTATCCCACTCCTTTAGGTGGTCACAAAGCACTGAACTGATCTCCCAGTGCTATGCGCTGCTTCCCACTAACTATCTATTTTACATTTGGTGGTGTATATATGTCCACGCCACTCTCCCAGTTCGTCCCAGCTTACCCTTCCCCTCCCCGTATCCTCAGGAGTCCATACCCTAATAGGTCTGTGTCTTTATTCCCATCCTGACCCTAGGTTCTTCATGACCATTTTTTTTTAGATTCCATATATATGTGTTAGCATATGGTATTTATTTTTCTCTTTCTGACTTACTTCACTCTGTATGACACACTCTAGGTCCATCCAACTCACTACAAATAACTCAATTTCACTTGATTTTATGGCTGAGTAATATTCCATTGTATATATGGCCACATCTTCATTATCCATTCATCTGTTGATGGACACTTAGTTTGCTTCCATGTCCTGGCTATTATAAATAGAGCTGCAATGAACATTTTGGTACATGACTATTTTTGAATTATGGTTTTCTCAGGGTATATGTAGTGTAGGGGGATTTCTGGGTCATATGGTAGTTCTATTTTTAGTTATTTAAGGAACCTCCAGACTGTTCTCCATAGTCACTGTATCAATTTACATTCCAACAGTGCGAGAGGGTTCCCCTTTCTCCACATCCTCTCCAGCATTTATTGTTTGTAGATTTTTTAATGATGGCCATTCTGACCACTGTGAGATGATATCTCATTGTAGTTTTGATTTGCATTTCTCTAATGTTTAATGATGTTGAGCATTCTTTCATGTATTTGTTGGCAGTCTGTATATCTTCTTAGAAGAAATGTCTATTTAGGTCTTTTACCCATTTTTGGATTGCGTTGTTTGTTTTTTTGATATTGATGTGCATGAGCTGCTTGTAAGTTTTGGAGATTAATCCTTTGTCAGTTGCTTCATTTGCAAATATTTTCTCCCATTCTGAGGGTTGTCTTTTCATCTTGGTTATGGTTTCCTTTGCTGTGCAAAAGCTTTGAAGTTTCATTAGGTCCCATTTGTTTATTTTTGTTTTTATTTATATTTCTCTACAATGTGGGTCAAAAAGGATCTTGTTGTGATTTATGTCATAGAGCATTCTGCCTATGGTTTCCTCTAAGAGTTTGATGGTGTCTGGCCTTACATTTAGGTTTTTAATTCATTTTGGTTTTATTTTTGTGTATGGTGTTAGGGAGTGTTCTAATTTCATTCTTTTACATGTAGCTGTCCAGTTTTCCCAGCACCACTTATTGAAGAGGCTGTCTTTTCTCCACTGTGTATTCTTGCCTCGTTTATCAAAGATAAGGTAACCATATGTGTGTGGGTTTATCTCTGGGCTTTCTATCCTGTTCCATTGATCTATATTTCTGTTTTTGTGCCAGTACCGTACTGAGTTGATTACTGTAGCTTTGTAGTATAGTCTGAAGTCAGGGAGCCAGATTATTCCACCTCTATTTTTCTTTCTCAAGATTGCTTTGGCTATTCGGAGTCTTTTGTGTTTCCATAGAAATCGTGAAATATTTTGTTCTAGTTCTGTGAAAAATGCCATTGGTAGTTTGATAGGGATTGCACTGAATCTGTAGATTGCTTTGGGTAGTATAGTCATTTTCACAATGTTGATTCTTCCTTTCCGAGAACATGGTATATTTCTCCATCTATTTGTATCATCTTTACTTTATTTCATCAGTGTCTTATAATTTTCTGCATACAGGTCTTTTGTTTCCTTAGGTAGGTTTATTCCTAGATATTATATGCTTTTTGTTGCAGTGGTAAATGGGAGTGTTTCCTTAATTTCTCTTTCAGGTTTTTCATCATTAGTGTATAGGAATGCAAGAGATTTCTGTGCATTAATTTTGTATCCTGCTACTTTACCAAATTCATTGATTACCTCTAGTAGTTTTCTGGTAGCATCTTTAGGATTCTCTATGTAGAGTATCATGTCATCTGCAAACAGTGACAATTTTACTTCTTCTTTTCCAATTTGGATTCCTTTTATTTCTTTTTCTTCTCTTGTCATGGCTAGGACTTATACAACTATGTGGAATAAGAGTGGCGAGAGTGGACATCCTTGTCTTGTTCCTGACCTTTTCCCAGACTCCCTCCCGGCTAGCCATGGCACGCTAGCCCCTTCAGGCTGTGTTCACGCCTCCAACCCCAGTCCTCTCCCTGTGCTCCGACCAAAGCCCGAGCCTCAGCTCCCAGGCCCCGCCCGCCCCTGCGGGTGAGCAGACAAGCCTCTCGGGCTGGTGAGTGCTGGTCAGCACTGATCCTCTGTGCGGGAATCTCTCTGCTTTGCCCTCTGCACCCCTGTTGCTGCGCTCTCCTCCTAGGCTCTGAAGCTTCCTCCTCCACCACCTGCAGTCTCCGCCCGTGAAGGGGCTTCTAGTGTGTGGAAATGTTTCCTCCTTCATGGCTCCGTCCCACTGGTGCAGGTCCCATCCCTATTCATTTGTCTCTGTTTTTTTCTTTTTTCTTTTGCCCTATCCAGCTACGTGGGGGTGTTTCTTGCCTTTTGGGAGGTCTGAGGTCTCCTGCCAGCGTTCTGTAGGTGTTCTGTAGGAGTTATTCCACATGTAGGTGTATTTCTGATGTATTTGTGGAGAGGAAGCTGATCTCCACATCTTACTCTTCCGCCGTCTTGAAGCTCCTCCCCGTATTATTCATCTTTATTGCAAGCTTCCACTCTACTCCCACTTCCCCTGCTCTAGAGACCTCAAAGCTATATGTTGAAATGCTAACGTCATGAGATCAAATCTGCCTGTATCAGAGTACATGCATTGGGAATTGAGGGAACCAGAAATACACCTGTGGTGTTAAGCCAGTGAAATTTTTGTTTTAATTTGTTACTGCAGCATATGCTTGTCTATCCTGACTAATTCAGGCCAGTCAGATTGGAATTTTGTCACCTTCCTGTATTCCCTTCAATCTCACATCCAAAGAATCCCTGAGGTTGCTTTCCTTACTTAGGAGCTCTCACGTGCCTTCCCTGAAGGAACTGACCACACATTTTTGCTCTTTACAATGGCAGTATCCATCAGATTGCTCTGATTTAATTGGAGTGCCAGTTTCTGCCCTGCCTTGGTTGGCTGCCACCCAGGTTCTAATTTGGGGAATAGAGAACATCCCGAATACCTGAATGCTCTGTCTCCTGAATCATGTACCATAATGGAGTTGCAGTTTGCCTTTAAAATCCAGCAGAAGCATGCCTAAAAAAAAAAAAAAAAAAAAAAAAAAACAGCTTCAAAAAGACTTCCCAGTTGTTAATTTAGTGAGAGTGAAGTTATGTTAGCTCATTGAAATTTAATTGCTAATGGGTTATAAGTTAGGAACTACAGGCCCAGCATCTGTCTCTTTTTAGTGTCTCAATTATCACCACAATAATTTAATGACATCCTGTTGAAGAAGCATCATTGACATGCTAATGAATGGCACTCTGCTCATTTCTATGAACTTCTTATTCCTAGGTGATCATTTTAAGCCAGGCATTTTAGATTTCCATCATTCCTTGGCTACACAGACTGACTTAAATAAAGACCAAAATCATATATTTAGAAACAACAACAACAACGGTTGCTTAACACTAAATTGCAAATGTCTTAAACTTTAGTCACTTATAATTTTATAAATACGTACCAAAATTGAGATATACCATGAGAATCCCAGTATCTATTTCATTATCTAATTTCATCATGACCTTTTGCATTTAGGTTCCTCTATTTGGCTGTTTCATCGGTGTTCAATGACTGGTCCCATCTGTAATATTTTGCTTTTCTAATTAATTGTTTATTTTCTTGATCTTTCATTTTTATTTTTAAGGTCATATTAGCTTATTTGTTCTTTATTCATTTAATTAATTTATTCCATATGCTAGTATACTGCACTCTGACTTTTATTAAACACTGAGTTGTAATAGCCTAGATTTCCAGATACCTCAGAGCCTTTTAAGAAGGAGGTAAGATCTAAATAACTAAACAAATATATATATAAATACATATAACTTTCTCTTTGTTAATTTAAAAACAAAATAGAAGCTGTTACAATCCAAAGAAAATCCATTTCTTCTGACTCTCGAAGGCAGTGTGAAATAAGAGGCAGGCAATTATCTCAAGAGTTTTGGAGAGCTCATGAAGAACCCCAAGCTGCTTCTCCTCCATGGGTGACCAAAGCTGAAAGTGGAGGAGAAGGAGGAAAGTCTGTGTGTTCACAGCCAGCCCTCCTGGCACCCACAGATGATTATATCAATGTCGAACATGAGAGTGGAGCCCAAGCTTGTTTCTAAGAGATATGACATAGAGCGGAGCATCTTGTATCACAGGTGGCAGAGGCTGGAAGACATCCACACCCCTGCCACTGGTACCCAACCTCAGAGCAGACTTCCCAGACACAGCTACCTTGTAGTCCCTCTTCCTGAGAGGAAACAACATTGAGTTCATTCTTTCTAGGCCTGGTGAAGAGAGGTCAGTGAGCCCTTCACTTTTTTTTTTTTTTTTTAGTTTCTGCTTTATAACAAAGTGAATCAGTTATACATATACATCTGTTCCCATAGCCCTTCACTTCTGATAGAGGAATTGAATGGGGGAGGCAGAAGATAATATACACAAAAAACACTTTTACTTGAAATTGAAAATAAAAGATATAAGCAGCAAAAGTAGTTTTGAGTAAAATAGACTTTATCAGAAGAGAACTGTAGGCTAGAGAAATGTTATGAATGTTAAGTACAAAGAATTATATATGTAACTAACCATACCTGACATTTATACATATGACTTGGGATCACTGATCATGGTGGTTAAAAACAAGTGCTTATTAAGTACTTATTCCATTTCAGTAAATAAATACTGCACACCTAGTATATGTAAGGTGATGTACAGCATGCTGTGAATGCTACAGAGGCAATGTTTCCTTTCTGAAGGAAATAACAATTTGTGGAGGAAAAGAGAGAAACTAACATTTGTTGAAATGTAACTGTATGGCAAGCATTGTACTAGGCACCTTTTATGTGTCTTCTTATTTAATCCCTGCAATTAAATAATGTTGTCTCCATTGCCCTACCTCATAGCTGAGGAAACTAAAGCTCAGAAAATTAAATGGCTTGCCCAAAGTTAGTACGTGATCCAGCGAGATAGCATGCAGATAATTATAACACAGGGAATAATGTGACTAAGATATTGAGAAAGTCAATAAAACAGATTTGTTCCATCCCCTTTAAAATAGTTATTCAGGTCAGTGACCCAGTCCTTAACCCATCAAGGTATGTATTTTCCTGCCCTTTTTGTCTGGGACATAAACTGGTCTTTTTGCATTTCAAAAAACCTCCTCTTTTTGGTCTTCTGGATCTTTTTGAATGACAGCTCCATTCTTCCAGCCGGTCAGACTAAGATGCTTAGTCATTCCTAACTCTTCTCTTTCTTTAGCACCACATATTCAGTCAATTAACAACTCATGACAGTTCCACCCTCAAAATATATTTAAAATGTGAGGTCACTGCCATCACTGCATTCCAAATCACTGCCATCTCATTTCTCCTTTCTCTATTATTGCACTAGTCTGCTAATGGGTCTAACTGCTTCTGTCCTTTATACCCCATCAGCCTCTTCTCAACACAGCAGCCAGAGCAATTCTGTTAAACCAGATACATCATGTCTATTCTCTGCTCAAAACACTCCATTGGCTCTCCATCTCATTCAGAGACAAAGCCCAAGTTCTTACAATGTCCTATGAGGCCACCACTCCGTCTGGTCCCTTGCTTTCTCTATGACTTTATTTCCTACCACTTCTCTCTCACTCAGTTCAAGCCACACTGCCTACCTTATCCTTCCGGGAATACACCAAACATGTACTTATCTCATGGTCTCAGGTTCCATTTCCCAGGAACATTCTTCTGTCAAATAGTTTCCTGGCTTTATAGTTCATATCTGCAAAATATACTAATTGACAGTGTTTTTGGAAGGACATATGCATGAGATGCCTTAAGCTATTTATATTATCTGAACCATTGAGTTTTCTTCTAAGAATTCCTCCTAAGGAAATAACCCATTACAAATGTAAAGATTTCTAGGCGGCGATATATAAGTAGTACAGTATATTTGTGAACACTATCAAGATATGAAAAAATGTAAATGCCAACATGATGGGATTCTTTAAATAAATTGTGACACTTGGTCCCATGGACTACTGCTTATCCACTGAAAATTATACTGCAGGACAATATTTGTTGAAAATGTTCCAACAATTTACCATTCTATAAAATGACTAAAATATGCCTGAGCCAAACGAAGGGGCAAACCAGCAGGGAGCTCCATACGTGTCAGTATATCTGGGACACTAGAGTATCACTAGGAAAATAATGAGACTGAGAAAAGCATATTTATCAGAACATCTTTTTGGGAGAGCACTATTTTGAGGGAATAGATACTTCAGTGTGGCAGTTAGAGTGGGTCTGGGGTGGTGAGCCCATACTCTAGTACTAAAACATGGTCATGAAATTTTCTTTTAAGTAGAGTACACCCAATTAACTGTATGGCTTCTTTTTTAATTTGCTGATTTCATTTCCCTATAGGGCTTTTATTTCTTTATTTTTTTAAATTGAAGTATAGTTGATTTACAATATTGTGTTAGTTTCAGGTGTATAGCAAAGTGGTTCAGTTATACTAACTGTGTGACTTTTGTTTGGATCTGGGAGGTGTACAAGTTTGGGGCCAGAGTAGCACAAAGACTAGATGAAGCCTGATCCATGCCCCTAAGCATCTGATTTCTTTCACCTGATACTTAGACCCTCCAAGGAAATATTAATGTGAAGGGGTGCCAGGTGATTAACTTGCCTGTGGCACACGATTCTCAGTAGTCTTTATCAATACATGTTATTCAATATTTTTTAGGATTATGGGATTTCCATTATCTTTACTTGTGCTTTTCAGATTTGTTTCTTTGGTACTTGGCACAGGCTAGCTTTGTAATAAGGAAGAAAAATATGATTTAAGCAGTCATATGGATTGTTCCACAGTGTTGAAAGATGTATTGAAGGAAAGTGGGGGCAGAGAAGAAGACTTTAAATTTGAGGGTGAAAGATTGAAGGCAACCTTGAGAAGGTGGAGAGCTTAGTGGCAGAAGCAAGGCTGCAATACTTTGAGGAGTGGGAGCTCAAAAAAATCAACAAAGTTTGAACAAATGAATTTCTAAGCAACATTGAGGATAAAATTGCATTTTCTGAAATATTGATGGATAAGTATTTTAGGTCTAGGAAGAAATAAATAATAACATAGTTTATCCAACAAACACTGATGTACTTGCTGTATACTAGGCAGGCATTGTATGAAACCATTTGAAAATAATAACTAAGTTAATCCTCATACCTCATAACAACAACCATATGAGGTTCGATATTATTCTTATCCATATTTTACATGTAAAAAACTGAGACACAGAGGTTCAATAATATGCCCAAACTAACACAGTTAGTAAATGGTAAGATAGCATTTGAACCTTGGCACTTTAAGCATTGTAAGTAGGGCTCTTAACCATTCAACAGCAGTGCCTCTCAATACTGTTAAAATGAGCTAGAAGGATAATCTGGCATTGGGAATACTATACACAGAAAAAAGAGGACTGTCAGTAAAAGATCGAAAGAAGCAGGGTTCTGTGGGTATGAGACCAGAAAATAGGTACTTACCTCTTAATGCCAGAGTGACTTGTGGAAAAGGTGCATTTGCAGAATGAGATGGACACTAGGCTGGTGTCACATCTGGAGCAGAGGAGTTGAGTGGAGATTTCTTAGGGAAACCACAAGGCAAATCCATACAGCGATGGCTTGCCAGCTAGGCAAGACAGATGCAAAAGGTCTTCTTGTGCTGAGATCCAGGAACAGAATTTTGCAGGACTGAGAACACTTATTAACAATGCATAGAAAAATATTGACAGAGGCTTTTGATGGGCTAGAAGAGAGAAGTTAAATATAATTACCATTGTAAGATGTTTATATACCCTCAAAAGTGAGATCTTACATCTTTCTAAGAACTTCTTAGACAACCCAGACTGAGATCGAAGGCAAGGCCTAATTCTAGGGAAGTTGACCTCAATGTGTAGTAGCCAGATGTGCAGCATTAGGATCATTCAGGAAATTGTTAGAAATGCAAATTATTGTTCCCACTTCCCCACAAAACCTAATGAATCAGAAACTCTTGGAGTCTATAGAGATGGGAGGGAGGCTGCTGAAAGACCCTATGGGAGGCAGCTAAGGGACCTATGGCCCAGCCGGGCTGAATTCACGTTCTGGAAAAGGACTATGAAGAGACTAAATGGATATAGTTGATTAGATATGGGGAAAATTTTTAGTGCAGCTGAGTCAAAAGAGCCCCATCAAAATATGTCTTTTTGGGCCTCCCTGGTGGCGCAGTGGTTGAGAGTCCGCCTGCCGATGCAGGGGATACGGGTTCGTGCCCCGGTCTGGGAGGATCCCATATGCCGCGGAGCGGCTGGGCCCGTGAGCCATGGCCGCTGGGCCTGCGCATCCGGAGCCTGTGCTCCGCAACGGGAGAGGCCACAACAGTGAGAGGCCCGCATACCGCAAAAAGAAAAAAAAAAAAATATGTCTTTTTTCTTTATACCCAAGTAATGTATACTCATCACTTACGTCTTAACTCATCCATAACCCTCACAAATGTCACAAATCTCAGGGATGAGATGAGAGACAAGGATGTACAGTGCTCACATTCCTTGGTAATAAAAAAAAAGTTTTTGCAGTTTACCATAGCTGTTTTGACTCAGTCATATCAAAATATCCCCAGAATCAAAATGTTCATGTAGAATTGGCCATTTTAAACTATCCTGTTTCAGAAGCAGGATCTCAGAATTCAACCCCTTTGGCAACATAACCCAATTTGTGTTTTCTAGTGCTAGATTAAAAATAAAAGAATAACCTTCATTAATTGGTAATCCCTATTTTGAACATGCCACAAGATATTATAAAAGACATATCCAGAGTTTTGAGATTAGTGTCTTCTTTCAGGGTCAGGGGTATAAATCTGGCCCAGGTTGATTGGAGAGGAGTAAAAGTCTTTACTACCAGAGGCTCTCTCTCTGATGGATTAATGAGCTGTGAATGAAGCAAATGCTTGCAGTAAACTGTATTTTATAAGCAGTTTCTATTAGATGGATGATCACTTGCATACAAAAATCACTTCTTCAGGTAGGACCAGTGTCCCTTCACAGCAAGGTGACAGCATCCTGTGGCAGAGTTTTGTATAAACTTTTCTGTTGAAACTTCCTAAAGGCATAGAAGGGCCTATGAGTACCATAAACTAGGAATATCTTGAAGCTTCTCCACATAAGTCTTCCATGAACAAAACACTTCTGTAAATCTTTTTTATTTTAAAAATTGAAATAGAGATTGCATTTCACTTCATAATATATTGATGTTTATTTAGATCTGAATATAATGATTTAATTCACTACCATCAAAAAAAAGTTTGCTTCGGAAAGATGCAAACCGTGGCTCAGGATACTCTGCTGTATTTTCCTAGTGTCACATAGACCCAGGGTTGAATAGTAGAAAGAAAAAGGAATTTTATGTGGATCTGAGCTTTAGATTTGCTAGTGATCTGGGGCAATTTTCCTGATCTCTCTTTCTCTGTCAACATGTGTAAATAAGAGACAGTAATAATTCCTCTATCATACTAATTGTGTTACTGTGAAATTTAAAAATGACATACATAAAAAGGAGTTTGTAAATTATAAAGTTCTATAAAGATATCCAGATGTGTTCTTATACTGATCAATTTACCCAGACAGCTTTATTTGACTAATATATTGGTTACCAATTGGTTGCATAAGGAAACATAATTGTGAACACAGAATAATGTATGTGGATAATTTCAAATTACTCATTTATCATTATATAAACAAAAGCAGGAATGTAATTTAGCCAAAACTCTCTCCCAATTAAAATAATTCCCTTTTAAACATCAATTATAGCTTGCTTGAACATTTCTAGTAACAGAGAGCTATCAAGACAGCCCATGCCAACTTTTTACATCTCGAATTGTTGGAGAGTTCTTCATTTGTTGATTTGGGGCCATTCACTGTTATGGGATGGATTGTGTCTCCACAAATTAATATATTAAAGTCCTAATCACCAGCACCTCAGAATGTGACTGTGTTTGGATATAGGTGATTAAGTGAAAATAAGTTGATTGGATTTTGATGGACACCTAGTAGCTACTGCCACATATGTGATCTCCTAAATCCACATACAACCTTATGATTCAATAATAATAATATCCGTGTCACGTGGCCGAGCGGCGTCCGGGGCGCCGAGCTGTGGGCGTTGGGCATGGACTCTCAGGCCGCCGGGGCCCCGGCACTGGGGGCGGCAGAGCCGCCGTCGGGTCTGCCGCTGCTGAGCACGCGGGAGGTGCCCCCCCGTCCGGGGGCTGCCTTTGCCCCAGCTGGCCGCTCCGGTCAGGAGAGAGAGACTGAGAAGGCTGCGGATCGACTAGCCAGTGGAGCAGAGAGCATCCCTCATGATAGTCCTGCCCATGGTGAGGGCACCCATTGTGAAGAGGAAGGCTTTGCTGTGGATGACGAGGATTCTGATGGGGAACCGAATCCCTGGGAGCTGTCAGAAGGGGTGTCCGGCTGCCCCCCAGGGAACAGGCTGCTGATCTTTTTAACGAGGACTGGGACTTGGAGTTGAAAGCAGATCAAGGGAATCCATATGATGCTGACGACATCCAGGGCTGCCTTTCTCAAGAGGTCAGACCCTGGGTGTGCTGTGCCCCGCAAGGAGACATGATCTATGACCCCAGTTGGCACCATCCACCTCCACTGATACCCCATTATTCCAAGATGGTCTTTGAAACGGGACGGTTTGATGGTGCCGAAGACTGAGGGCGTAGCTTTTGCCTGGTGAGTGGGTGGGCCCTCCAGGTCAACGTCTCCTTTCTTTGAGGTGAGGTCTCATATCTGAGGAAACATTCCCAGTGATCCCCGAGTCGGGCACACAGACTGGTGTTAAATAAGGTCCTCTATCCCCCAGTTCTGTTGTTGTTGTTGTTTTTAATGAGCTCCTCCTTGGAATGGGTGAGTGTTTATGTCTGTGTCGGGAAGGAATGGTGTTCTTTATAAATAAAAGTAGAAAAAATAATAATAATAATAATAATATCCTCTCATTACACACAAAGAACTAAGGTGAAGAAAAGTTAGGGAACAAGTCCAAAGTCAAATGAATACTAAATGTTTGAGCTATCAATCCAATCCAGCTTACGAACTCCATACACACGCACTAATAGTGATGTCCATACACATCACTATTACCACAACCACCACCACCACTACTACTACTACTACACACACACACACACACACACACAAAACTAAGCTCCTTGAGACAAAAGACTAGGGTTTTTTTTTGAATTTTGTTTATTTTTTACTACAGCATGTTCTTATTAGTTATCCATTTTATACATATTAGTATATGTCAATCCCAATCTCCCAGTTCATCACAACACCACCCCTACCCCACCACATTCCCCCCTTGGTGTCCAGACATTTGTTCTCTGCATCTCTGTCTCCATTTCTGCCCTGCAAACCGGTTCATCTGTACCAGTTTTCTAGGTTCCACATATATGCGTTAATATACGATATTTGTTTTTCTCTTTCTGACTTACTTCACTCTGTATGACAGGCTCTAGGTCCATCCACGTCTCTGCAAATTGCACACTTTCGTTCCTTTTTATGGCTGAGTAATATTCCATTGTATATATGTACCACATCTTTATCCATTCGTCTGTCGATGGGCAGTTCGGTTACTTCCATGACCTGGCTAGTGTAAATAGTGCTGCAATGAATATTGGGGTGCATGTGTCTTTTTGAATTATGGTTATCTCTGGGTATATGCCCAGTAGTGTGATTGCTGGGTCATATGGTAATTCTGTTTTTATTTTTTAAGGAACTTCCATACTGTTCTCCACAGTGGCTATAGCAATTTACATTCCCACCAACAGTGCAAGAGGGTTCCATTTTCTCCACACCCTCTCCAGCATTTGTTGTTTGTAGATTTTCTGATGATGCCCATTCTAACTGGTGTGAGGTGATACCTCATTGTAGTTTTGATTTGCATTTCTCTAATAATTAGTGATGTTGAGAAGCTTTTCATGTGCTTCTTGGCCATCTGTATGTCTTCTTTGGAGAAATGTCAATTTAGGTCTTCTGCCCACTTTTGGATTGGTTTTTTTTTTTTTTAATATTGAGCTGCATGCACTGTTTATATATTTTGGAGATTAATCCTTTGTCCATTGATTCATTTGCAAATATTTTCTCCCATTCTGAGGGTTGTCTTTTCGTCTTGTTTGTAGTTTCCTTTGCTTTGTAAAAGCTTTTAAATTTCATTAGGTCCCATTTGTTTGTTTTTGTTTTTATTTCCATTACTCTAGGAGGTGGATCAAAAAAGATCTTGCTGTGATTTATGTCAAAGAGTGTCTTCCTATATTTTCCTCTCAGAGTTTTCTAGTGTCTGGTCTTACATTGAGGTCTCTAATCCATTTTGAGTTTATTTCGGTGTATGGTGTTAGGGAATGTTCTAATTTCATTCTTTAACATGTAGCTGTCCAGTTTGCCCAGCACCACTACTTGAAGAGACTGTCTTTTCTCCATTGTATATCCTTGACTCCTTTGTCATAGATTAGTTATGATAGGTGCGTGGGTTTATCTCTGGGCTTTTCTATCCTGTTCCATTGATCTATATTTCTGTTTTTGTGCCAGTACCATATTGTCTTGATTACTGTAGCTTTGTAGTATAGTCTGAAGTCAGACAGTCTGATTCCTCCAGCTCTGTTTCTTTCCCACAAGACTGCTTTGGCTATTCGGGATCTTTTGTGTCTCCATACAAATTTTAAGATTTTTTGTTCTAGTTCTGTGAAAAAATGGCATTGGTAGTCTGCTAGGGATTGCATTGAATCTGTGGATTGCTTTGGGTAGTATAGTCATTTTCACTATATCGATTCTTTCAATCTAAGAACATGGTATATCTCTCCATCTGTTGGTTTCATCTTTAATTTCTTTCATCAGTGTCTTATAATTTTCTGCATACAGGTCTTTTATCTCCCTAAGTAGGTTTATTCTTAGGTATTTTATCCTTTTTGTTGCAATGGCAAATGGGACTGTTTCCTGAATTTCTCTTTCAGCTTTTTCATCATTAGTGTATAGGAATGCAAAAGATTTCTCTGCATTAATTTTGTATCCTTCAGCTTTACCAAATTCATCGATTAGCTCTAGGAGATTTCTGGTGTCATCTTTAGGATTCTCTGTGTATAGTATCAAGTCATCTGCAAACAGTGACAGTTTTACTTCTTCTTTTCCAATTTGTATTCCTTTTACTTCTTTTTCTTCTATGATTGCTATGGCTAGAACTTCCAAAACTCTGTTGAATAATAGTGGTGAGAGTGGACATTCTTGTCGTGTTCCTGATCTTAGAGGAGATGCTTTCAGTTTTTCACCATCAAGAATGATGTGTGCTATTGGTTTGCCATATATGGCCTTTATTATGTTGAGGTAGGTTCCCTTTATGCCCACATTCTGGAGAGCTTTTATCATAAATGGGTGTTGGATTTTCTCAAAAGCTTTTTTCTGAATCTATTGAGATGATCATATGGTTTTTATTTTTAACTGGCTAATATGGTGTTTCACATTGATTGATTTGTGTATATTGAAGAATCCTTACATCTCTGGGATAAACCCCACTTGAGCATGGTGTATGATCCTTTTAATGTGTTGTTGGATTCTGTTTGCAAGTATTTTGTTGAGGATTTTGCATCTATGTTCATCAGTGATATTGGTCTGTAATTTTCTTTTTTTGTAGTCTCTTTGTGTGGTTTTCGTATCAGGGTGATGGTGGCCTCATAGAATGAGTTTGGGAGTGTTCCTTCTTCTACAATTTTTTGAAAGAGTTTGAGAAGGATGGGTGTTAGCTCTTCTCTAAATGTTTGATAGAATTCACCTGTGAAGCCATCTGGTCCTGGACTTTTGTTTGTTGGAATACTTTTAATGACAGTTTCAGTTTCATTAGTTGTGATTGGTCTGTTCATATTTTCTATTTCTTCCTGGTTCAGGCTTGGAAGGTTATACCTTTCTAAGAGTTTGTCCATTTCTTCCAGGTTGTCCATTTTATTGGCACAGAGTTGCTTGTAGTAGTCTCTTAGCATGCTTTGTATTTCTGTTGCAACTTCTTTTTTTTTCATTTCTAATTTTATTGATTTGAGTCCTCTCCCTCTTTTTCTTGATGAGCCTGGCTAATGGTTTATCAATTTTGATTATCTTCTCAAAGAACCAGCTGTTAGTTTTTTTGATCTTTGCTATTGTTTTCTTTGTTTCTATTTCATTCATTTCTGCTGTGGTCTTTATGATTTCTTTCCTTCTACTAACCTTGGGTTTTGTTTGTTCTTCTTTCTCTAGTTCCTGTAGGAGTAAGGTTAGTTTATTTATTTGAGATTTTTCTTGTTTCTAGAGGTAGGCTTGTATTGCTATAAAATTGCCTCTTAGAACTGCTTTTGCTGCATCCCATTGGTTTTGGATCGTCATGTTTTCGTTGTCATTTGTCTCTAGGTATTTTTTGATTTCCTCTTGAATTTCTTCAGTGATCTGTTGGTTATTTAGTAACGTATTGTTTAGCCTCCATGTGTTTGTGTTTTTTACGGTTTTTGCCTGTAATTCATTTCTAATCTCATAGCGTTGTTGTCAGAAAAGAAGCTTCATATGATTTCAATTATCTTAAATTTACTGAGGCTTGATTTGTGACCCAAGATATGATCTATCCTGCAGAATGTTTCATGTGCACTTGAGAAGAAAGTGTAATTGGCTGTTTTTGGATGGAATGTCCTATAAATATCTAGTAAGTCTATCTTGTATAATGTGTCATTTAAAGCTTGTGTTTCCTTATTTATTTTCATTTTGGATGATCTGTCCGTTGGTGAAAGTGGGGTGTAAAAGTCTCCTACTATGATTGTGTTACTGTTGATTTCCCCTTTTATGGCTGTTAGCATTTGCTTTATTGAGGTGCTCCTATGTTGGTGCATAAATATTTACAATTGTTATATCTTCATCTTGGATTGTCCCTTGATCATTACATAGTGTCCTTCTTTGTCTCTTGTAATAGTCTTTATTTTAAAGTCTATTTTTTCTGATATGAGAATTGGTGCTCCCGCTTTCTTTTGATTTACATTTGCATGGAATACCTTTTTCCATCCCCTCACTTTCAGTCTGTTTATGTGTCCCTAGGTCTAAAGTGGGTCTCTTGTAGACAGCATATATACAGGTCTTCTTTTTGTATCCATCCAAGCAGTATATTTCTTTGGGTTGGAGCATTTAATCCATTTACATTTAAGGTCATTATCGATACGTATGTTCCTATTACCATTATCTTAACTGTTTTGGGTTTGTTACTGTACGTCTTTTCCTTCTCTTGTGTTTCCTGCCTAGGGAAGTTTCTTTAACATTTGTTGTAAAGCTGGTTTGGTAGTGCTGAGTCCTCTTAGCTTTTGCTTGTCTGTAAAGGTTTTAATTTCTCCATCGAATCTGAATGAGCTTCTTGCTGGGTAGAGTAATCTTGGTTGTAGTGTTTTCCCTTTCATCACTTTAAATATGTCCTGCCTCTCCCTTCTGGCTTGCAGAGTTTCTGCTGAAAGAGCAGCTTTTAACCTTCTGGGGATTGCCTTGTGTGTTTTTTGTTGCTTTTCCTTTGCTGCTTTTAATATTTTTATTTGCATTTAGTTTTTGATAGTGTGATTAATATGTGCCCTGCTGTGTTCTCTTTGGATTTATCTTGTATGGGACTCTGTGCTTCCTGGACTTGACTATTTCCTTTCTGATGTTAGGGACGTTTTCAATTATAATCTCTTCAAATATTTTATCAGACCCTTTCTTTTTCTCTTCTTCTTCTGGGACTCCTATTATTCAAATGTTTTTGTGTTTAATGTTGCCCCAGAGGTCTCTGAGACTCTCCTCAATTCTTTACATTCTTTTTTCTTTATTCTGCTCCGTGGGAGTTAGTTCCACTATTTTATGTTCTAGGTCACTTTTCCATTCTTCTGCCTCATTTATTCTGCTATTTATTCCTTCTAGTGTATTTTAAATTTCATTTATTCTGTTGTTCATCATTGCTTTTTTGCTAATTTTAAATGTTTCTTGTATTTTCTCCATTCTATTTCTAAGATTTTGGATCATCTTTAGTATCATTACTGTGAATTCTTTTTCAGATAGGTGGCCTATTTCCTCTTCATTTGTTTGGTCTGTTGGGTTTTTACCTTGCTCCTTCATGTGCTGCATATTTCTCTGTCTTCTCATTTTGTTTAACTTGCTGTGTCTGTGGTCTCCTTTTAGCAGGCTGCAGGTTTGTAGTTCCCGTTACTTCTGGTGTCTGCCCCCAGTGGCTGAGGTTGGTTCAGTGGCTTGTGTAAGCTTCCTGGTGGAGGGGACTGGTGCCTGTTTTCTGGTGGGTGGGGCTCGATCTTGCCTTTCTGGTGGGCAGGGCCACATCCAATGGTGTGTTTTGGAGTGTCTGTGAACTTTTTATGATTTTAAGCAGTCTCTCTGCTAATTGGTGGGGTTGTGTTCCTGTGTTGCTAGTTGTTTGGCATGGGGCGTCCAGCACTGGAGCTTGCTGGCCGTTGGGTGGAGCTGGGTCTTAGCGTTGAGAAGGAGATCTCTGGGAGAGCGCTCACCAGTTGATATTACGTGGGGCTGGGAAGTCTCTGGTGCTCCAGTGTCCCGAACTCTGCTCTCTCACCTCAGAGGCTCAGGCCTGACACCAGGACTGAGCATCAAGACCCGGTAATAATATCGATGCTTCTTTAATAAAACAAAATTGGCCCTTGTGTTCTGTAAAAATTTGCATGCTACTTCATTTAAATTTTAAAAAGCCATGTCTTAATCTTAGTTTACTGATCTGGAGATGATTGATGCTGCCCTATAAAAATGTAACCTTCACAGTACTGACGCAGCTTCAGATTTTAGAATTTTTCAGAGACACATCTCACTATTATGTGACATTCAAGAATGTCATCTGGATATTAAATATAAGGGTATGCACAAAAATGCACTACAATTCAAGTAGCAGCATCTCTCCTGCTGATCTAAATTTATAATATTAAATTATAGACTCCACAAACGTTGTGCTTATAAATTTCTAAGTGTTTAACATTTTAAAAACAATTAGAATGGGGTCAAGCAAGTATTATGGAAAATGGCATAATGGTAGCAGAACTTATAAAAGGTCATTTAAAGAAAGAAGTCATTTAATCAAAAGTTACTATATTTTTTAAATCACTCATTTACTATTCTTCAGTGATCATAGAAGTCATAAAAGCATTTGAAAAAATATGAAATGCCCTAGAGTGAATAACGTTTACATAGAAATTTTGAAAATCACCTTAACCTCAGAAAATTCATTGTTGAAAATATTTAATTAAATACATATTAATAGTGTATACAGTATAAAACAAGTCTGATAATATATTCAAGTGCTGTGATTTGTTAAATATAGTATAATAAAATGATTTGTAACACACTATAGACATTATAAGCAAGTAGTTATCCCTTGAGTATGTGCTTGATAATCTATGATGTGGCTTAAATGATATGCATGGCAGAAGTGGACTGATGTTCCATAAGCACTTCACATCAAGGAAGCCATCTGAGCTAGAGTATTTCCATGTATAGTAATCCTAACTAAGGCAGAAGCCCTTACTTAGAAAGAAACAGGATAGGTTCATTTTCTAATTATTTTTTCCTTCTGTTGTCATTCACCGTTCAACTTTTATTTTGTTACACACAATCTTGGCTTTTTACTCCTTAAAAGCCACCAAAATGCTCATAATTTGCATTTGCACAAGAGCACAAACTATTCTATAGTTGGTCAGTGCAGTTTGAGATGACATGACCACATCATCAGTGATTAATGATGAGTTAAATTGTTCAGGCCGTTTGGATTAAAATGCAGTTAACCTATGGCAATATTCCCTCTGCTTTTTAGGTGATAGTTTAATTCTTATTCATATTCATAGTTGGAAAGGAGATTCTAGTCCAAATATAACCACTCTGATGGACTTTTGATTCAGGTATATATTTACATACATATATTTTATACATTATATATATAATATATTACAGTGTATAAGGTAACACAATTTTTTCCTTGGTTGGCAACCATGTATAGCATTTAATAGGAAGTCGCCTGTGCCCCTCCATCATGGGAAACCACTCAGAATATTTCTAGATACTTAAATAGTTTGATCACATGGATTGTCTTAGTTCTAGCAAGTGATAATTTATCAGCCACGGTGGTTGAAATATTGCTCCACCTACAGAAAGAAATTCATGTGTGAGTATACGTGAGTGAGTGACTAGAAGGATAGAGAGGGCTTCCCTGGTGGTGCAGTGGTTAAGAATCCACCTGCCAATGCAGGGGACACGGGTTCGAGCCCTGGTCTGGGAAGATCCCACGTGCCATGGAGCAAGTAATCCCATGCACCACAACTACTGAGCTGTGCTCTAGAGCCCACGAGCCATAACTACTGAGCCCGTGTGCCACAACTACTGAAACCTGTGTGCCTAGAACTCGTGCTTCACAACAAGAGAAGCCACCACAATGAGAAGCCTGCGCACCACAACGAAGAGTATCCCCTACTTGCCGCAACAAGAGAAAAGCCCACGTGAAGCAACAAACACCCAACACAGCTTAAAAAAAAACTAGGATGGAGGTCTATTAGAGGGAAGAATAGTTTTATTAATCATTAATGCCTCCTCCTCTTCCTCCTCCTCCAAAAGAATAAAACAACAAAACATAACAATATATATGATAAAATAGCCAATAATACATCCACAATCCAAAATAACGCACTGTGAATATTGTTCTGTTTCCCTCTCTCCCTCCTTCCCTCCCTCCTTCTCTCTCTCTCTTAGTTGGGAGTTGCAAAAGGAATATAACTACTGTATCACCTTCTGTTAAAATATTACAGGTAAAACTCATACCCTGTTTAACTTCCATCCCTATCCTGGCTTTCTTTCCCTCCCACTCCTCATACAGATAAGCGCTGGTATGAATTTGAAAGGTATCCTTCCAGTCTTTATGTTTTACATAAACAGCCATAGAAAAAATATAGTAGAGTTTTTCTTTTTAAAATTTCATATAAATGACAAGCTTTGCAAATCCTTCCTCAACTTACCTTTTTTAATCTCAAGAATATGTTTCTGATATTCATCTGTGTTGAAAAGCATTATAGTTCATTTATTTTCACAGGTGCATAGTATTCTGTTGTATGAATATGCAACAAGTCATTAACCTAGTTCCATGTTTATGGACATTCAGTCTATTTCCAATTTTTAACTATGATAAACAATTTTTAATTGAGCAGTGTCGTTTGTGTTTCTTTGCCCTCTGAGGGAGAGATTCTCTAATGCGGAACTCCTGGTTTGTATAATCTGGACATTTTCAACTCTTCAAGGTATTGATTGCTAAATTGCTCTCCAGAGTGAATGTGCCAACTTACAGTTCCATCAGCTCTGTATGAAAATACCATTCCTCACACCCTTACTAAATTGGATATTATCATATATTTTAATTTTACTTTGGACTCTTTATTATTTGAGTTGTTATAATTGTGTAAGAGTTTTGAAATTCACATGTCAAAAATAAAATTTATAAAGAGTAAAAAAATGCTCACATCATTTGACAATGATTTCATATTTGAAATCTCAGGAAAATGTTGTAAAATTAAAAGGTTGAGGTTGCAGTGTGGGAGACAGGTGGATAGCAAAGGTGATGCTGGAGGAGAGAGAAGAAAAAGGATGCAGCAAAGAAGGACAATAAAAATGGAAAGAATAGAAATTAGACAAGGAACTCCTAGAGGGTCTTGTTTCAAAAACATCTTGGGGGCTTCCCTGGTGGCGCAGTGGTTGAGAGTCCGCCTGCTGATGCAGGGGACATGGGTTCGTGCCCCAGTCTGGGAGGATCCCACATGCCGCGGAGCGGCTGGGCCCGTGAACCATGGCCGCTCAGCCTGCACGTCCGGAGCCTGTGCTCCGCAACGGGAGAGGCCACAATAGTGAGAGGCCCGCATAAAGGAAAAAAAAAAAAAAACATCTTGGATAGAATCTGACTACCTCATGATGTCATCTACTTGGTCCAAAATTCTTGGGAAAGCTATCTACCTCAGTGCATTGTCTACTTCTAGGGGCTCTTGAGAGAGCCTAAGTTTCAGGTCTCTGACTGAGATGGACTTATATTCAGAGTATCTCTTATACCTCTTGAATTGGAGAGACATGAACCCAGGGTTGGACCTCCTGGAGTTTAGGAGCAGTGTTAGTGGTAAGGAGGATGAAGTATGGGCACTTTAAACAGAGTTCAAGATCAGTTTCCTAGTGATATTGCCTCCAGATAACTAAAGATCCAAGTTCTAGGTTATGGAGTGGTTTGGATATTAAAACTGGAGGAAAAGCAGCTTCAACCTGTTGATGGCAAGTGTGATTATAGTTAATCATTCACTTGTAGTATTTTAGAGAATCTGAATTGACAGGTTAGAATTTTTGAAAATCCAAGGAGAATAGGGAATTCTCATGGGTCAGCCATTTATTATTTTATATGGAGACGATTGGTGTCACTCAGCAGGAGGAGACTGGAGTGCAGTCAAGGCTAAGAATAAAATATCAGGTCATTTGCAGATAAAGTTCTCTTGTCAGTTTAACAAACTTTAATTCTGATCGTCCATTAGCTCTTTATATCATTCCAGAATGTATACTAACGCCAAATATATGAAAACTCTTATGATCTAGCAGTGTACTACTCCTGGATGTTTACCCCCCAAAATGAGTGTATATTTCTACGAAAAGACATGTACAAATATGTCCATAGCAGCATTATTTGTAAGACCTCAAATGTTAAAATTTCCAAATGTGCATCAACAAATAGAATTCATAAATGGAGTGTAATGACAAAATGAAATAGTATACTGCAGTATAGATGAGCAAACTACAAAAACATGTAACAACATGTTGAACAAAGGAATTCAGACACATAAAAGTACATAATTTACATGTTTTATTATTCCTTATTGTGTATACTGATATCCAAGGACTGCTATTGGCTTGAGAGCATTGAGTTTCCTCATGATATTTTGATTTTCTTTAGAAATTTTGTTCCATTGCATTTCCATATAACTTGTAGAATTCTCTCTCTCTCTCTCTCTCACTCTCTCTCACTCTCTCTCACTCTCTCTCACTCTCTCACTCTCTCTCTCTCACACACAAACCCCCCCCACACACACAGGGACACATTTCTAGGATTTTTATTGAAATTTTATTGAAGTTTGGGAGAATTTATGATTTTGAGTCTTTTTTTTTTTTTTTTTGCAGTACGAGGGCCTCTCACTGTTGTGGCCTCTCCTGTTGCGGAGCACAGGCTGTGGGCATGCAGCCTCGGCAGCCATGGCTCACGGGCCCAGCCAGCATGTGGGATCTTCCCGGACCGGGGCACGAACGTGTGTCCCCTGCATCGGCAGGCAGACTCTCAACCACTGCACCACCAGGGAAGCCCATATTGAGTCTTTTAATCCATGAATATGGTATATACTTCTATTTATTTTGTATTTATCAACATATCATAGAATGTCAAGTAGCCTCACAAAGATGATGTGAATCTCTCCATATTCATTTTTATTTATTAGCTCCCTGGCTGTTTGCACTTGAGCTACACTGCTTTTCTTTCTTTTTCTCAAAGGAGTGAAGTTTTTATCAGTTCCAATGCCTTTATACATGCTATTCTTTCTACCTGGAAAATTTTTCCCCACATCTTTCATCCTTGGCTACCTTCTGTCTCATATCTGTTCTTCATATCTCCACATAAATATAGTTTCTTTAAGAAAGTTCTCAAGGGGCTTCCCTGGTGGCGCAGTGGTTGAGAGTCTGCCTGCTGATGCGGGGGACACGGGTTCATGCCCTGGTCCGGGAATATCCCACATGCCGCAGAGCGGCTGGGCCCGTGAGCCATGGCCGCTGAGGCTGCATGCCTGGAGCCTGTGCTCCGCAACGGGAGAGGCCACAGCAGTGAGAGGCCCGCGTACCGCAAAAAAAAAAAAAAAAATCCTCAAGAACTCCAGATATAAATGAGATAAGTCCTGATATTCTCTTCTAACACCCTCAAGTGTTTCTTCACAGGACTTATCACTGCTTTTGATTTTTCATTTTTATGATTATTTGTTAATTTCCATCCCCTCCAACAGACTGTGTGCTCCATCAGGGCAGGACCACTTATGTCCTATATATTGTTCTATCTCAGAGCTTATCTTGGTACCTGACACATAGTGGATTCTAAATATATTTGTAAATTGAATGAATGATTGATTGAAAGAATTCAAGAGGGAAGGTCTTAAGTTGATAGCCTGTGGCATTGTGTCAACCAAGGTTAAAATCTTACCTCCATCACTTACGAGCTGTGTTTCCTCATTTACACAATAGGGGAAATGGACATCTTCTTAATCAGCTATCCTATTTTTCTGTTTCATCCCAGTTCTGGCTCAGATTCCAGACCCTCTAGAACCCATGCCTGTAGTCAGCATTCATCTTTATCTTTTACAACCACCCACAGCACTGTAGTTTCTAAAACAACCCTGAACTTTATTTTAGTTCTGCAAAAGCAGTCTAAAATCAATAAGAGTAGGAACCATGCCTTTCAATTAATTAGGACCCAAAGCCCTGTATCAAGCATGCAGTTGATATTTACAGTAAGTACAGTCTAATACTTGTTATTAAAAAGCTGTTTATAGAGACCACAGAATCCCCCCATTTTAGAAAAAGGAAGGCTCTTAGAGATCACCTAGTGTACTTCCTTATTACACAGATGAGGCAACTGGGTATTAGAAAGGGAATAGGACTTACTCTGGCCTTTACTACTAGTCAGTCACAGAATGAGTATTCCCAGTCTAATATACTGTCTCTGAGTTGCTTCAGCCCTGCTGGATTAAGCCAGCATCTATTACCAAAGTAATCATTAAGAGAGCAGGGTTGGAACAAGAGAAATCCTGCATGTGATACGATGTCACTTTGAAAAGAAGTAGCTCTGTGACATTAGCAACATTATAGAAAGCCCATTTTAAAGTGTGCTTTGTAGGCAGACATTCAACAGGGGCCAGATATAGCTTCCAGAGGGAACAAAACTGCAAACATTAAGTTCATTATACTAAAAAGAAAACAGAAACTGTTAACTTATTAAAAACACCCATTTACACATTTTAAAATTTAATTTTACTAAGGTGTAGCATAAATTAACCATTTTAAAGTTTACAATTCAGTAGCATTTAGTATGTTCACAATGTTGTGCAACCACCATCTTTATCTAACTCCAAAACATTTTTATCCCTCCAAGAGGAAACCCTGTACACACTAAGCAGTTGCTCTCCACACATATTTTAACATAGTAAACTTAAATATGTGATCGGTACTTATACTATGTACATATTTACAAGGAGACAAAACTAGACTGAGATTTTTGAAATGGTTGCAACAAATTCCCCTTTTTTTTTTTTTTTTGCGGTATGCATGCCTCTCACTGTTGTGGCCTCTCCCAATGCAGAGCACAGGCTCCGGACGCGCAGGCTCAGCGGCCATGGCTCACGGGCCCAGCCACTCCGCGGCATGTGGGATCTTCCCAGACCGTGGCACGAACCCCTGCATCGGCAGGCGGACTCTCGACCGGGGCACGAACCCGTGTCCCCTGCATCGGCAGGCGGACTCTCAACCACTGCACCACCAGGGAAGCCCAATAAATTCCCTTTTCTTTCTTTCTTTCTTTCTTTCTTTCTTTCTTTCTTTCTTTATTCATTCATTCATTCATTCATTCATTTATTTGCAGTACGTGGGCCTCTCACTGCCGTGGCCTCTCCCGTTGCGGAGCACAGGCTCCGGATGCGCAGGCCCAGTGGCCATGGCTCACGGGCCCAGCCGCTCCATGGCATGTGGCCCGGACTGGGGCACGAACCCGCGTCCCCTGCATCAGCAGGTGGACTCTCAACCACTGCACCACCAGGGAAGTCCCTCTCTTTTAATTTAGCCATCAACCATGACCTTTTTTTTTTTTTTTTGCGGTATGCGGGCCTCTCACTGTTGTGGCCTCTTCCGTTGCCGAGCACAGGCTCCAGACGCACAGGCTCAATGGCCATGGCTCATGGGCCTAGCCACTCCGTGGCATGTGGGATCTTCCCAGACCGGGACACAAACCCGTGTCCCCTGCATTGGCAGGCAGACTCTCAACCACTGCGCCACCAGGGAAGCCCTAGCCATGACCTTTTTATGAACTCTTTTATTCATGTGTTTAGAGTTCTTTTTCATTTGGACAAGATAACTAATCACAGAGTAACTAAATGAAACAGAATAGCACATTTAAGCATTTAGTTTCTTACAATGAAAGCATTATAGAAAATTCAAATATTTTTTGAGTTTTCTAACTGGTAATGCTTTAGAAAGCAATCAGAATATACAACTACCCCTACACACACACACACACACACTCACACACAAACATGCACACACCCAAACATACACACATATCCTCCTAACCCCTAGATAGGCAGCTTTCATTTCCCTGTGGAGCTAGAATCTTCATTTGGAGAAAGGAATCTCTGTTAGTTTTAGCTAGTGAAGCATCTCCCTTTGCTAACTGGCAAAGCTTTCAATTTGGAAGCTCAGAAAATCCTTCCACAGTGGGGTTTTGCACTAATGAGTTTATTAATTGCTATACTGCTTCCTGGTTTGCCAAGGTGGGTAATATCCTTTGGTGTTGTATGTATAGCAAGAAAATGTCTTCCTCAGAAGGGATGTTTCCCTTTTGGAAACAAAACAGTGCAAAGTGAAAAATACAGTCCTGTTTATTTACACTTATCCCTCTCTCCACTAGTCTCATCTGCTTGTGGAATAATATCACCACATGGTCAGATTCTGCTCTCCTAATGGAGACTAACGAAAGCTATGCAGATTGTCAATGCTTTATTCCTCCTTCACTTGTTCTTGCTAATTTCCCTTTCCATTCTCATTCTTCCAACCAGTCCCTATCTAAACTGCTTCAGTTTCTAAGCAAATGCATATTTATTATGGAGTGTATTTGGTGTGCCAAATCAATGCCTTATGTTTTAAAGCCTTACAGAAATGTAGCTAATTTTAACCCCCTGAGAGTAGGGTGCAGGGAGTGGGGGAACTTGAGAATATATTTATATCTGCTGTGATTTAGATTTACCTTTACTCTTGGAACTTAGCTGTTTACTGTATATTATTTACAAGGGGACTACACAGTAAATGAGATTTAATGCATGTCTGTGTTTGTCCAATACCAGCGAACCATTTCATCGAATCACAGAATCTTCATACTAGCAGGGATTTTTGGAATGCATCAAATCCAGCCTTCTCACTCTGTTTTAGGGGAAACCGAAATGCCTAGCATGGAAGGGAGTTGGTCAAGCTCAAATAGCAAGTTAGTGTCAGAACTGAAGAAATAGTCTCTCCTTTGGAAGGTTAGAATTGGCCAAAGACCCTGAGTGAATTTTCTGTGGAGAGCCTGACTGACTAAATGATGGTATAAAGTGCTTGTGAAGCACTTATTAGGAGTCTGGCAGTCTTTTAAGTGTTTTTATATAATAATTTAATGTACAGTTAACTCTTAAACAACACGGGGGTTAGGGGTGCCCACCCCTGTGCAGTTGAAAATCTGCCTATAACTTCACAGTCTGTCCTCCTTATCCTCCCTGCCTCTGTGTTCAGTGCAGTTCTGTATCCTCGGATTTAACCAACCACGGTTCATGTAGTACTGTAGTATTTACTATTGAAAAAAATCCTCTGTATAAAAATCCTCTGTTTGTATGAGCAAACAAGTAAAGCAGTCTACAGAGAGCAAACAACAAGGCTGATATGGAGAGAGAAGCAGACAGTAGGCACTGTGTAGCCTCAGAGTAAAAGAAGATGAAGGGGGATGTTGGGAGGGGGATAGAGGGAGGGGGACAGAAAGGGGCAGGGAATGGCAATGGGAAGGAAGAATGCTGGAGAGAATTGGCCTGATCATTTTCTATTTTCTGTGAATTCCAGCTTTATTTCCTGCAATGATTTCAATGAGATTCCCTGAATCCTTATAATAAATCTGTTTTTTTTTCTTTGATCTTCTTGGGGTAGATTTCTGTTCCTAGTTTTTTTGCAAGTGAATAATCCCTAAGACAGATAGAAACTAAAGTTTGCTCTTTTACGTTAAAGATGATTTCTATGTGTCTTTGAGAAAGAACTGAGAGTAAACACTATGCCACCCACACTCTCGTACTCCACTCCACCCTCCTTTCCTTTCCCTCCCAGTCCTTTCATACTCCGCTTAGAGGCCACCTTGATGAATTCAAGGCCTCCTGTTTGTCACAGCACTCCTCTTCTAGACTTGAATGTGACTCCCTCTCAACCCCTTTCTTATCTTTTCACCCACATTGTCTGTTCCAAATCTTGATTCCTCCTTTCTTTTTGCCCCATCTCAATGTTGCCAAGTACTTCAAGTGAAACGAAGAAAATGTCCATTTAAGGAGAAAAATATTTTCTGTGTCAATACAGCAGTTTCAATGCCATACATATTTCTTATAGAGGATCTCATGTTAATATCTGTATATGTGTACAGCAACTTAGAATTCATAAAACAGTTTTACATAAGCCCTTTCGTTAAATTCTCACAATAAAGTGATGAAGTAAATAGGGAGGGTTTTTAAAGTTTAAAAACTTTGGAATTTTATCCATTTAATTGGAAACACTTTTGGGGAAGGAGCTACATTTTACCAATTTTTATAACTCTCAAAGTGATTGGAGCCTAGCGAGGATTTCATGTTGTTAAAAAATGTAGGAAAAGTAAATGAATGAATAAGTGAATGAAGAATGGATGAATGAATGACATTATTAAGTGGTTTATCCATATTTTCTTAATATTACAAGACCAAACCAATTCTAGAACCAAGGTGGCTGACTCCTAGTATAAACATTTTTTCTATCATATCAGCCTGCCAACACTCAGTGTGAATCCTACTTATACACCTCTAATAAGTAGGAACTTTTAATACTATCTTGACTCCATTAATTGGAAAAGACTATCTCCAACCTGATCTTTCAAAGGCATTTTCCAACACTACATTTATTTTAAGAAAAGTCTGCAGATAGGCATTACAAAGATATATAAGAGCATAGAGGAGGCATAAATAAAAATAACTGGACATTTTAAAAACAAACAAACCAGAGTTTATACATCTAAATGAGTGCTGTCCTTCTAAGTAGTCCCCCTGGGAGAATACGCACATATTCCAATGATGGTGCCATTGCTCAAAGTGCCTTAGGAACTCTTGTATGGGAAGTGACTTCTAAAACAGATTGGAAAACCACCCAAGAATTTGGAAAAACCACACCATTTTATTAGTTTATATTCATACTTTATATAAAAACAAATCTCTTTAGACATATCTCACAGAATGTCAGGTAACATTCTAGTTAGATACACTTATAAATTTCTCAACGCACCATGAATTTTCTCTTCATAATAGAACAGGCTGAAAAATTTATCTTCCATATGTGGTGACCATTGTCAGGACTACTAAATATTATCTAAATTAAAAGTAGCCCTTTCAGAAACAATTTTTTTTATCCTTTTCAACTTGTTGTAGTGCCTGTACACATCTCATCTGTGTGACAAGAACACCAGAAAGCTAGTTGGAGAACCACATGCCTTTATGATGGCTTCCTAGAAATTAAGTGGGTCTGCTGGGCTCTTCCAGTCTGTTGAGAACAGCTGCTTTTGGCTGCTGTGGTTTTTAAGATGAAAAAAGCTGAGGGAACCATCCAGAATTTTGTTCTTGATCATAGGTTTCTGAAATGGATTTTAGTGGCATTTATATTGGAAAGATATCTGGCACTATGTTCCTTTATATATTTGGTTCAGTATTTTTTTTTAATCCATTCATTTATTCCAGATTGTTCCCATCATTTTGCTAAGGCTTTGAGAGAATCCTTAGCATTAGGAAGTTCCAACAGTGAAAAATTGCCTGTAAAATATGGTAACAACCAAATGAGCACTCAGGGGAAGCTGTAGTACAGTGAAGATGATATTTAGAACCAGGCAAGTAGACTGTGACATGCTTACGAGCTGTGAGACCTCGAACCAATAATTTTCTTTTCTTCATCTGTTTCTTAATTTTTGGAATGCAAAGTGTGATATTGACCTGGAAGTTTTTGTTTGTGAAGAAAATATGAATATCTTTTGTCGAGTGCTCGGCACAGTGCTACACATATCATGTGGTCTACAAATGGCCCTGCTACTATTATCATTGTGATTACTTAAAGGTACTGTTTTATTCAGATTAAGCTGAGATAAAAAACAGCCCTCCCTCAAATATCAGTGGTTCAAAAGAGATGCATTTCTCACACCATCGTCCAATGGTTGCTTTTATTTAGTGACCCAGAGATCTTCGTATGACCATTTTGTACCACTGTCATCACTGAGTGCTTTGTTTCCATTTTTGCCCAAAGTTGTGAGAGAGACAGCCTAGAGAAGACACATTTACTCTCATCTGCATCACAGTAGAAGCATCTCATCACTTCTGCTTCTATTTCCACTAACCAGAACTCAGTCAAATGGTCCCCACAAAACTACATGGAGACTGGGGAAATGTGTTCTTCTTGCCTGTCAAGGTGGGCTCAAAACAGTATTTTTTTGCCACATAAAGTTTCTTTATATTGATAATAAAATAAATATCTGTACAACAGCAATAATAACCACTTGCTTTGTTATACTGTTCCAAATGACTATCTTATCTCATTTCTCTTCTCCATTGAATCGAATAATAGTTTTTTCACCTTTGAGATAGCACTCAGCTGAAATCTCACAAGTGAGTTTCCCTGTGAATGTCCTTTCAGCATTGGAACTGATTTTTGTCTGAAAATGAAATGACCTTGCTGTGTAGGGCATCCCTTCCAATCAGCAACTTAACCTGGATGAATGAGGCTTTATGAACGGAAAATATTCATTTTGGTGCTGCAGCTGCCCTGTGTGGATAGAGTACAGAGGCAAATGGGTCTGCCCATTGGACAGTGAGACCCATGCTGCTGAGGCATTTCCAGAACTTCTTCCAGTGCAGATGACAGGTTCATCTGGGCTGGTTTGTGTTCCAACTAGGGCTCCCTCTTCCAGAACAAAGTTCCAAGAGATATTGTTAGCATTTCTAACTGGAAATAATTAATAACAGGTCAGTGTGTCATAATGAGAAAGAAAGAACCAGTGCCACAGCAACAGCTGATACCAGGGAAGAATAATTCACAGAGAAATTAATTAGGACCATTTCCATTCAAAGAAACAATATATTAAGAACTCCCACCAAAAAGTGGATCCTGCCAAATTAGTAATCGCTATAAAAAGCATTCTGCTCAAATGGAAGCTGAAACTCACTTTGAATCTGACTGCACATATATAAATGATCAGGAACAATGTGCTACATCTATTCAAATATAACTGCAGTGCTCAATAGGAATATCCTAAGTCATATTCTTTTATGAACCACTGTTTTCAAATCACTAGTTGCTCCCACTGTGTATAAACAAGTATGTTAATCATAGAAATGTACAGTGTATGCAGCTCAACCATTCTCTCGGGTTTACCCTTCTGTTAAGCCAAATAATCAGCAAGTGCATCTGCATTTTGGCATGATGTTACCAGTGTATATTGAGGGACATATAAAAGAGAGTGCTATAAATGCTAAGCTGTGTTAACTCTTAGTTTCATTTCCTACATACCTCTTAATTCTGGTCACTGTTCTCAGTCTCTATTGTCGTTAACCCAGCTACCGTCCGTCTTTTACCTGGGCAACAGCGACAGTTGCATGACTCAGATTCACTCAGCTCCCTTCTAATCCATTTTTACCGGAACATAAAAGTAATCCAGGGTGGGCCACTCCTCTGCTTAAAACATGCCAAGAGCTTCCCTTATATTCAGAATGAATCTAAATTCCCTACCATGACCTCAACGGTCCTGTTAGATTTGGCTCCTTCTAATCTCCCCAACATGATCTACTACTTAGACTAGACCTCAAGGTCAAATACATTTTGATTAGAGTGCTTTTGCCCCAAACTTTCTTGGGTGTCTCTTTGGAAAGTCCTATCAGAGCTAATTCTCTGACCATGTAAGAAATGTCTCATTACTTTACAGTCTCATATCATCTTGAGTTCTAAAGTATTATTAATTAGCTTAGCTGACTAATTCATTGAAAACAGGCTCCATTTATATGTTGGCTGCTGCAAATAATCTAATTGCAAATTAAGAAGGACATATGTCTGACATGGAGGATATTCAATAGAGTGTAAGTTAATTTCCAAAAGGGATTCCAAATAATTATCTGTGCACTGCCAACACTGGTGTCAGAAGTCTAACCTTCCAGAGGAGACTGCTTTTTGAAAAGGAAATACCTCACTTGGACACATGATTTCTTATCTTTTCTGGCAAGCACTTTGTGTTATTACCTTACCACCAGGTCTTCTATGTCACCTGCAACTTTTGACTTCCTCAGGAGTTTGGGGTCACAATTATAAAGGGAGTTGGGGTCACAGGCCTTCCAAACATCTTCCTGCAGTCTTCCTGTAGTCATTGCATTGACTAGGGCCATGGGTCTCCAATTCCTGCCCTGAAGAATACAAACAGAGGTAGGAAATCTGGATTTCTATGTTGTCATCAAAGCTGATACCTATATCTCATCCCTCTAGTGAAGAAATGATGTGCCATGAGGACCTTGGAGTGAATGACTTTCTACTAGCACTTTTCAGATCACAGAGAAAACACATCTCCTGCTCACTCAGATCTAGCAGAATGTTTCTTTAGTTTTAATGGAGGTAAGCCTTAGAGGGTCCAGGCTGCTTATCAAAGACTCCCCAAGAGTATTATTAAGTGGATCATTCACAGCAGCTCTAATGTCAAGACAAGCAAGATGCTATTCATGCTTACCAATCTGACTTGGACAGCTCCCAGACAGTCTTCACAGCATCCTCCGTGTGACTTCTGGGCTGTTAACAAGCTCTTCTGCTACATTCATCTACTTAGCTTTCAGCTCTGCTAGTTTCTCAGTCAGAGTCAGCAGTCACACATGTGCCTTGCCTGTTCATTATATCATCTTCCCCAAAGAATAATAGCATGGGCCTAGGAAAGAAAAACACGTTGGACAGGCAGCAGTTTAAGGGTGACTTCCTTGACTAAGAATACATCCTATGACGTCAGGATGAGTAATGTTGATCTCTGAAGTAACATCTGCTCATTCTTACACACTGGGTTTACAAGCTCCTCTCAAAAGCTAGGGCAGCAGTAGGTAGTTAGAAACCATTAGGATTAATTGAGTGACTCAGCAAGAAAGTAAAAACAGTAAGTGCTGTCTTGAAAGGAATTTCTGGTATTCAGGAAGCAGCTGGATAAAAAGACTTATGAAAGGTCAAAGATTGACTTTGGTATTAAAATATGATAGAGAACTCCAGCTCAGCTTTTCTTTGAGGAGCATCTGTCTTAGTCTACTTAGGTTCTTATAACAAAATACTATAGCTTGTTGACTTAAACAATGGAAATTTATTTCTCAAAGTTCTGGAGGATGGAAGTCTCAGATCACCATGCCAGCATGGTTGATTTCTGGTGAGACTTCTCATCCTGTTTTGCTGTTTGCTTACATGGCCTTTCTTTGGTTCATGCACAGGTAGAGAGAGTGAACTCTTTCATGTGTCTCTTATAAGGACACTAATCCTGTTGGATCAGGGCCCCACGCTTATGGCCTCATTTATCCTTACTTATCTCCTTACAGGCTGTATTCCAAATACTGTCACATTTGGAGTTTGACTTTCAACGTATGAATTTTAGGGGGACACAACTATGATGATGCTATGCATCATCTTTAAGAATATCCTGGATAAGTTCGTCCAGGTTATTGTTTTTGAACATCAAATTCACTAGGTTTGATTATTTCAATGAGAAAAGTCTCATTGACCCCAATTATTCATGGAGAGATGGGGAGGAAGCCAAGCAAGATAAAAGATGAAGAAGTGGATAATTTGTGTCCTGTAGATGGGAGCCTACTCTTATTTCTCTATTCATTTGGAAAGGAAGATAAAGGTTTATATTCCTACCCCAGTTTTAACCAAGACCATTCTAATTTTGTTTCATTAGATATTGGTGTTCCACATAAAATGTGTATAAACAAAAGGTTCTGTTAATTAAAAAATAATTGGAAATCCATGGGTTCAGATTAGGAGTCAGCAAAATTCAGTTTTTGTTGCCACCTGCTTTTGTAATTATAGTTTTATTGGCAAAGAGCCATGCCCATTTGTTCCTGCAGTGTCTGTGACAGCTTTTGCTAGGAGGGTAAATTTGAGTAGTTGTGAGAGAGACCATATGTGACTCACAAGCTTAAGATACTTACTGTCTGGCTCTTCACAGAGAAAGCCTGGCCAGCCCCTAATTCAAATGATCTACTTTAGAAATCCACATGATTAACTTCTTCACTAACTAACTTGAGGTCTTAGAAGTGTCCCCTGACCCCACTGACTGGATCTAATGTGCCTCCACAGTTAGTTCTGTTTACTGCTACATATCATATTCTTGTATTGCATTATACTGTAAATGTCTATTTACCTGACTTATTTGCACATGTAAATATAAGTGGCTTGAGTGCAGTAATAATATCAGTCTTGTTATCCATTGTATCCTCAATACCTAGAATACTATCTGGAACATAATAGATGCTTACGAAATATTTGTTGAATAAATGAATGAATTAGAAATGCATTCGATATTTAATTCAACAAATATTTATTAAGTAGTTGTTATGTACCTCATACTTTTTAAAGTCCTGAGGATACAGTAGAAGCAGAGGAAACAGACAGAAATCATTGCCATCATGGGGTTTACATTGAAGTGTGGGAAGCAAACAAGATGAAAACAAGATGAAAACAAATTTTTAAGGGTGTCAGTATGATAATTACGAAGAAATAAAAATTAAACCATAAAGGGACATAAGAAATATTGGTGTTGGGGGCATGAGGAGGAGTTGGATTAAAACTTGAGATAAGGTGGTCTGGGAAGGTAGACTTTGAATAAAGACCTGAAGTTAGTGATTAATATAGCCAATAATTATAAAAAAATAATTTAAGTAGAGTTAACCCTGTGAGTAGTAAGGAGAATTCTAGGCAAGGGGAGAAATTGGGAAACAACTTATAGGTGGGAGAGATCTTGGAACATATAAAGAATTGAAAGACACCCAGAAAGCCTACAGTTATATGATGCTATGATTCTTAAAAAGGAAGAGTGATAGAGAAAGGGACTCAAATGTCTCTAGTTCCAGGTCTTTCAACAAAGAAAAGGGATCACAGAGTATATGGTTACAGATATCAAATAAAATCTGAGTTCTAGCACTCCATATTAGAATCAACTGGGAGTCAGTATGTTTAAATGGTATCCAAAGACGATTGCTTCTTATTTTCTTCTATTTTAAGATTTTATAGGTTTCTGTAGAAAAGAGGGCATTCAGGAGAAGGGCAGGAATTGATAAACATCATTTTCTCCTGATAAACATGAACTTCCCCGTATTAACTCTCTTAAAGTAACTCAGCAATATGATTTAAGAGCCTAGTAGAGCGTTGGGAGAGAGAGAAATTGGAGGCATTCATTCTTATGTTCTTTTATTTGTATAATTTGTGTTGTGGTAGTGCTGGATCAGGGAGATATGCCTTCAAGACATTTCTATTCTAATAAAAGGGAGATGAGATGTACCCAGATAATGAAAACATAGGCTGATTGGAAGAGGTGATTTGATGTACTGTGAAGTATGTGGGTTCTGGAACCAATATCCCTGGGTTCAAATCTTGGATGCTGATATTTTTTGTGTGAACTTAGTCATTTATATATCCAGTCTTTGCTTCAGTATTTTCAAATGTATAGTGGGAAAAATGCTAACTGCCTCATAAGTTTATGTATGATCTTTGAAGAGTGATCGGCATGTGGAAAGCACAATATTAGTGTTTTTTCTTAAATTATCATTGACTATATTAATTTTGAACTCTTTATTAAATACCCAGATGGATACAAAAATTAGGCAGTTGGGATTCCAGAGGGAGGTGCATAGTAGAGATGTAATTTGGGTTGTCATATGCATATAGATACTTTTTAAAGTAATCAGACTAAATGAAGTCATCTAAGGAATGAGTGCAGATGAATAATAAGATATGTCTAAGGACAGAACTCTGAAGCTCTCTAGCATCTATAGGTCTGAAAGATGAGTGGAAAGCAGCAACAAAGATTGAGAGAAGAAACTTCTCTGTAATGGACGGATTTGTGTCCTCCAAAATTCATATGTTGAAGCCCTAACCTCCAGTACCTCAGAATGTGACTGTATTTGGAGATAGGGCATTTCAGGAAGTGATTACTTTAAAATGAGGCCATTAGGGTGGGCCCTAACCCAATATAAGGAAAACCGTGTAAGGATACAGTGAGAAGATGGCAATTTGCAAGCCAGGGAGAGAGACCTCAGAAAAAAACAAACCTGATGATATTTTGATCTTAGCCTTCTAGCCTCCACACTGTGAGAAAATAAATTTTTGTTGTTTAAGTCACCTAGGCTGTGATATTTTACATGGCAGCTCTAGAAAACAAATAGAGTTCCATATGGTAAGTCAAAAAGCAGACATATTTGTTGTCTAATAGCCAAAAAAGAAAGGAGCTTTAGGAATGGCATGATCATCTGAGTGAAGTGCTACAATAGGTTTGAATAACTTAAAAACAGAGAAAGGAATGTTGGAATATGGCAATATGGAGGTTATCAGGTGGAATTCTGAACAACAGGATGGTTGTGTGGGTACAGAATGGCTGTAAGTGTATGGGTTGTTCACTCTCATGATCACATGACTGACTGGGAGCTGTGGTAGGGGCTGCTGCTTTCACACTATCATAAACTCGAAAAATTATAAGTCAAGCCATCATAAATTGGGGACCGTCTGTATTATCATGAATAACATTTAACATACCTAACTTTTTAAAAGATTTACATCAATTTAGATTTTTCTCCTTATTTACTGGCTTTGGAGCTCACAACCAGCCCTTTTTAAACCCTTATGTTCTGGTTTTTGAGCTCTTAATTTTGTTTCACATTTAGGTCAGGTATAGAACATCTTTGAGTTTTTGTTTTTGTTTTTCCTTTTTCCAGTATGTATATGAGGAGCATGATTTCTGAGCACTTATATATCTGAGTATCATATTCTTTTCCCCTCAGTCATGGAGCACAACCTAATTGTGTATTTAATTCTTGGATCACAGAGTTTTATCTTCAAACTGTTTAGAAACATCCCTAGCTTGTTGAGGTGGAGTGTGTGTACTTTATGTCCAATTGTGGGCAACCTATATTTTTCCACAGACATTTCAATTTCGAGTTCATGTCAAGATCTGTTTATGTGTAGAACTTTTATAATGATTTTGCCAAAAACATTAAACATTTCAATCTCTGTATTACGCTTTTATTGTTTTTGTTGCTTATTTTTGTGACTTCTGAAAGTGTTCTACTTGGATTGTGTTTATTTATTGTTTGTTCATTCTTTCCCATTTTACCTGGTACCAGGGGGCTTTTATGTTTGTTTGTTTGTTTGTTTTTTAGTAAAAAAGAGTATCTGTATAATGTATGTCTGTCCTCTACTTCCCATGTCTATTGTCTTCTCTATAATATTTGTCTCTGTCCTTTTCTTCTGCATTCAGACTTGAGTATCTCAATCCTGTGTTTTACATGGCTGCTAGGTTTATGTGATTGATTCATTATATTCTTTATTGCCTCAAAAATTTTAATCTGTGTAATAAAGTGATTGTGGCTTAAGGTACTGGTTGTACAGACCCCATGATTCTGAATAAGGGTCAGTCAGTAATGGAGGGAAGAAGCACTTTCTATCTTTTGTTAAGCACATTAAGCAGGCTCTATTTTATGAGGTAAAACTTGGTTAGGTTTTATTGTTTTTGTTATGAGTCCATCTGCCTTATAGTTGGTGAAAATTCCTCTAAGTGTTATCATTATTTGCCCATTAATCTTATGTTTTAGTGTTGTTTTGAGTTCTTATTCATTTTTAGAGCCTTTTCATATGCATTTGAGTAAGGAGATTTGAGAGGCTGCCTCAAACCTGCTAGGCAGGTACCATTTTAAACAAGAAGTTCCTCAGCTATCTTTGAACCTTGCCTATCCCATCTAATTCCACTTTTTATTCTTTTCTTTTAACCTCCTCTTTCATTTACATGCTTTACTGAAATGTCAATTTATCTAATGGATGCCCTCTAAAATCTTCTCCTCGATAAATTTGCACTCTGAAATTTAAACACAAAGTTTCCATCCTTTTTGCTTCAGAATTTTCACAGGCCCATGAAATGGTTGTTCATTTTCTCTCTTCACATACTTTAAGTTCCATGAGGATAAGGATTGTGTTTTTCCACTGTTGTATCCCCATCACGCAGCACCATTCCTGGCACATAGTAACTGTTGAACAAGTATTTGTTGAATGAGTGAACGTGAGATTTAGCAGCGTCCATGGTTTCGATGGTAGTACGGGCCATACTTTAGGTTGTGTATGCACTAAATATTGAAGAAATTCCTTTGACCTTGTAATATGTCAAAGGTCCCTGTGATAGACATCACAGAGTTCACTAATGTCCAGCTCTTATTTCCTTTGTGACATATACAATACTAAACTTTTCAACATCCAACATACTTTTCAACATTCAACAATTTAGCCAGGGTCGTACAACAAGTTCTGGGCTATTGGCTGTAAGAACTGCTCTGTCTTGCTTCTGGTATAATGCATAGAAGAGCAGGTGTAAATTTTTCAGCACTACCTTTCCCTGCTGCAATGGCCAGTGACAGTACAAGTCATGGAGTCCCCATCTCCCTGGATCTCCAGTTATGTCCAACATATGTTGGATATATAGCAATAGTGAGGAATAACACACTGGTATATCAAGCTAGTGAAAATATTTATAAAAGAGAAGTGATTATAATAGCCACCCAGATAAGTAGTTAATCCCATTATGCCTAGTTCTGCAGCATGCTATTCGAAATAATAGATTTTTGTAAGTGTGTTTTGTAAAGTAAACTAGAACTCACTTTATGAGTAACAGTGATGTTGGTATCTGAAAAAATTTCTTTACCCAACATTCTTACATGTTACTTGTAATACCACCAGTAAAAAGTAATTTAAGTAAAGAACAGCAGAAACTAACACAACGTTGTAAAGCAACTATACTCCAATAAATTTTTCTAATCTCTGCAGAAATATAATGAAAAATGGAGATGTGATCTTAGACACACATTTTGTCTATTAAAAATAAAATATTTACCCAGACTAACCAGAGAATCAGAGAAAATAAATCTTATTGTTTGTGAGAGAAAAAGCAAGGTCATGAATTCTCCTTGGACAGTTTCTTGGAAGGAGTTCTGTTTGGTCAGTGAAAGAGAACAGAGGCTGTATCTATACTTAGTCATGTTTGGGTGAGCAGAAAGACACAAATAAACAAACAAACAAAAAAGAACTATTGGTCTGTGTGCCTTTTCAAACTTTGTTTAGAGAAAGATGCCATTTTAACTGATTAGGTAACTAACAAACATTCTTCCTGAAAAGAGGTGTTAATTGATGATAGTTCTCAGAAAGTGCTCTGAAATGTAACAACTTGAAATCCAACATTATATGGCATCACCAAGTATTTTTAAAAAGGCTTGTGGGATACCAATATAAGGATTACAAGGACAGAAAAACAATTTTTTTCAGGCATGAGTAATAATGATATCAGAAAACATTTTTATAGGACATGTTTCCTTCAAAATGTTTCAAAAGCATCGACATTCCTCCCACCAGAGATTTTGCACCATCCATTAGAAATAGTTGAAATTCAGGGAAGCTGTGATTTACTTGATATCTTGTGTTAGAACTCTAGGTGGAACTCTAGGTTACCAATTCCCATTCAGAGTCTTATCACTGAACTACAAAATTACCTAAAAACTGAAAATAATAGCTAGATCACAATGTAAGGGTTATACTCTTTGCTAATCAGTTGAGTAAAGTAAATATACTATAAATATAATTTATATCTGATTTGGATTTTCATACACCCTCGGTGGCTATTAATTTGGTAGGGTTTGGTTTGACCCTACATTATCCAGCCTCGTAAGTGTTGCCTTGTGTTTTTCAGATACGGTCATAAATTTCATTCCACCACTGGTGGAAGACATTATGTTGAAAATCGATAGTAGAATTTAGGTTGATACAATTGCTATTTCTTAAGATATAACTGGCAAGGAAGCACTAGGTATCTATCGTATATTACATGACTTAAGATTATCAAAGGAAGAAATCTTTCATTCTCTTGGATTTGAATAATGGGAAAATCTTCAAAGGGCAAAAGGATTTTGACTCTTTATTCTATTTGGGTTCATTCTTGTTCTTCCTTCCATAGAAAAATTACCCTCAGAGTCTAATTTTAATGATCAAAGAACCACAGAGGAATAAGGCATTTTCAAGAGAGAAAAATACGTGGGATAATATTTTCAAATATTAGGATAGGTGGCTACCTGCAAAGGGAAGATCTACAGTGGTAAGCTACAAAATATGACTATTCCTCCTAATGTGAATAAATTATTTCCCATCTGTGTGAAAAGTATACTTATAGAAAGGTTCTGAATTGTAAATTGTATTGAAATGTCTATTGTGAGAAGAAAACAGGCCAAATTAGACTTGGATTCAAATCACAACTCCACCATCTAGAATGTGTGGCCTTGTTTAAGTTACTGATTCTCTCTGAGCCTTAGATCTTTGTCCATAACATGTTGATAATGATAATACCTATGTCATAAAGCTGTGTTAGAAAAAAGAAAAGAACTTAGCACAGTGCCTGGTATGTAGTGCTAAATAAGTGGTAGCTGTTATTATACAGGAGGAGGAAATTGCTCCCATTTTCTTGTAAACCTTTCAACGACATCGACATTCTGTATAGTGAGGAAAGGCAGATTTAAAGGAAGCTCCAAGGGCCTTATAAAGGTGAAAGTTTTAAAGCATTTCCCAGGAAAACTTCACAATGCATCTACATATTGGATTTCATTTAAATTGGAAAAACAGTAGAGTCCTTGTTCTATAGTCAACTAATATGGTAGGAATTGAAATGATTAAAAAATGGTTCATTGGAACAGGAATAATTTCACCTAAATCACTTCAAAAACTCCATTAATCTGTGAGAACCAATTAAGAGAATCTTTAAGGAAGCCCCAAACCCCCGTGTTTTTTATGGAGTACTCTTTCAAACAGCCTTACGCATTTCCTTTAAAATCTGCTGGAGTTTTCCAGAATGTAGATTACAGTTTTGATACTCCAAACTCATGACTTTGACTTATCTTTCATGGCCAACTTCAAGTAGAAAAAATGCACTTCAATGTTTTTATTGTGATAAGTTTTTGAAGTTCTTAATAATTTAAGCTTAATAATCATAACTCAAGGCCTCATGCCTCAAAATCAAATTTTTAAAACTTTATTTTAAACTTTATTTTAAAACTTTAAAACCAACAAACTGGTTTTATTTGGACCATTTTAAAACTTGCCTAGCCTCATCCACTTTGTTCCACCTCCACTAGTACCACCTTGATAAACCAAGCCATTCTCTACTCTCATTTGGATCATTGTAATAGGCTGTTAATTAGTCTTCCTGCTTTGGCCTTATCAAACCATAGTCAAATCTCCATAGAGCTGTCAGTAGATCCTTATTAAATATAAATGGAAGCATGTAAATTCCATGTCAAATATCTTCAATGTCTTCCCAGTACTTAGAATAAACTCCATAACCTTACCATGGACTGCAGGACCCGAGTGATGAGACTCCTTCTGATACTACAATTTTATGTTTCCACATGCCCTTTTGGAAAAGTCAAGCTGTTTCCTGGCTTTAGAAACTTTCAGAATGTTGTTTCTTTTAACTCAAAAACTCTTTTCATTTGTATGTGCAACAATATTTATTGTGTTCACTGTGTATCAGGTATTATTATAGTTGACTGAGATATGCTGGAACAAAGTCGCTGCAGTTGGTGAATACCTGGCTCTTTTAAGGAACAACTAGGAGGTTAGTGTAGCTGGAGCAGACTGAGAAAAGGGGAGAAATAAGTAATGGAGTTAGGAAGTGCTATGCCATGTAGGGCCTCATTAAGCCATTATAAGAATGTTGGTTTTCACTCTGAGTGGAGAGGGGAGGCATCAAAGGATTTGGGGCAGAGGAGTTGCATAATACATACTATGTATTTTAAAAGTCTCAGCCTTGCTTCTTTTGTAGAGAATGGACTACATGGAGGTAAGTGTGGAGGCAGAGGAACTAGTTACTAGGATAGGACAGTAAATCAACAAATAATGATGGTGGCTTAGAACAGTGTAAGAACAGTGGAGATGGTGAGAGTAGTGCTTCTGTACACATTTTGAAAGTAGAGGCAATAGGATTTCTAGTAAGGTAGGATGTGGGATGTAAGATTTAAAAAAAAACGATTCAAGGATGATGCCAACATTATTGGTCTGAGAAACTTGAAGGGTGGAGCATCATCAACTCATAGTAAGACAGTAGTTGGAATAGGTTTTGGCTGAAGGAAGATAACAAGTTCAGTTTTGAACATGTTGAGTTTGAGATGTCTCTTAGAGATCCAAGAGGAAATGTCAGGTTGGCAGTTGGATAAATATCTGTGAAGTTCAGAAAAGATATTTAGGCTGAAGTTATGAATTTGGGGCTCAGAAACATTTAGATGGCATTTAAAGTCATGGAAACTGATAAGATCACCAAGGGTTTAAGTGTAGATAAAGAGGAAAAGAAGACCAAGAAATGAACCTTCTCGTACTTCATTGTGACAACCTTAGAAAAGAACAAATTAGCAAAGAGAACTGAAAAGGAGCTATGAGTGAGATGGGAGGAAAACCAAGAGGATGTAGAGTCCTGAAAGACAAGTGCAGAACGTGTATCAAATCACCAGGAAATGAATGACAGAGTCAAATGATGATGATAGGTCACGTAACATAAGGTCCCAGAATTAAATGTTGGAGGTTATTGGTGACCTTGACAAAATAGTTGTTATAGATGGAGGGGGGAAAGGTTGATTGGAGTAGGCTTAAGAGTAGTTAGAGAAAAAAAATAGAGATAATGGATACAAGCAATCATTTCAGAGATTTTTCTGTAAATGGGAACAGAGAACTGGAGCAGAGGCTGGTGAAAAATTGGGATAAAGAAAGGTTTTTCTTTTAGTGTGTGAGAAATAGTACATTTGTATACTATTGGGAAAAGAAAGAAGACGACTTTTTGATATGAGACAAGGAGGGAGGAATGGCTGAAACCATGTATTTAGGGATGAGAAGAAATAGGAATTGTTTCACATGAAAAAGAACTAGCTTGAGGTAGTAGCAAGGAAGATTCATCTACAAAGACTTAGAGGAGGAGTACATGAGTACAGCTGCTAACAGGAAGGTGGCATGGTTGTGAGAGAATATGGAAGTTCTCTTCTGGTTGGTTTTTCAAATTTCTCAGTGAAGTAGGAAGCAAAGATATCAGTTAGAGTGAGGATAAGAGTGAACTGCTGAAGGTTTGGAGAGAAAAGAGAAGGTATAAATTATTTGGGAAAATGGGAGAGTGAAAGGACAGAGGAAATACAGTAAGTTGGATGCACAGCATTTAGGGCCTGTTAAAGCAGTGGATCTCAAAGTGTGGTTCTGTGACCAACAGGGTCAGCATCACCTGAGAATTTGCTAGAAATGCAAATTCTTCGGCCCCATGCCAGACCCACCAAATATGTAACCATGGGAGTGGGGCCCAGAAATGTGTACTGCAATAAGCCCCTCAGGAGATTCTGCTGCACACCAAAACTTGAGGACCACTGGATAAGAGAACTATGGCTGTGAAGTTAAATTGAGACCAGTCAGCATGGCTGTGCTTTATCTCCAAACATGTTCAGTGACATAGTATAGGAGAACACAGGTGGAACATTGTTTTAACCAAGGTTGTGTTCTCACCAAGCAACTAACTGAAACTGAAAGAAGGGCAAGAGAGCTGCGGATGTATAGAAGGAAACACAGTGATTGATTGTGACATTTAAACTGGAAAAGGAATAAAGAGGAGACATCGAGGATATGAATAAGAGTGGGAACAGAATCGGATCCATGGATCAGAGGTCCTTGTGGTATATTGGAGGGAGAAAGCTGGAAAGGTAGGGAGTGGTTGTTAGAGAGGATCAAGTATTAAACTGAGACCATGAAAGTTTTGCAGTTATTGGTCGTGGGGATGTCTACAACAGAGCTCCCCAATAGAAATATATGAGTCAGAAATGTAATTGTCAAATTTCTAGTACCCACATTTAAAGAAATATTTAATGCAAATATCCCAATATTATCATTTAAACATTAATATAAATTATTGAGATATTTTACATTTTTTATGCTAAATTTCTGAAATCCAGTGTGTGTTTTATACTTTCAATACATCTCAATTTGGACTAGCCATATTTCCAATGCTGCACACATGTGCCTAGTGACCAACATATAGGACAGCACAAGTCACAGGTATGATCATAGGGGAGAGTGTTGTGGTAGGTTGGTAATACTATTGGAGAAAAGGAGGTTAAAGCTAAAGGTCTGGCAGAATTCTCTACATGCACTTTTAAGTTGCTCTGATTAAGGCAGGAGTAGTGCTAGAGAGAATGTCAGGGAATCACAATCTAAAATGAGTAGGAGAGTAGATGACAGCAACAAGAAGAGGTTGTAGGCAATGTAATAGGATAACATCAAAATCAAAGCTGGGTTGAGCTAGACAGAGGGAGAATGATCTATTGGGAACCAGAAATGTGGAACATGGAGGACATCTACTGCACTTCCAGCCCCAGTAGTAGGATAGGTGTGGAAGAGGAAACAACCATCACTTGAAAAGGCTGCAGCAGTTTCCTTGGAGGATGGGAAAAGTCAAAGAGATTGAGTGTGTTAGACATTTTGGGCCTGATGGACCATGTGTTGCAGAAGGCACAGTGGATGTGTTTCAGAAGTAAAGGAGGAGTTAACAAAGATAAAACAAGAGATGTGCAAAGACTTAGTAGAGATTAGAGTGTGGAAGATTAGGGGTGATATGAGCCTAGGGTTCTTGCAAGGGTAAGGGACTCAATGAGATTGGGTAGATTCAAGGCAGGTGAGAGTGTGGGTTCCAAAGTACAGGGAGGCAGGGATATCTGGGTCTGTCTCTGGATACGTGCAGGTGATGGTGAAAAAGTTATCTTGTGCAAGGCTCATAATGTATCCCTATCAGAGGAAAATCAGATTTATCCCAAGGGAGGTCACATGTTATTCTGGTTGTGTGAGACCCAACTTGACCTTGACTTGTTGTAATGAAGGGATAGAAGACCTAGGATACTAGGATAACATGATTTTATTCCCAGTATATGTGTGTGTGTGTATTTCATATATATATATATATATATATATATATATATATATATATATATACACATATATATGAATTTAGTGAGATGAATGTGAAAATTTATAAATAAAAATTGGAGTGCCCATAGATTATTGGGTAGATACATAGATAAAGAATTGAATTAAATAAGGATCCCAGTACTAAGGAATAGCAACATGGAAATTTAAATTTGTTCTTGAGTTTAATTTTATGCTGGCAGCAGATTTCCAGATTTTAAAAGGACATATTGGCCTTCTTCATTTTACTTTATATATCTGTGTTAATTAAAACAACAGCTTACCCAGGAATGCTAGAAGTCATTATTTAGTGAAAGCCGCTGCTGCTTCTTCGTGAACATATTTTTCAGTTGGTCACATCTCCCAAGGGTTCATTCTAGGTTTTCTTCATATCTAGCCTTAATCCATAGCACTATTCTGACTTCTGAAGGGATACAAAACATCATCATTTCTTCTAGTGTTCTCTGCTTTGAAGGGATTACTGCTTGGCTATATGCACAATGCTTGAAGACTACACGGAGTACAGTGATATGAGAATGTCCTGAGGACAAAAATAATGATAATCATGGACATCCTCCTGATTTTCTGACCTCTTAATTATCTGTTTGATAGAAGGTGGAGCCCATGTCAACTAGAATGTAATATCAGAGTAAAGAAATTTCCTTTAAGTTTCCTTTCTTAAGGAAATTTCCTTTCTTAAGTTTCCTTTCTTAGTTTCTCACCAAATTTGGAATATAGATTACTCTGTGGTAGAAGAATTTGAAATTGATTAATAGTCAGTCCCTAAATGTATACAGAAAAAAATATTTATAAATGTGGTTACACAAAACTTAGACATTTCTGAATTTTAAAGCTCCCAAGAACAAACTCAGAAGACCAAAAGCAAACTAGGGGCTAATATTTGAAACTCCTATGACAGAGTACATTTTTGAAGGTCAGGTATCTTTTCCCTGTTTCTTTATCCTAAAATATGTTGTCCAAATTTCTGTTTATTATGCCTTCCTGTTAACATCACTATTATGATTAATATTTTATTATTCATTCAAGAGCTATTTATTAAACATCTGCTCTATATCAGGTATTGTACTTTGCTAACTGCTTAAGAAAGAATCCAATATTAAGCAATTACAATTGTAATATTTACTGAGTAAGTATTTATTGACCATTACTTCTGGGCCAGATACTAGGCTAAAAACCAGAGCACATAATGATGAGGCCAGACACATTCCTTGAGCTCATAAGGCTTAGAGATAAGTGGATATGACAAACATTGAGTATGTTGCCTGTACATAGTTACTTCCAACTGTGTAATAAGTCCTCATAAAGAGCGATAGGAGAGCATATAACTAAGGAAACCAAATTAAGTCTGTGAAGTGAGGAAATGTTTCCCAGAGGATATAATGGTGAAATCGAGATCCAAGAGATGAATAGGCATTAGGTGAAAAGTGGAGGATTTATATTCTATTTCTATTCCAAACAGACAGAACAGCATGTCCAAGGACCTTAAGAGGAGATAGAAAAATGGGTACAGTCAAGCAGCTGAAAGAGTTTAATTTGCCTGGCATGTAGAAAGGGAATGAAGTGGTGAGAAATGAAACTGAAGGGGTTTGCAAGAGCTAGATCATCGTGGCAGGGGGGCAGGGGGACTTTATAAGCCATGTTAAGGAGTTGGAATTGCATTGTAAAGGCAATGGGAAGCCGTTTTATGGCTTTAAGCAGGGGAGAGATATGGTCAAAATTATGTTTTGGAAAAACCACTCTAGATGCCCCATGGACAATTGATTTTAGGAGGGACAGGGCAGTGTGGATCAAAGATCAGTTAGGAGGGTATGTCAATAGTGCAGGTGAGAGACTGACAGTAGCTTGGACCTGAATGGTGGCAAAGGAGTAAAAAAAGTAATTTAGTTCCTAAGATAATTTAAAAAATATATAGGGCCTTCTTTCTCATCTTTCTGGCCACTGGAGATTGAATCTGTTTAAATGAAAATGGAAATAATCCAGTTGGGAAAGAATAGTTAAAAATACAGGAAAGAGAGGACATGATAAATGGAGGAGCTTACTAAAAAGTCAGGATAGCTTGTGTCAAGAACATCATAAAATTATCACTCTTAGTTAGCAGGAAGGATATGTACTTTATTATAACAAATGAAAGGGAAAATTGGTGGGTACTCTTATAGTTGAATTGTGTGTCCCCCCAAATTCATATGTTGTGGTCTTAACACCCAGTAGCTCAAAGTGTGACCCTATTTGGAGATAGGGTCTTTACCGAGGTAATCAAGTTAAACTGAGGTTGTTAGGGTGGGTCCTAAACCAATACGATTGATGTCCTTATGAAAACGGGACATTTGGACACAGTGCTACACAAAGAGGAAAGAGCATGTGAAGAGACATAGGGAGAAGACAGACCAAAGAAGTAGGAGGCAACTGTGACTTCCCCTGGGAACACAGACACTGGCGGCACCCATTTTTGGAAGCTCGGTCTACCATGAGGACACTGGTGCTGGCAAGTGCCATTTTAGAATCTATAAATAACAAGTGTTGGCAAGGATGTGGAGAAAAGGGGACCCTTGTACACTGTTGGTGGGAATGCATATTGGTGCAGTCACTATGGAAAACAGTATGGAGGGTCCTCAAAAAATTAAAAATAGAACTACCATATGATCCAGAAATTCCACTCCTGGGTATATATCCAAGGAAAATGAAAACACTATTCAAAAGGATATATGCACCCCTACCTTCATGGAAGTATTATTTACGATAGCCAAGAAATAGAAGCAACATAAGTGCTCATCAATAGATGAATGAATGGATAAGGAAAACATGGTACCTATATTCAGTGAAATATAAATTAGCTATGAAAAAGAATGAAATCTTGCCATTTGCAACAACACGGATGGACCTAGAGGGTCTTATGCTAAATGAAATGTCAGACAGAAAAAGACAAATACTGTATGATTTCACTTATATGGAATCTAAAAATCAAAACAAATAAACAAACATAACCAAACAGAAATAGACTCATAGGTACAGAAAACACACTGGTGATTGCCAGAGGGGAGATGGGTAGGAAAGGTGGGTGAAATACGTGAAGGGGATTAAGAGGCACAAATTTCCAGTTATAAAATAAATAATCATGGGAATGTAATATACAGAAAAGAGTATATAGTCAATAATACTGTGATAACTTTAAATGGTGACAGATGGTAACTATATTTATTGTGTTGATCAGATAAATTTAAAATCACTATATTGTACACCTAAAACTAATATAATATTGCATGTCAATTATACTTCAAATTTAAAGTGAAAGAATAAATAAAGAAGGGAAAGGGAAAAAGGAGAGGAAGAGAAAGAGCAAGAGCACATATTTACTTTGTAATATAGTTTTAAAAAAAACATAACTGTATCTAACAATTATGATAGTTAAGTCACAATAATTAATATATTTTTGTTATTTTTCTCCTTTTTACTTTTGGAAAATTATATCAGGTGATCTCTATAATTTAAAATTAATGCTGAATTAAGGAGCAATCTGGTATGTTCTCAAAATGGTATTTTGCTTTTTAAAATTAAGCATTGAGAAACACCCCAATAGCAGAAACCTGTATTAGGCCTCCCATACATGGGTTCTACTTTTCTCGGCAGTAATTTTTTCTGTGAACAGAATAAGCCTCGTCTAATATTTGAGAATATACAGTATGTTCCAAATACTTTCACCTACCTTGTGATTTATAACTTAGCTTTACTTATAGCATCTTTTACCCAACAGAAGTTTTAAATTTGCATACAGTCCAATGCCTTAGAGCTTTTGCATGTCACATCCTGCTTAGGAACATCATCTTCAATTAGTTAACTCCCAAACATACTGTATTTTAAACAGTATTATGAAAATATACTATCTTTTCTTCTAGTAGTTATGATTTTTCTTTTAGACGTTTGAGTTATTTAATCCACTTGGAATTATTTTTTCTGCATGATGTGACATAAGAGTTTCTTTTCTTTTTCACTAAATCAGTGATTCTCAGCTGGGGCAGATCTTGCCCACGAGGGACACGTGGCAGTGTCTAAAGACATTTTTGGTTGTGATGACTGGAAGGGGGCATGATAATGGCTTCTAGTGGGTGGGGGCCAAGAATGTTGCTAGACATCCTACAATGCACAGGACAGCCTCACACAACAAAGAATTATGCAACTTGAAATGTCAACAGTGATGAGGTTGAGAAACCCTGTCCTAAATGGATGCCAATGGAGAAAAAGGACTAGGGTTTGGACAAATCAACTCAATCCCTTGCTGAAGTGGCTGACACATTTCCAGCTACATTAATTGGCTAAAACCAGAATTCAGCACTTGGACTTTTGATCCTTTATGATCTACTATGAATAGCTCATATTTGTATATTTTGGGAAATATGTATTTTTCTATGAAAAGTTGAAAACATGCATACATGCAAACACACATACACATGGAATCGTGGGGCTATGTAGGATGCCAGCTTTCTTCCAGAGTTCAAATACATCCCTCTGAAACCATACCATAAGTCTCCTTTATCACATCACTGCTGCTGGGTCTATACTGTCTTCCCCTATCTGCATGGATGATGAGAATTTGAACAATACGTTTTCAAGTAATTTTTGCTTGCTTGCTTTTTCTTTCTTGTTATTATAACTAACTGGTTTTCCAATTTCATATTTTATGTCCAAAAATAAATACAGTGGAAATAAGTTAGATTCCAAAACCAAGATAAAATAAAAACAGTGTTCCAGAGTAAGTCTTTCCTTTCCTTTATTGGTCAAACAAAGGAGACACAATAGACTCTAAAATGTTTATCTTCTTCTGAGGTGATCCTGTCTTTAATTTTGGTCCTGGATCAATGTTGTTTCCTGTTGTTGTTATTGACCTTTCTTAAGTACCCAGTCTAGTAAAATCAGAAAACTTAGCAGGAATCTGCTGTTAATATCATATCATTCCCATGGCTATGACCCATAAGATGTTTTAGTTTTTAACAGAGGAAAGACATAAGATTAAAAATGAAGTATAAATTTGGGACTTTTAATTTATTCTACAAAAACCCCACAATGCTTTAAAAACTCTTTTAAAACTGTTGGCTGTTAGCCATATACCAGGAGTGCCCTTAAAATGTTATGTAAACTATGGCTGGGAAAAATACATTGTAGCCATTGTTTTTCAATGTCAAACTTGAGTACTCCTGAATCTGGCTATCTGTTTTAAATGATAGAAACAGAGTTTGTTAGGAGGACTGGTGAGGACATACGGCCCTTGATACCTATATTGGGGCAAATTTGGAGAAACTATGCATTTCTGGGTAGTACTACTAATACTGCTATATTGTTATGCCAGGAGCCTGGTGTACCCGTGGACTTTGCCATTACCTTTGTCAAACTGGAATTGGCAGTGGGGGCTTGCATGTAGTATTCTTTGGCTTTAGGAAGTTGGAGAGGGTACATCTGGGACTCTCTAGGCTGCCTAAGAGCCATTCTGATTGATAGCTATCCCACATAGAGGTAATAGCTATCCTCTGGATATAAACTTGGCTTTGCAATATATCCAATACAGTGGTATGCTGGTAAATGTTGAATAATGCTCTCTTAAAAAAGCAAAATGAAGCAAACCCCCCGATCCATAGCATTTGCTTATTTCCACGGTGTAAATACTACAAATATGGCTGATGTCAAATTACCAACTTGGCTTAACACAGTTGGAAAGAGATGTGCACAGTCCTCATGAGCTAGTATACATGCTTATTCCAGCATGTTCTCTTTGTCTTCAGTCAGAACATCTACAATAGTTAGCTACTCACACATAGTATAGAGATCATATTTTTTAAGTATGTCAATGTATAGAAACTTCTTCCTAGTCATTCCTAAGACACATTTGTACTTAAGTTTGGGGAAGGAGGTTAGAATTGTTGCAAAAATAGAAAGAGGAAGAAAGTTTGGATATTCAGATTCTAATAATCAAAATAGGAAACCAATCAGCTTGAAAGCCAGTGTTTGTTAAGAAAGAAGCTTATTTCCTTCTAGTCCTGAAGAATTGTGGGAGAAAAGGAGAAGATAGAATTTGAACAAAGATTAGAAATCAGGTCTTTGCCCCACATCTTCAGTGCCACAGTTGGGGATGGAAAGGATGTGATTCAGAAATATATAGATCATTTTAAAGGAATACCAAATTCAGATAAGATTAGCCCCATGTTCTTTTCTGAGAATACATTGCAGACTGGCATCACTAGAGTCTGGAGGGAAGATGTGACAGAAAAAAAGCTGTGATACAATATGGTCAGGAATTGCAGTCCCCACGTGATGCTGAAAGCATGTAAAACTTCAGTTTCCCTATAGAGTATCAAAGAGGTAAGGAAGGATACTTCTTAGAGTATTTGCAAGAAAAGGCCACAAAGGTAGGGGTGACGTGGCCTTAAAGCTGAGTGCTACAGGGCAAATCAACTGGGTCAAAGTGCCAACCCTAACTCGAGTCTGAGTCACCTGTGCGAACAGAAATGCAGACCAGTTACTAATTTAGAAATGGTCACTGAGAACCAAAATGCCAGGATGTGAGGTCACGAGCCACAGATTTTAGAACTGGGGGACATCAAGATACTACATGTTCAGGGAAATGAGAAATATGCTTAAGGGTAAACAGAGAAGCTTCTGGACAATGGAAGGTCTTACCTATGAGGCTTACCTCTTCTTTGCAGTTCCCAAGTCAGGTAAGCTTGCCTTCCCCATATATCTAAAATTCATCTTGGAGAGGAACGGGATGGAGGAATGAACTCTGAAAACGGGTCTAAGCCATTCGAGTAGATACTTGTTACTTAAAGTGATATATCCATGCTACTTATAGGGAGATGTGTGTGTGTGTGTGTGTGTGTGTGTGTGTGTTAGAGGGGTGCTCATGAGGAAAGTCAGATAAGGTATATATGGAGAAGCTACATTTTTCATCTACCTGGGCATGGCAATTTTGTGATTTCCTGTACATATAATTATCTCTTTGTCAAGATTAAGGAAATGGGAAGTAACCATCCTGAATATTTGTGGACCAGAAGGAACACATGAGGATGTTACTTTCAACAGGCCTACTTCTCCAAAGAAAAGGCAATAGAGAAAGTGGACTAGGGTCATGGGGACTGAAGTCATGGATGAGGAGCCAAAGGAAATATAGGAAAATATCTCTAAAATCTGCTTTGAAGTTTGCAGGGTCCTATGCAAAAAACCTTGTAATAAATGCTCTAAGGGCATAATCAAACCTATCATGTTCACATCACCAAGCCATTTGCCATAGGAAGGCAGGGTTCTGGTATAAAATTGCTGCCCCCTGAATCAGCCTATCTAGTTCCCTAGTCTCCTGATTTTTTTCTTATCCCTCTCCCCTGTTGTTTTATTCCATTTTCTGCCCCATCCAGTGGGTCAGTTCCCCTCACCCACTGAGCCCAGTGAGTGGTAACCACTACTAATGTTATGTGATACATATCATGTTGAGATCTACTAACACAAAGGCACTGTTATCACATTAAACAAAGAAAAAAGAGAGTTCTTGCTGAGAAAGAGTAATGCATTGGCTAGAGTCCCAAAGTAGCTGAGATCAGAGGGATAGGGTGGGGGACAAAGAAAGCGAGAGAAAGATAGCTAGGCAGAGAGAAATTCTAGGTCTATTAAGAGAACAAATGCCCAGGAGAAGTCTTAGTAACTAGTACCAAAAATGGCAAAGTTTAAATGCCCATCTACTTTCTTTGATGCTGTTCTGCATGTGCTCATGTCAATGTTACCCCAGCTGTTCCTTCCTGGATTTAAAAACTTTTTCCTTGGCCCTTGCCAGGGGTACTAAATTACCTCTCATTCTTTCATCTGCTGCCTCCATCCCTTGCTGCAACCCAGAGGTCCCGATAGCATCATTTACACGTTTCTCTTTTGCTTGTCCCAAAATCCCCCACTCCCACCCCAGATCTTGGCCTCTGTCCAAAGGTCAGCTTATTAGTTCCCCATGGTTTTAGCTTTGCTGGACATACCACTGAGAATAAGGTGCACATGCTATTTCCAGGCTGTTTTTACCATCTGCCAAGGCCAATTGTTCACATGGTCATGAGAATATGTTCTAAGTTTCCACAATAATTATGAGAGAGTCCAGAGTCAGATTATATACCAACCTAACATTAGTAAAAGATCAATAAATATTGAGTATCAATGTACTAGGAAGAAAACAGTGGGCTACTTCTCATGCAGAGACAAAGAGAACAAACACAAAACCTCCACTTTAAGAGAGCTATCAGTTTAGTTGGACAAACAGATATGTAAACAGATACTTTCACTATAGTGCAGTAATTACAATGTTGGAGAAACTACAGAACACTGGGGAAAAGGGACATTTAAAATGTAGATTTTTTTCCTTCAATTGATATCTAATCTCATACTGTTGTGGTCAGAAAAGATACTTGATATGATTTCAATTTTCTTAAATTTACTAAGGCTTGATTTGTGACCCAAGATATGATCTATCCTGGAGAATGTTCCGTGTGCACTTGAGAAAAATGTGTATTCTGTTGTTTTTGGATGGAATGTCCTATAAGTATCAAGTCCATCTTGTTTAATGTATCATTTAAAGATTGTGTTTCCTTATTTATTTTCATTTTGGATGATCTGTCCATTGGTGAAAGTGGCATGTTAAAGTCCCCCACTATGATTGTGTTGCTGTCAATTTCCCCTTTTATGGCTGTTAGTATTTGCCTTATGTATTGAGGTGCTCCTATGTTGGGTGCATAAATATTTACAATTGTTATATCTTCTCCTTGGATTGATCCCTTGATCATTATGTAGTGTCCTTCTTTGTCTCTTGTAATAGTCTTTATTTTAAAGCCTATTTTGTCTAATATGAGAACTACTACTCCAGCTTTCTTCTGATTTTCATTTGCATGGAATATCTTTTTCCATCCCCTCACTTTCAGTCTGCATGTGTCCCTAGGTCTCAAGTGGGTCTCTTGTAGACAGCATATATACGGGTCTTGTTTTTGTATCCATTCAGCCAGTCTGTGTCTATGTCTTTTGATAGGAGCATTTAATCCATTTACATTTAAGGTAATTATCAATATGTATGTTCCTACTACCATTTTCTTAACTGTTTGGGGTTTGTTATTATAGGTCTTTCCCTTCTCTTGTGTTTCCTGCCTAGAGAAGTTCCTTTAGCGTTTGTTGTAAAGCTGGTTTGGTGGTGCTGAACTCTCTCAGCTTTTGCTTGTCTGTAAAGGTTTTAATTTCTCCATCAAATCTGAATGAGATCCTTGCTGGGTAGAGTCATCTTGGTTGTAGGTTTTTCTCCTTCATGACTTTAAATATGTCCTGCCACTCCCTTCTGGTTTGCAGAATTTCTGCTCAGAGATCAGCTGTTAACCTTATGGGGATTCCCTTCTATGTTATTTGTTGTTTTTCCCTTGCTGCTTTTAATATTTTTTCTTTGTATTTAATTTTTGATAGTTTGACTAATATGTGTCTTGGCATGTTTCTCCTTGGATTTATCCTGTATGGGACTCTCTGTGCTTCCTGGACTTGACTATTTCCTTTCCCATATTAGGGAAGTTTTCAACTATAATCTCTTCAAATATTTCCTCAGTCCCTTTCTTTTTCTCTTCTTCTTCTGGGACCCCATAATTCGAATGTTGGTGCATTTAATGTTGTCCCAGAGTTCTCTGAGACTGTCCTCAATTCTTTCCATTTTTTTTCTTTATTCTACTCTGCAGTAGTTATTTCCACTATTTTATCTTCCAGGTCATTTATCCATTTTTCTGCCTCAGTTATTCTGCTATTGATCCCTTCTAGAGAATTTTTAATTGCTTTTTTTTTTTTTTTGCTTCACAGTACTGTGTTAGTGTCTGTTACACAACAAAGCAAATCAGCGATAGGTATACACATATCCCCATATCCCCTCCCTCTTGAGCCTCCCTCCCATACTCCCTATCCCACCCCTCTAGGTCATTGCAAAGCACTGAGCCGATCTCCCTGTGCTACGCTGCTGCTTCCCACCAGCCAACTATTTTACATTCAATAGTGTATATATGTCGATGCTACTCTCACTTCGCCCCAGCTTCGCCTTCCCACTCCATGTCCTCAAGTCCATTCTCTATGCCTACCTCTTTATTCCTGCCCTGCAACTAGGTTCATCAGTACCATTTTTTTAAGATTCCATTTACATGCATTAGCATATATTTGTGGTATTTGTTTTTCTCCTTCTGACTTACTTCACTCTGTGTGACAGACTCTAGGTCCATCCACCTCACTACAAATAACTCAATTTCGTTTCTTTTTATGGCTGAGTAATATCCTATTGTATATATGTGCCACATCTTCGTTATCCATTCATCTGTCGATGGACATTTAGGTTGCTTCCATGTCCTGGCTATTGTAAATAGAGCTGCAGTGAACATTGCGGTACACGTCTCTTTTTGAATTATGGATCTCTCAGGGTATATGCCCAGTAGTGGGATTGCTAAGTCATATGGTAGTTCTATTTTTAGTTTTTTAAGGAACCTCCATACTGTTTTCCATAGTGGTTGTATCCATTTACATTCCCACCAACAGTGCAGGAGGGTTCCCTTTTCACCACACCCTTTCCAGCATTTATTGTTTGTAGATTTTTTGATGATGGCCATTCTGACCAGCATGAGGTGATACCTCATTGTAGTTTTGATTGCATTTCTCTAATAATTAGTGATGTTGAACATCTTTTCATGTGCCTCTTGGCCATCTGTATGTCTTCCTTAGTGAAATGTCTATTTAGGTCTTCTGCCCATTTTTAAACTGGATTGTTTGTTTTTTTGATATTGAGCTGCATGAGCTGTTTGTATACTTTGGAGATTAACCCTTTGTCTGTTGTTTCATTTGCAAATATTTTCTCCCATTCTGAGGGTTGTCTTTTCATCTTGTTTATGGTTTCCTTTGCTGTGCAAAAGCTTTTAAGTTTAATTAAGTCCCATTTTTTTATTTTTGGTTTTGTTTCCGTTACTCTAGAGGTGGGTCAAAAAAGGACTCACTGTGGTTTATGTCAAAGAGTGTTTTTCCCGTGTTTTCCTCTAAGAGTTTTATAGTGTCTGGGATTGTGCTTTTCATCATTGTTTGTTTCCTCTATAGTTTTTCTAGGTCCTTGTTAAATGTTTCTTGTATTTTCTTCATTCTACTTCCAAGATTTTGGATCATCTTTAGTATCATTACTCTGAATTCTGTTTCAGGTAGACTGCCTATTTCCTCTCCATTTGTTTGGTCTGGTGGGGTTTTACCTTGCTCCTTCATCTACTGTGTGTTTCTCTGTCTTCTCATTTTGCTTAACTTACTGTGTTTGGGGTCTCCTTTTCACAGACTGCAGGTTCATAGTTCCTGTTGTTTTTGGTGTCTTCCCCCAGTGGGTAAGGTTGGTTCAGTGGGTTGTGTAGGCTTCCTGGTGGAGGTGATTGCTGCCTGTGTTCTGTTGGATTAGGCTGGATATTGTCTTTCTGGTGGGCAGGACCACATCCAGTGGTCTATTTTGGGGTGTCTGTGACATTATTATGATTTTAGGCAGCCTCTCTTCTAATGGGTGGTGTTGTGTTGCTGTATTGCTAGTTGTTTGGCTTAGGGTGTCCAGCACTGTAGGTTGCTGGTTGTTGAGTGGAGCTGGGTCTTTGTGTTGAGATGGATATCTCTGGGAAAGCTTTTTCCATTTGATATTATGTGGAGCCAGGAGGTCTCTGGTGCACCAATGTCCTGAACTCAGCTCTCCCACCTCAGAGGCAGAGGCCTGATACCTGGCCACAGCACGAAGACCCTGTCAGCCACATGGCTCAGAAGAAAAGGGGGAAAAAAAGAAAGAAAAAAATAAACCTATTAAAATAACAAATTATTATAAATAAAAAATTAAAAACTAATAGAAAAAGAAAGAAAACTAAAGAAAGAAAGAAGAGAGCAAGCAAACCAGAAAACAAATTGACTAGTGTTAACAAGCTCTAAAAACTATACTAAAAAGAAAATAAATAAATAAAGGACAGACAGAACCCTAGGACAAATTGTAAAAGCTATGCTATACAGACAAAATCCACAAAGAAGCATACACATACACACTCACAAAAAGAGACAAAGGAAAAATGTATATATATCTATATGTAAAAAAAAAGGAAGAGAGCAACCAAAACACTAAATAAATCTACCGATGATAATAAACTCTAAATACTAAACTAAGATAAACATAAGACCAGAAACAAATTAAATGCAGAGAGCAAACCTGAAGTCTCCAGTTGTTGCTCCCAAAGTCCACAGCCTCAGTTTTGGGATGATTTGTTGTCTACTCAGGTTTTCCAGAGATGCAGGTACATCAAGTTGATTGTGGAGATTTAATCTGCTGCTCCTGAGGCTGCTGAGAGAAATGTCCCTTTCTCTTCTTTGTTTGCACAGCTCCTGTGGTTCAACTTTGGATTTGGCCCCTCTGTCTGTAGGTCGCCTGAGGGCATCTGTTCTTTGCTCAGACAGGATGGGGTTAAAGTAGCAGCTGATTAGGGGCCTCTGGCTCACTCTGACCAGGGGGAGGGAGGGGTACAGAATGCGGGGCGAGTGTGCGGCGGCAGAGGTGGCAGAAGCTGGCGTGACGTTGCAGTAGCATGAGGTGCACCATGTGTTCTCCTGGGGAAGGGGTCCCTGGATCACAGGACCCTGACAGTGGTGGGCTTCACAGGCTCCTGGGAGGGGAGGTGTGGATAGTGACCTGTGCTTGTACACAGGGAACCTGTTGGCTGCAGCAGCAGCCTTAGCATCTCATGCTTGTCTCTTGTGTCTGCGCTGATAGCCTCGGCTCACGCCAATTTCTGGAGCTTGTTTAGGCGGTGCTCTGAATCCCCTCTCCTCGTGCACCATGAAACAATGGTCTCTTGCCTCTTAGGCGGCTCCAGACTTTTCCCCAGACTCTCTGCAGGCTAGCTGTGGTGCACTAGCCCCCTCAGGCTGTGTTCATGCAGCCAACCCCAGTCCTCTCCCTGGGATCTGACCTCTGAAGCCCAAGCCTCAGCTCCCAGCCCCTGCCCACCCCGGAGGCTGAGCAGACAAGCCTCTTATGCTGTTGAGTGCTGGCCAGCACCAATCCTCCATGCGGGAATCTCTCCGCTTTGCCCTCTGCACCCCTATTGCTGTGCTCTCCTCTGTGGCTCTGAAGCTTACCCCCACCCACCCCCTGTTTCCACCAGTGAAGGGGCTTCCTAGTGTGTGGAAACTTTTCCTCCTTCACAGCTCCCTCCCAGAGAGGCAGGTCCCATCCCTATTCTTTTGTGTCTGTTTTTTCTTTTTTCTTTTTCCCTACCCAGGTACGTGGGGAGTTACTTGCCTTTTGGGAAATCTGAGGTCTTCTGACAGCGTTCAGCAGGTGTTCTGTAGGAGTTGTTCCACATGTAGATGTATTTCTGATGTACTTGTGGGGAAAAAGGTGATCACCAGGACTTAATCCTCCACCATCTTGAAGGTCTTCCCCAGGCTAGGCTTTGAATCTCACTTTGGAAGCTGCCCCCGGGGAAATAGGGCAAGTTCTTAATCCAATGCTGTGGCTCTTTAAACACACACAGACTTTGTGGTTGACTACATGTAATTCAATTATGGTCAAAAGATTATTATAACAGGTAATGAATTTCTGGAAATTTCTTCCAGTTCTACATTCAGAAATAGAATATATATATATATATATATATATATATATATATATATATATATATATATATACATACACACACACACACTATATATATATAATATTATCTTCCTAAAGATAAACTCACTCTTTTCTTTCTTTATTCTTTTCTCCTTTCTTTTCTTTTTTCTCCTTCTCTCCCTCTTCCTCTCCTTCCCTCCCTTCCTCCCTCCCAGACTCTCCCTTTGAGGCACTATTTCCAGTGTGACCCCTTATCCTGGATACCAGCTCCCCATCCTAGGTGGCTTGGCTAAAGCAGAGCCATCTGTCTGGAAGGTGGTTACTTCTTTGAGTGGCTGCATATCAGTAAGGAAAAAACAATTCCTTTGGTACTGACACACCAGATTTGTAGAAACAATGATTTACTGAAAAGAATATGCTCTTTTCAGTATATTCAGGGCAACTGATGGGGCTTTCTGTCTCGGCTTTAGTTTAACAAATAGGAAGTGTCAGTTGCAGATCACTGGGCTACTCCAGGATTTATGATCATTCCACATCTTTTAGGCAAAGGTGTTTTGGAACAGCAGCTCATTGAGTGCACATACAGCCATACCCTGCCCCCCCCCAATACCTACCCACACATACTTTCTTCTCTTTATAGGCATGGAACATTGGGTGCCGTGAAGGTAAATCTTGCCTTGTAATGACTATTTGGACTGCTTTCCTACAGTCAGTAGTCAGCCTCTCCGTTGTTTCCACTTGGGTAGATGAATGCATCTATTTTTTAAAGCAAGAAAAAAATAAAGGAGTAAGAATAAGAGAAGTCACCTCTACCAATTTTCCCAAACTTTTTTTAAACATCATGGCATACATAGATATTATTTGTACAATTGACCTAGAAAAATGGATGAGGCTGTCTTCTAGGATGGGGAGGGATATTGCTGAAAGCATCAGTATATCAGATACACCCTTTTAAGACCATTTGGTATTCTGTGTCATTCTGGTTGAGAAGCTCTGCTTCAAGTACATATTAATATATTGACTGATTAATTAATTCATTTACTTATCTGTTCATTTATTCAACAAATATTTATTTAATGCCTACCATGTGTCAGATAATGTTATAAGCATGAGGGACATTGAACAAGTTAGAGAAGGGATCAGCTCTCATTGATCTAAGATTCTAGCAATGGAATGTGGAAAGGTGATTGGACAAATTAAGTACAATACTTTCAAATATAAATAAATACAAGGAAACTTATAAAAGAGAATGGAATAGACAGTGATTGGAGTTTGGACAGAGACAGGAAGCTGTTTTAGAAATGGATGGGTCCTCTCTGAATAGGAATATTTGAGCTGATATCTGAAAGGTATGAAGGAGCTGGCGCTACAAAGACCTGGAGGAGAAAAGTGGTTCAAGAAGAAGGAACAGCAGATAATACGGCCCTGGACACCCCCTGATATTAGGAACAAGACAAGGATGTATGTTCTCACAACTCCTATTCAACATTGTAATGGTAATTCTAGTCAGGGCATTCAGTCAATTAAAAGTGATAAAAAGTCATCCAGACGGGAAAGTCTGAGCTGTTTTTACCCATGACACTTCTGACACCAAATGTATGAGTTTTTTCCCACACCAAACAGTTGTCTAATTCTCCAGACACCAACTGGGTGTTCTATAATTCAATTTAATTCTGACACAAAATCACTGGAGCTAGCACAGACCCGATAGGTTAAGAGCTCAGTCCCACAAGACTGCCCCCACTTCAGACTCCTGTCTCAAGTCCCAGGTTACTACTCGCACTTGTGACTGGCCAGCTGTAAATCAGGGGTTCCCATGACCCTCTCCTTGGGTTTGATAATTTATTAGAACAACTTACAGAACTTAGGAAAATGCTTTACTTACTATTACCGTTTATTATGAAGGATACAACTCAGTCTGATGGAAAAGATGCATCAGGCAAATTATGGGAAAAGGGGCACACTCTGGGTGTGCCACGCTCTCAGCATCTTGTAGTGTTTACCAACTCAGAAGCTCCAGAACCCCATCATTTAGGGGTTGTTAGAAGTTTCATTACATATATATAATTGATTGTCACTGGCCATTGGTAATTGACTCAATCTCCAGTCCCTCTACACTCCTTTGAGATCAGGGAGGGGGCTGAAAATACCAACCCTCTAATCGTGCCTTGATTTTTCTGGCAACCAGCCCCCATCTGAAGCTATTTAAGATCCCTCAGCTACTAGTCATCTCATTAGCATATAAAAGACACTCTTATTACTCCAGAGATTCCAAAGGTTTTCAGAGTACTGTGCCAGGAACTGGGACAAAGTCTAAATATGTTTTTATTATATCACAAAAAGAATGAAGTTAAACTATCTGAGTATGACATGACTTTGCATGTAGAAAATACTCAGAATCCACAAAAAGATATTAGAACTAATAAACAAGTTCAGGAACATTGCAGGATACAAATCAGTGTACAAAAAGCAATGGTATTTCTATACACTAGCAATGAACAATTCAAAAGTAAAATTAATAAGTTAGTCCAATTTATAAAAGTATCAATGTCAATAAAATGCTTAGGAATAAGTTAAACAAAAGAAGCTGCAAACCTGTACTCTAAAAATCACAAAATATTGTTGAAATAAATTAAAGTATACCTGAATAAATGAAAGTCATCCCATGTTCATGGATCAGGAAACAGTGTTGTTAATATGGAAATCCTCCCCAAACTGATCTACAGATTCAATGCAATCCCAGTTAATATCCCTGCTGCTTTTTTTGCGGGTATTCACAAGCCTAGAATAGCCAAAGCAGTCCTGAAAAAGAACATAGTCAAATTACTCACACTTTCCTGTTGGAAAATTCAGTACAAAGCTACAGTTTTCAAGACAGTATGCTACTAGCTTAAGATTAAAAATATCAGTTAATGGAAAAGAATTTAGAGTTGAGAAATAAACTGATACATATATGGTCAATTGGATTTAGATAATTATGTCAAGGCCATTCAAATGGGGAAAGAATCAGCTTTTCAATAAATGGTTGAAGCAATGAAATATTTATACAACTGGATAACCACATGCAAATAAATGAAGTTAGACCCCAGAGTATACTTGGGTACACTCCGTATCAGCGTGGCAGTCTTACCTAGAACAGAATAATCTTGGCCAAATATGCATCTCCTCACAAACCCAGTTCTATATCTTACGTGGAAACTAGGAAAGAAAATGCTAAAAAGCACGGTAGACTCAAGATTGCATAAATGAGCTCTGCAATAAGCTACTTTTAAAATTAGTAAGTTTCCCATTACTGGTGTTCTAGAAGATGCTAGATGGCTTTTGATGAAGATTGCAAATAAGGAGATTTCTAAACTGGGTTATACAGATAGAAAAGTAAGGGAAGTACAGTAGAAATAAGTTGCAAAGCTAGAAGTGTGTCTTTTGATTCAAGGGCAAATAATTTTAAAGTATTTTTGATGTTTTTGTTTTTATTTTTATCAGTTTATGGGCCATCTTTTAAAATCACCTCATGCTTGTTTAACATGCTGACTCCTGGGTTTCATCTTATGTTTACTATGTCAAAATTTCTGTGAGGAATGCCAGAGATTTTTGTAACCTGTCCCTCAAGTGATGGTTAGGAGGACTAAACTTTGAAACATACTGCTCATGTACCAAAATGTTCATTGCAGCGCTATTTACAATAGCCAGGAGATGGAAACAACCTAAGTGTCCATCATCGGATGAATGGATAAAGAATATGTGGCACATATATACAATGGAATATTACTCAGCCATAAAAAGAAATGAAATTGAGCTATTTGTAATGAGGTGGATGGACCTAGAGTCTGTCATACAGAGTGAAGTAAGTCAGAAAGAGAAAGACAAATACCATATGCTTACACATATATATGGAATTTAAGAAAAAAACTGTCATGAGGAACCTAGGGGTAAGATGGGAATAAAGACACAGACGTACTAGAGAATGGACTTGATATGGGGAGGGTGAAGGGTAAGCTGTGACAAGGTGAGAGAGTGGCATGGACATATATACACTACCAAACATAAAATAGATAGCTAGTGGGAAGCAGCCACATAGCACAGGGAGATCAGCTCAGTGCTTTGTGACCACCTAGAGGGGTGGGATAGGGAGGATGGAAGGGGGGGAGATGCAAGAGGGAAGAGATATGGGAACATATGTATATGTATAACTGATTCACTGTTATAAAGCAGAAACTAACACACCATTGTAAAGCAATTATACTCCAATAAAGATGTAAAAGAAAAAAAAGTGAACAGGGGGTTGCAGTCTTACAAGTCAAATTTGCAAGTGTCAAAGTCTGTTATAAAGTGCAGTTTTGAGAACCACAGGAGTTTTGTGATTAAGGTGTTAAAGCAATGCCTTTTCCAGGACCTTCAGTAAATCATCTCCTGTAGTTTTTGATCTGCCTTAAACTTGTCCTTGACCATGCATTTCAGTTATGCATACCCTTGAGTCCTCCCACATCAAGTAGCACTACGTATTACATGTCATCTGTTCAGGATTCTGTTTAGAATTTTTATTGACCTTGGAATTTTCTAAAGCTCATTTTTAAGATTCTGGGTTCATACTATAGAAAAAATAATAGGTACAATTTTGTCTAATAAGCAGATTTTACCATCATCCTGCATCTGGTTCCTTTGGGAATCTGGTACTTGTAGGGCCTTCAGTCATATGGATCCTCAACTCCAGCCACAGAGGAGAGCATCACCCAGGTTGGACCAAAAATAGTACTTCTATTCCTGGTTACTGTTCAGTGACAAGTGCATATCCCAAACTGGGACAATTAGAGTATATATCAACATTTTTCTTCCAGAAAAAACTAAATATATGGTCTCTTTCAGCTGAGGATACTAAGCTTTGGAAGTATGAATCTAAGGTTATCCATGGTCTTCTTGACATTCAAGCAGAAGTAGAGGTGAGGAGTGTTTGCCCCTCACCTCAAGTCTATGGAAAGGAGTTTAAGAGGACTACATGGATGTCTTAATTTGTGTCCCTTACAGTTTTGCCTAATTCTCATTCATGCCAGAGAAGTCTAAATGGCATGAGACAAGTTGGTTACCCATTGGTGAACCAAATTAAAGACATTTTTATAGGGCTGCTTATACTTCCTGAGTTTGTTGTGAAAACTGATGAGCATTTCCTGTAGACTTAAAGGGTCATGTCCATATTATCAGTATCTTTGGTTCTGAGCAAGAGGGACACCTAGAATAGTAATAGACCTTAGCAGAGGGAAATTGTGGATATTAGAAGATGCTAGGGGCTGAAGGCAGTTTTAGAGAGGAAACAGAAGAGAGATTAATTGGTGCTTGTTCTGGCTCCCATCCATCTGTTCTTCAACATCCTCTCTCTACCCTTCTATATCTGCTCCTTGCTCTGGAAGGCTAACCTTTATGCACTACACCAAAGGGTTCCCTTGCCCTTTGGCTTCCAGTTGGGTTTCCCAGTGGGGATCCACATCAGAACATCTGAGGGAAGGAGGAGATCAGGTCAGGATATTTGTTTCCTAGCTCTTTTTCTCTGAGGCCCCTCAACCTTTCATATCCATTTTACCAAAGGTCTCTGTTTTTCTTCTATTGACTTTCTCTACATGACTGTTTCCTTCTGGGTACTGGGACCACTCCCTTCCCTTATCCATGCAGGGCTAGAGGTGGTAACTCCCCCTGTCACTAACCCCAGGTTATTTCACTTTCCCTTGTGGTCTGCATATGCTCCACCTCCAGTTTTGTAAATAGTCCCTCTTAAAGTAAACCTTCTTCAAATGATCTGGATTTGAGGATGCCATCTGTACCCTGTGGGACTCTGATGGGTACAGCCCTCATCAAGGAAACTGCAGATAAGCCTGTCCAGAAATGTGTCATGCCTTAGGAACCCATGAATCACCCTGCCAGAAAGGCAGCCTTAAGTTCAGAGAATGGCAGACTTAGATTCCCAGGTCAGTATTAGTCATATACAGAGAGTCCGACTCCATTACCTCTCCTCCCTCCCCCTGCTCAAACCCTGGTTAGAATATAAACCTGAATTACCCAGTAGGGGAAAGAGGAATTGAAAGACAAGGTGTGAAAAGAACATATCCCTTTCACTGACTTCAAGGGGAGGAGAGGAGCTTTAACTTTCTATTAAATATGCAGTTTTAATTATTACATGGGGCTGTATATTTTATTTGTTCTCAGAGGACCTGTATTACATAAAAATTATTTTAAAAATCCATGAGTCCAATAGCATTTTTGTTTCTTTTTTTCCCAGAGATACAGAAAGAAATAGCCAAACTAAATAAATATAAGGGTTCAATGAAAACAAAAATCACAATAATAAATGTGCTTTATGATTACACTGTACTTGTTCAAGGTGATGGCTACATAAGTTACATAAAACTGTATCCACTTCTCAAATGAGAGAACAATTTCAAATCCTCTTTGGGCAGTAATACCGTGCTTTTCTTGTACAAAGAATTAATACTGCTGAACCACTTCACTGCTTACTAGATGAAGACAGTTGTTAGACTGTCAAACAGTTATTACTTCTAAGCCTGGGCTAATACACTATGAGGAGCATAAACAGTGTTTTCTTACCATGGTAATTCACGCCCACTGTAGGAGCCGACTGAGCTACAAAGATAGTTGCCCTAATTCTGTGCCTTGGTCATAGGTAGTTTGGTTGAGTATAACCCTACCTGTGCCTCCCCCAAATTGCAGCACCGGGGTGTGGGATATAGAACATACTAGAGAAGAGCCAAAGTGAAGACCAAGAAGATGATACTTCATACTACGTTGCAGGGATATGGTAAGAATTATATAAGAGAAGATATTGTGAAATTGGTGGCTTGGAGAGTTCAGTTTAGGAAAATGTAAGGTGTAGGTCTGGTTAGATCATCTAGAAAGTGGTTTTATGAATATACAGAAGCACTACTACTTATATGAAATGTTTACCTAATGTGGCAAAGAGAGTCACAACTTCTAAAAGGAGCTATTGACGGATGAACAGCAGGAGATTGCAGATTAATCAATGACATTCCTTCATCCACAATAAATGTACTGATAGACTTTTTCTCGTGCCAGATGCATTAGGATAACTATTAATTTGTTTATCACTTATATCTTTTAGTCTGACATATTCCACGGAGTCCTTATGGCAGCTGGCTTCACAGTTTTCCATATGGCAGAGTCTTTGTGAACTGCAGATCTCTTTTGGGACTAAGAATAAGCAGACACTTCATTATAACACAGGTACGCACTGCTGAGATCTTTGCTTAGTGAATATAATTAATATAATTAGTTAGTCAGAGGTAGCTGAAGTGAAGCAAAATAATGCTGTGCACATACATGGGTGCTTTAGAGGGTTTTAACCTTATTTTTCTTCCCTGACATTTGAATGTATTTACTTCCCGGATCTTTTATGGTTTTGAATTCTTTTATTTTGCCTGTATTCCAAGATCTGGCAACTATTGATTGACCTTCTGTTTCTGTTGCTTCTGCTCACCCCTAGTTGATTTCAGGTAGAATATGAGTTTGAGTTAATTGATAATTGTCCATTTTGTAAGCATGAAACTCCTGCATATAGCATGACCTTCAGACAACTAGAACAGTTCTCAAGGTAATTATTCATGCATGCTGGTAATCGATCAGTCAGTCAACAAATACACTCATGCAAAATTGACCCGGCTACTGTGACTATGTGGGGACTACTGACCATGGGGGAGAAACTCTCACCATCTTTCTGTCCCACATGCCAATACATCAGAAGGACCCCCGCTGGTAAACGTTACTGTACAACTGACTGCCCGTGAGCCCTGGGCTATACTGTGTGGAATGGAATAGGCTGGCTTCTGGACACACAAGTGCAAATAGTGGGATTAACTGTCTTTTGTTTGGGAAGACCTAATGGGTCCACCCCTAATGGCACTCAACATAACATGAGGTGACAGATCTGTACTGTGACCGCTGATTCCTGGCTAGGCCACCAGAATGTTTCCTTAAAGCTGGGCCTTCACCTCCCCATAGGGGTGGCTCTGGGTTGGTGAAAACCAGGGGTGTCCTTACCTTCCTTATAACTGGACAGGGCACTGCTGCTGTTGACTCCCTTTCCATTGACCTGGCAAGCGCTTGGCTCCGCATCCTGACAAATGACTGTTTTTAGCATACTAGGTATCTTACCCTTGATACTCTTTAGCTGCTTGTGTCTGTATTGTATTTGTGGTATCTGGTTGCAGTGCCCCCTACATACCTGACCCCAGGGATATCTAGGAAGAGGGGCGGACCAAGACTGTAAGGGTCGTGCAGGGTATGTAGGGGTGCAGTGTATGGTCAGGCCACTCCAGATGGCTGCTCTCTTGCTCTCTGTACATCCCCTGCCCAACCAGTGTCTGCTTTACGCATATCTTACGCACTCACCTTCCTACATATTTGCCCCAGGCCCCATCTAGTGATTGTTCTTATCAAAGGGGTGGTGAGCGGTGTGCCTCTATTGGTCAAAAAGAAATACACTTGTGCAAATTCATATGTTCTTTTAATTTTAAAAATTGGTATTATAATTAATAATAATTTGATTTACTCGTTCCGATGGTATTTATTGTGTAGCTTAATTATTAGCAACTATTATACCCACAATACCTAAGGAAAGAGGCTACAAAGCTGACACTTATCTTTATTAAATATCAAGTATACACACATATGAAGTTTATAAACCTATGTATCAAATATGTATAAACACACATATATATCTTTTTCATCAAGTATATTTTAATCAGTTTCATTGAGGTATAATTTCCATAAAATGAATCCACCAGTTTTAACTGTACTATTCAGTGAGTTTTGACAAACGTATGTAGTCTTTTGACCACAACCATAACAAAGATATATTATATTTGCATTATCTCCTGAAGTTGCCTCTGGACTTTTTGCAGCCATTCTCCTCTTCCCAATTCCAGGCCCTGGTAACTATAGATCTGCCTTCTGCAACTGTAGTTTTGTCTTTTCTACTATTTTATATAAATGAAATCATACAGTGGTTAGAGATTTGTGTTTGGCTTCTTTCCCTTATGTTGCTTTGAGATTCATCGATATGGCTACGTATATCAGTAGTTCATTCCTTTCCATTTCTGAATTGTATTCCATTGTATAGAACACAAAACTGTTTTATCTATTCATCAGTTGGTGAACATTTGGCATTTTCCCAGTCTGTGGCTTGCATGTTCGTTTTTTGACAGTTTGTCTTGAATGAAAAGTTTTTATTTTGGATAAAGCCCAATGTGTCATTTTAAAATGATTTTTACTTTGTATATCATTTCTAAGGAATGTTTTCCCTATCCAAGGTCACAAAAATTTTTATTCTACATTTTCCCTAGAAGTTTTATAGTTCAAATTCTTATATTTACATCAGTGATATAATTCAATTTATTTTTTCTATATGGCTTGAGGTATATATACATTAATATTATATATGCATATATGTATATACACATATCTGTATCTATCTCTATATACACCTATATGTATAAATATTTGCATGTAGATATCCAGTTTTTTTGGCTACTTAAAAAATCCTTTTCCAATTATCTTAGCACCTTTATTGAAAATAAATTGACCATATATGTGTGGTTCTATGTCTAAAACCTCTCTTCTGTTCCTTTGATTGGTACATCTATTTTTATGCCAATACTACTCTATTTGGATTACTGTAGTCTTTAAAGTAGGTTGTTGAATCGGACAATATGAGTCCTCAAAAATTCTTCTTTATTTCGCAGATCATTATGGTTATTCTAGATCTTTTGCATTTCAATAATAATTTTATAATCGGCTTGTCAAATTCTACAAAAAAGCTGACTGGGATTCTGTTTGGTCTGTTTGCATGTATTGATCAATTTGGAGACAAGCTGACACTGGAGACAAAATCTGAATGATTCAATGGAAACAGTGAATCCCTGGTAGTTGCAAAAGAATGTGAAACTAAGGTAGACTTTGGGATGTACAGAGTTGTATGTGGAGTAACATCAGGATAATAAGGGATTCCCTGGGATAAATACACCTTTAAAAAAACCCTAAACAGTGATGTAGGGCATGGCTAGTTCATTTCTGATGGTTGTTTTTTCTGAGGTGAATATTCAGTGCTGATAGTAGTTTCCTTCTCTTAGGCAATAAGGAATGGTAAAACAGGTGGATCCATTTCATAGTGATATTGCAAATGTGGATTAGAGGGTAAGCCATATCTATAGTGCACATAGTTCTATGGGCCTCATTTAAATTCTGCTTGTCTTCAAAGGTAAAAAGCTTAACACTGCGGCAAGAGCTAAGGAAATGATATTCTGAACCTTGGTTTGCAATCACTGTGGAATAGGTAGTGGCTGACGAAAAGCATTGGATTTCTTAGTCTGGTGCTTTATCTTGGCATGAATCATATGATACTACACATTTCCTAGGGTTTGCACCTACCCGAATTCAGAGTCATAGACTGCACTTTCTTAAACAGATGTACACAGAGGGGAAGGAAATCATGTCATAACTGTAGAACCCAGCTAAAGCTCTGTCCAACTGAGGTATAGAAATGGAAATGAATGGATAATGTATATCTATTACACACATTCTTCTAAGTAAAAGAAAGACCAAGCCAATGGCCACGTTCTCATCATTGGTTGTATCCTGATGAGCCATGCTTGAGCCAATTAAGAGTGGGGCTCAGACTGCTTTGGGGTAGATATTTTTGTTTTCATAACAGAACTCTGGTTTTATGAAGGACACAGGTTGTGAAACATAGCATACAGTTAAAACAAGTGAGCTTCCACCAGCACGTTTGGTACTTCTTAAGCTTTTGAGCCCTGTAGAGGTGTTCTAGAGGGAATGATTCTTCAACAGGGAATCTAAATCTTTCCAGGTAGAGCTTCCAGGTTTTGAACTTGCCCTCGGAGATCCAGAGCACCTTTTCTCAAAGAATATAACCCTGATCACCATGTACAAACTTGTAGAAAGGGTCCCTGTAAGAAGGCACTAAGTTGGCTCTATGATAGGCTGAATCACACTAGCCTGTGCCACAGAAATTTGCCAATAGGATACTGGCAGACCAGGAGGAAAGTTGAGGCATATTGTTGCTTTTGACTCTCAAAGACATGGTAAGGCATAAATTCTCACTGAAAGGGCCTGACTTACCCATATCCAGGAAGTCAAAAGCTGCAAATTAAGTCTGTGCTGAGAACAAAACTTCTAGCATTACTATGATTTATAACCAACAGAAGGTATGCAATTCATTGGTATAATCACATTTAAATTAGGGTTTGATTTCAATCAATCATACTGGACTATAAGGAGAAATTGCTCCTTGGTATGAGCTGGTCATCATTAGGGATAGATAAATGATTAGAGGGCCACATGCTGTACCTCCAGGATGTGATTTGGGCTTAATTGGCATTCTCTGTAGGGCAGCTGGGGACTGAACAGTCATCTAACCTGAACTCTTCTTTCATCATTAGAATTTTTAAGAAAGAAATATTTGGAGATATTCTGCCAGCTAATGTGAAGTTTCCAGGCTGTTTCTGGCCATTGCCATTCTAAACGGCTACCAGTGGTGCCCTTTTGTGCAATGAATCCATCTTGTTCAAAACCCCAAAGTGCAAAAAAGTAACTCTGTCAGGTTGTAGACATTTAAAAAATGTTTCCTAAGCCTCGTCTTCATCTGTTCAGGCTGCTGTTACAAAATACCACAGACTTGGTAGCTTATAAACAACAGAAATTTCCTTTTCACAGTTCTATAGGCTGGAAATTCCAAGATCAAGGCACCAGCATGGTCAGGTTTTGGTGAGAACCTTCTTCCTAGTTCATAGCTGGTGTCTTCTGGCCGTGTCTGTATATGGTAGAAGTGGGCTAGGGAATTCTGTGGGTTCTCCTTTATAAGAGCACTAATCCCATTCATGAAGGCTCCATCCTTATGACCTAAGTACCTCCCAAATGCCCTACCCCCAATACCATTACATTGGGCATTAGGATTTCAGCACATGAATTAGGGACAGGGCACATTCAAACCATAGGCACCTCAATAATCTGTGAAACCTTACAAATATTTACCTATGAGTTTCAATACTCTCAAAATACTGTACTTTACCAACAGTTTAGCCTTATTTAAGCAAAGTCCATGTTTTAATGATTAAAAATAATATATTCCTGGGCTTCCCTGGTGGCACAGTGGTTGAGAGTCCGCCTGCCGATGCAGGGGACACGGGTTCGTGCCCCGGTCCGGGAAGACCCCACATGCCGCGGAGCGGCTGGGCCCGTGAGCCATGGCCACTGAGCCTGCGCATCCAGAGCCTGTGCTCCGCAACGGGAGAGGCCACAGCAGTGAGAGGCCTGCGTACTGCAAAAAAACAAAAATGATAATAATAAATTCCTAAAAGCTCCCTTAGGCTAAGAAATACTATTTGGAAAAAATATTCAAAAATCCTTCTGCTGGGAAGACCTTAACAGAAAGCAATTCTCTTTTTTCAATTTTTTAAATTTTGTATTCATTATTCTTTCTTTTACAATAAAAGTGATAATTTAAAATATTGAGAATTTACCACATTCCAAGATTTATGATGCTTTTTAATGTTGCATCATGACTTTGTAAGAAATATATTATTATTGTCGTTAATTCTATTATTTCTATTTTTATAGATAAAGAAACTCAGTTTCAAAGAGATTAATAAACTTAGCCCATGTCACAGAGCTAGTAAGCAGCAGAAGCATTTAAACATTATGTTATACAAGGATAGCTATTATCTTTATGGTACGTGACTATTTGGCTCTTGGTGTTGAAGATTTCTTGCATTGCACACCTTTTATCCATAAGGCCTTACACTGAGCAATAGAGGACACACAGATATGTAGCAAATGCAGGCTCTGTCTTCCAGAGGCTCAGAGTCTGGTGAGAGAGAAAGGATGCGGTCAAAAACAGCTACAATAAAAGGATTTAAGTTAGAAGAGGCAAAGAACTATAAGAAGGAAAAATAACCCACCATGGGAGAGTAGTTGTTTATCATGAAAGGCTTTGTGTAAGACAAGGATTTGAACTTTATGTCGAGTAAGGATAAGGGTTTAGATGTGCAGTGGTTGGGGTATGTGGAAGGCATCCAAAAAAAAAAGCTAAGCAATAGGATTTAGTGCCCTCTCACTCTAGTGTATAGGAATCATTAGTTTCTGGTTTAGATATTCTCCTTTTGCTTCTCCAGATCCATTCTTAGCCCTTCTGTACTGTCGCTCTGCCTCAGAAGTCTGACCTATATTGACAGTATCAGTGGGGTCCCATATCTTCTGGATTCCTGTTGAATGAGGCCATTGGACAGCCCCAATGGGATATCAGAAGAAAGGAGGAGAGTAAGCTAGGAATATTAATTCCCCTAGGCAACACCCTTCCCTATAGGGAGTCACCTTGAATAAGTGTATCCCAAACTAGAGGTCACTATGCCTCCTAAGGCAATTATTTAAGACTTTCTGTTTTCAAGTTCTGGTAGCTGCTCCCTCCCCTTACTACTGAATCCTCTCTCAAGGTTCCCCTATATGCACAAATTAATAAAGTGTCCCTTTGGAGTGAGTTTAACTATCCTATTTTGAGTATATTGTCTCTTCTCTATTGGGACCCTATCTACTACACCTTCCTACTACTCTTTACCCCTCCACTTTCCTAAGACATAGGCTGTACCCTTGCTATTAAAGAAATTGTAATATTCTATTTTTCTTCTTATATTTATTTCTGAGCTATCTTTGACGTTTTTCTTTAAGGTAGATGCCAAACCATTGCAGCCAATGTATTGCCAATGACTTTTTGGACCATGGGGATGCCATGAAAAATGTCCAGCATGAGAAGCTACTGCCAAATATTAGCTCCCTCAATAAACATGTTGCCATTTCTTAAAAGCACTGCCAATTTCATGAGTGTCTGTGGATAGTCAGGATTCTGCATCCCTCGCCATAGTTGGGAAGTACAAAGGAAGGCTGACTATCTATTCCTTCCTTTCTCTTGCATTACACTTGATCCAGAAGATGCTTATGGATGCCCATAAGCAGCATATGCTTGCTTGCTCCTGAACCAGGAGCGAATAGGAGATTCGCATCACCTACAAGTCACATGTGAATAGCTGAAGTATATCTCCTAGGACAGTCTCTATGATGCTTTCTCCTATCCACCTCCACCATATGGAGGCATAGCCAGGAAGGAGATGGGGTATAGAAACAGGCTCTGCCCCTGCTCCTTGACCCTTGATACTTTCCCACAGTGGGGTCACTAAATAGGCTAGCAGATATGGCACAAACTCAATTCCTCAATACCTTTGGGCATCTATGGAAGTCATATGGCAGTCCTCATGGTATAGAAATAATAGTACCAACCGAAGAGAGATGTGCACTCTCTGTAATTTGTAAATAGCACCTCTTTGACAAAAGGACCAGGATGAGAAACACTTGTCCCTCTTCAAACTCCATAAACCTTACATCTACTTAGCCATATGCATTCCTGTGTTCACATAACTGAAGAAAGTAGGTCTTTTAGTTATACACAGAGATATGCAATGAAAGCAGGGGGTGTGCTAGACTTTATAAGGGCCCCTTCACTACTAGTTCTGCTGTTTCCTTGGTTCCATATCCTGCATCCCTCCCTGCTACCTCATTCTTCAGCTTCCACTTCAACAGTAGGAGGCCTCTAATTATGAGCTTTTCACCTCGTCCTCCTTTTTAATCATTCATTTCCCCTCATTATATTCATTCACATGAGAGCTCTCCCACCTGATAATTCATTGTCTCTATAGAAAGTTTCTGCTTTGAGAATTGATGAAGCTACCTTGGATTCAGAGTTTTAATAGAGCAGGTTTGAGTTAGTGCATTGAAAATGGTCTTTTTTTTGGCCACACCACGCAGCTTACAGGATCTTAGTTCCCTGACCAGGAATCAAGCCCGGGCCCCTGGCAATGGGAGCGTGGAGTCCTAACCACTGGACCACCAGGGAATTCGTTGCAAGTGGTCTTCAGCATGTCAGTTAATCTCTCTGAACCTTACCTCAGTTTCCTCAGAGCTAATACAGAGGTTAATCACACCTTTCTCTACAGTTATTAAGATAAATCTGGAAAGAATCATATAAGCATAAGCAATTACTATTTTTCTACTTTTACTACTACTCGTCCTGTCCAAGAATGTATCACATTTTAGGGTAATTAACTTGTTATTTCTCTGTCTCTTCAAGTAACTCTAGCTGCCATGAGGACAGAAGCTGTGTTAACTTTAGTTCATCACTGTCTACCCCCCATCTAACATGGAGCTGATCCAGATCAAATGTTCCCTAAATATTGCAATTTAAGTATAATTGTCAAGGACAGCAACTGCATTTTCACAGCAAACAGGACAATCCTCTAATTCGTATTTGTAGAACTTGATACCAACCAGTGCTTGAGAAAATACAGCTGCAGTTCATCCTTACTCAAGCACCTCCCTTTTCCTTTAGCGACATTTCATAAACATCCTGGTAACTGAGCCTGAGATAGGCAGGAAAATGTGTGAATTTGTGATAAATCCGGGCTTGCAGAAGGATGGTAATAATAGGCTTCATTCCTTTAACTGCCCATCTTCAGTATCAGTGGATAGAAACGCATCAGAGAAGAAATATGTACTCTATTGCTGCTACAACTAAGCTATTATTTTTAGAAAATTCAATCTGGCAGTCCAAAACAGCATCTGATTTTTGTATGGTATCCTAAGATATACTTATCTAGAAATTAGCTATTGTACTGCTTCCTGTGGCTTCCCAGGTAAGAGTGCAGTAGAGGACAAATAGAGGACATTGGCACCAGAATTCCTCCATTACACCAGCTATTAAAACAAATGGAGACAGAATTCCAGTGCACAGTGCTCGCTGAGATGATTTTTACCAGTGAAGAAATCCCAGATAAAACACAGTGAATGTCAAACTTGTGAATGCCGTGCTGCAAAAATTTCTGTCATGTAAGAAAGAAAACAGATGCTTTACATTTGGGGCAATACCCTATACTAATATATATATATAATTTTTTTCATCTCTCTGCTTCCATATACCACTCCGCTTGATTTTTTTTTAACATCTTTATTGGAGTATAATTGCTTTACAATGGTGTGTTAGTTTCCGCTGTATAACAAAGTGAATCAGCTATATGTGTACATATATCCCCATATCTCCTCCCTCTTGCATCTCCCTCCCACCCTCCCTATACCACCCCTCTAGGTGGTCACAAATCACCGAGCTGATCTCCCTGTGCTATGCGGCTGCTTCCCACTAGCTATCTATTTTACATTTGGTAGTGTATATGTGTCCATGCTAGTCTCACTTGGTATTTTTTTCTTGTTCAGTTGCTTGGCTGCTTTTATCAATTGAGCATCTTGTTGATGAAGAAATTTCAATAAAAGCACCCACAATGGGAGCTGATAGAGTCTAGGACATGTAATAGTAGGCATGTAATAGATCTTTATTCATTTGAGGAGCAATGATGCACAGGGCTCTCTCCAGAGGAAGGTGCTTTAGAAGCTTGACTTGTTAGCACCCAAAATGGTTGCTCTCTCACCAGGAGACCCACACTAACTAAGGTCACAGACAGTGAGGTGTAAACCAGAATGCCAGTTAATTCCTTTGTCATGTTATATGACATGGTCAAGGGACCAAAGCTCTCCTGTCCTTCAGTTAACATATATTTTAGGTACACCTACGGGGGAAGTCAAATAAAATTCAGAAGTATGCATGGTTAGCATGGAATCAGAAGAAGGGGTGTAGCTAAATAGCTACTTCGGGGATGTGCTTCTCACTGCAGTAACACTGCTGACCTTCTTGGACCAGTGCAGCCTCTTCCCCTGGACTATGCTTGAATGGACAAAGATAATTTTTCCTTGACAATTGTATTAGATATCTATCGCTGTACAACAAGCTATACAAACTTAGTAGCTTAAGACAACACACGATTATTATTTCACAGTTTCTATGAGTCAGGAGTCTGGGCATAGCTTAACTAGGTTCTCAAATCAGGGTCTTACAAGGATGAAGACCACGTGTTGGCTGCTCTGGCTTCCTTTCTGGAACTTAGGATCCTCTTCTAAAGTCACATGATGGTAGCAAAATCAGTTCCTTGAGGTTGTCAGAGTAAGTTCCCCTTTTCTCAGTGGTTGCCGGCAGAGGTTTGTTCTCAGCTACTAGAAGACTCCCACAATTCCTTACTAGATAGCCCTCTCACAATATGGCTGTTTGCTTTTTCAAGGCCAGCAGAAGAATCTCTCATCCAATCTAAGACGGAGTCTCATATAAAGTAACAAACACAGGAATGACTATTCCATCACCTTTGACATGTCAATTAATCAAGCTATGCACTATCCTATCATATTCACAGGCCCCATTCGCACTCAAGAGAGGAGATTATACAGTGTATGTCCATCAAGGGACTAGAATAATGGGGACCAACTTATTATTCTTCCAAACATAGTAACTCTCCTTTCTCTGGGCAGTATAGCTTAGTTGAATTGTTCTTTCTTCACTGCAGAATAGACTCATCTTAAAGACTTTTCCAAGTACAGATTTTCAGACTCAGTCCTTAGAATTCAGATCTAGTATATAAAGCAGAACAGAGGCATTTCTATTTTCAAGCCCCATAGGTGATTCTGTTGAGCAGACAGGTGGCAAACCACTTGAGCTTCTGTTCAAGTCCTGAAATCTGACCCACATATATCTGAATCCTGATTTTGACTCCATAATTCACTAGCTTCATGACCTGGAAAATTTCACTTGATGACCCTAAGCCTTGGTTGCCTTATCTGTGAAATGAGGATGATAAAAAGGATACTTTAGTCATTGCTTCTCACACAGATTGACTAAACATATGCATGGAACATGGTTAGCATATGCCTGGCACATTGTAGGTGTATAAATAACGTAGCTGTTATTATCTGATTCTATGGCTGACACACCTTCCTTCTGACAGTGAAAAGCTTGGAAGCCTTGTATTAGATATCTATTCTGTTTCTTTAGGTAACTCTGTAGACTGTTGATCTTTGATATTGCAGGTTGTTTTAGAGTTATACAACTTAACTCACAGAAGGTAATCTCATATGTAAGTCCTAGATATAGAGGCAGAGAGTAGGGAATTCATGTTTGTCTTTAAGCCACATGTGCAGTGAGATCTTCCATTGCAATGGCATTGCCAACATCTGCTAGCCCAGAAGCATCAGAGTCAGGCAAGGCTGAACATCTCTAGCTGTTTTCACCTGTATGTTTTTAACATATGGACTTGAATTCTTATTTTTATCACAGTCTAGTTATCAGGGTATTGATTATTTGTGTGGACAGTGGAAGAAATTTTCTCCCAACATACTAATTGATTTTTTTCTTTTGTCACTGTCTCCAGGTCAGGTCAAAAGAAAAACTGGCCTGATTTATCAGCAACATAAAATCTTGCTGTACTGAAATTGTCCAAAGTGGTACTGCTCTCAGATCAATATTCCGCTCAAATGTAAGGCAAATGCTCTTCATCCTGTGAAAGTCAATTTTCAAATACTTAACAAAGTATAAATTCCTTTCAAAGGCATTGCATAACAGTGTCATTCCATTGTGTGGGTACTCAGTAAATACTTACTGACTGACAGAGCTTTTGACTCTGTGATGAAGCCCATACTAAAAAAAAATTAAAATCTGTTTCAATATTTCAGAGTTCCTTCTTGGCTAGACCTCATGTAGGAATCGCTCTACAGATGCTGTAAGTGTGAGAGGTAAATCAGCAGAATGGAAAGTACCATACTAGATGTCAATTATCTGAGACCTAGGTTCTAGTTTCAGCTTGGCTACCTCCTAGCTGCATCCAATAAGGGAAAATTTCTGACTTCTCAGAACTTTGGTTTCTATAATATGCTTCCTACCTGACTGGTTCAGAATATGGTGAAATTTAAATGATAGCAAATTTGAAAAGTTCTCTGTGGATTGTAAGATACTATATCTCAGTATCTGCACTAAGGTACTACTGATGAAGATGATGGAAGAGGACCACAGCAATCATGATGATTTTAGTGTGCTTTCAATAAATATTATAAATGCCCTATGGCTGGTTTTCCCTGGCAAGATAAAAGGATGGCAGAGGCAGCTGAGATCATTTCAATCATGCACACCACACATAAATATATGCTCTTGTTCAACCATGCTTGAATCTAAAAGTGGGAATTTGTGATCCTATGGGAAGGGCTGGTAGGGGGTACATGTGGGGCCGGTAGGACCCTTGATGCACCTCTCCAGTGGCAGAGAGAATGCTATGGGCTTCATCAAATTTGCTTTTCTTCCTTACAACACAGGAAGGCAATGCTATCCAGAATGCCCTGCCCCTCCTCCCTTGCTCTAAAAGGGACCATGTGACTGAACTCTGAGTAATAAGTTATATGTGGAAGTGATGTGCACCACTTCAGTTTCTGGCTTCTAAAACCCTCTGTGCAATCTTCCATGCTCTCATTCTTCACCATCTCTATCTCCTTGTGACTAGAAGTAGACGACTCTGACATGGCAGAGCTACAAGAGAAGAGCTGCCCACAAGGAACAACCTAGGATTTGTGTTGAGAAAAAGATAACTATTTGTTATATTGAGACACTTAAGTTTTCAGATTATTTGTTATATGAACTACCATTTATTACTCTGATTAACATAAATCCTCAAACTTCAGAGTCTGTGCTATATTGTTGTTGCCCTATCTTTGACAACAATTCAGACTGATGCATTGTTAATAATATTTTCCCCATAGAAACTCCAAGGTTAATTAAGCTTCTGTAAAATATGGTTCATATTGTCTCTTCGTGTGTTCAATCAGGTCACATCCTCAGAAAACAGAAAATCATAGGACTCCAGGCATGAACATTTATAGTCACCTAGTCATTTATTCCACCTCCAGACACACACATCTTGATTAGGGGCTGAAGTTGCCACTGTAAGACCAAGGTCAGGAATAAGACTGCCTAAGAAATGGTATAAGAGAACTTCCATTGAGATACTAAGATTCATAACTGATGTCTACTCAGTTTGCAGAGAGGTCAGTTCCATCTATTGTGTGACCTTGAACAAATCTCTTAAATTCTCTGAGCCTCAGTTACTCATTTTTAAAATGAGTACACTATTCCATTCACATGTGGTTATGAGGGATAAATGAGGTAATGTATATGGAGATAGAAAATTACAAATTTCCATATAAATGCAAAATATTTTAATTATTTACCAGTAGTTGCCCTTATGTAATACAATGTAAATTTGTTTATTTAGATCCATGGTCAAGAGTAGTTTTAATCCTGTACTTGATGTAGACACCAACTCATATAATGAATCACCCCATTTTGTTCATGGAAATTTGCACAAATCAACCTACAGTAAAATATCCCAAAGCAAGCAAATAAATTTACCACAAAGTAAGGAAATTGTAGAATATAGTAGCTATAAACACAGAATATGAATTCAGAATGCTTCGGTTTACTCTCCAGTATCACTTGTTATTTGCTGTGTGAAGTCAGACAAGTTATTTTACCTCTGTGTGCCACGGTTTCCTCATATGCAAAGTTCATACAGTGGTCCCCATCTCATACGGTTGTTGTGAGGATTAAGTTGGTTGAAATGAATCAACTGTTGAGAATATCTTTGAGCATGCATTAAATATGTATTACAGAACTGCATAGCATATGTTATATTTGGGTAGGGTTTACTCTTCTCCATCTATCCTCCAAATTCCGGACTAAAAATGACCTTCCATATTGCTAGGTGCAAAACTTGCTGTACCGATTGTAACATGAGTTGTTGTTCCTTACCTCACTGTTTAATTTTCATCAATGTTATAGGAGGCACAATTCAATACAGACCTTCCAAACATGCCATAATTGTTATTGACGTCTAAAATGTATCCTAATAGGGGACCTTCAAGATGGTGAAGGAGTAAGACGTGTAGATCAGCTTCCTCCCCACACCTACATCAAAAATACATCTACAGGGCTTCCCTGGTGGCACAGTGGTTGAGAGTCCTCCTGCTGATGCAGGGGACACGAGTTCGTGCCCTGGTCCAGGAGGATCCCACATGCCGCGGAGTGGCTAGGCCCGTGAGCTGTGAGCCGGCGCGTCTGGAGCCTGTGCTCCACAATGGGAGGGGCCACAACAGTGGAGGCCTGCGTACCGCAAAAAAACCAAAACAAACAAAAAAAATCTACATGTGAAACAACTCCTACAGAACACCTACTGAACACTGGCAGAAGACCTCAGACTTCCCAAAAAGCAAAAAAATCCCCACGTACATGGGTAGGGGAAAAGAAAAAAGAAAAACAGAGACAAAAGAATAAGGATGGGACCTGCACCTCTGGGAGGGAGCTGTGAAGGAGGAAAGGTTTCCACAGACTAGGAAGCCCCTTCGCGGGTGGAGACTGCAGGTGGCAGAGGGGGAAAGCTTTGGAGACTCGGAGGAGAGCACAGCAGTGGGTGCAGAGGGCAAAGTGAAGAGATTCCCGCACAGGGGATCGGTGCCAACCAGCACTCACCAGCCTGAGAGGCTTGTCGGCTCACCCGCTGAGGCAGGTGGGGACTGGGAGCTGAAGCTCTGGTTTCAGAGGTCGGATCCCAGGGAGAGGACTGGAGTTGGCTGTGTGAACACAGCCTGAAAGGGGCTAGCATGCCACAGCTAGCTGGGAGGGAGTCCGGGAAAAGTGTGCTCCTGCCTAAGAGGCAAGAGATCGTTGTTTCAGGGTGCACGAGGAGAAGGGATTCCCTTGCAATGTGCCCACAGAAGGCAGAACAGCACCTAAGCGAGCTCCAGAGAAGGGTGCAAGCCGCAACTATCAGCTCAGACCACAGAGATGGTCATGAAATGCTAATGCTGCTGCCGCTGCCACCAAGAACCCTGTGTGCAAGCACAGGTCACTACCCACACCCTCCCTGGGAGTCTGTGCAGCACACCACTGCCAGGGTCCCGAGTTCCTGGGACCACTTCCCTGGGAGAACATGTGATGTGCCTCAAGCTGTTGCAATATCACGCCAGCCTCTGCCACCACAGGCTCTCCCCACATTCCAATTATGATTACCGTACCCCTCCCTCTCCCTGGCCTGAGTGAGCAAGAGAGCCCTAATCAGCCACTGCTTTAACCCCCTCCTGCCTGGGTGGGGAAAAGACACCTGAGGGTGGTCTACATGCAGAGGAGGGGCCAAAACCAAAGCTGAACCCCAGGTGCTGTGCACACGAAGAAGTGAAAGGGAAATTTCTCCGTGCAGCCTCAGGAGCAGCGGATTAAATCGCCACAGTCAACTTTATGAACCCTGCATCAGTGGAATGCCTGAATAGACAACAAATGTTCGCAAAATTGAGGTGGTGGAATTTGGGAGAAACTGTAGACTTGAGGTTACCTGTCTGTGACTGATTTGTTCCTTATTTTTATGTTTATCTTAGTTTAGTTTTTATTGCTTATCACTGGTGCATTTGTTTATTGGTTTGGTTGCTCTCTTCTTTTTTAATTTTTTATTTTATTTTTAAAATTTTTTTAATTTTTATTTTATGATTTTTAATAATTTTTTACATTTATTTTTATTTAATTTTATTTTTTTTTCTCTTCCTTACTTTTTCTTCCTTTTCTTCTGGGCAGTGTGGCTGATAGGGTCTTGGTGCTCCAGCCAGGTGTCAGGCCTGAGCCTCCAACGTGGGACAGCTGAGTCCAGGATGATGGAAAACCGGAGACCTCCTGGCCCTATATTATATCAGTCAGTGAGAGCTCTCCCAGAGATCTCTGTCTCAGCACTAAGACCCAGTTCCACCCAACAGCCAGCAAGCTCCAGTATTGAATGCCCCATGCCAAGCAGCTAACAAAACAGGAACACAACCACACCCATTAGCAGACAGGCTGCCTAAAATCATACTAAGTTAACACACGCCCCAAAACACACCACTGGACACTGCCCTGCCCACCTGAAAGATAAGATCCAGCCCCACCCACCAGAACACGGGCACCAGTCCCCTCCACCAGGAAGACTACACAAGCCACTGAACCAACCTTACCCACTGGGGGAAGACACAAAAAACAATGGGAAATATGAACCTGCAGCCTTCAAAAGGGAGAGCCCAAACACAGTAAGTTAAACAAAATGAGAAAATAGAGAAATATGCAGCAGATGAAAGAGTAAGGTAAAAACCCACCAGACAAAACAAAGGAAGAGGAAATAGGCAGTCTACCTGAAAAAGAATACAGAAAATTGATAGTAAAGATGATCCAAAATCTTGGAAATAGAATGGAGAATATGAAGAAACATTGAACAAGGACCTAAAAGGACTGAAGAGTAACAAGCAGTGATGAACAACACAATAAATGAAATTAAAACTTCTCCAGAAGGAACCAAGAACAGAATAACTGAGGCAGAAGAACGCATAAGTGACCTGGAAGATAAAATAGTGGAAATAATTACCACAGAGTGGAATAAAGAAAAAAAGAATGAAAAGAATTGAGGAGACCTCTGGGACAACATTAACTGCACCAACATTTGAACTACAAGGGTCCCAGAAGAAGAAGAGAAAAAGAAAGGGTCTGAGAAAATATTTGAAGAGACTATATTTGAAAACTTCCCTAACATGGGAAAGTAAATAGACAATCAAGTCCAGGAAGCACAGAGGGTCCCATACAGGATAAATCCAAGGAGAAACATGCCACGACACATATTAATCAAACTATCAAAAATTAAATACAAAGAAAAAATATGAAAAGCAAGGGAAAAACAACAAATAACATACAAGGGTATCCCCATAAGGTTAACAGCTGATCTTTCAGCAGAAACTCTGCAAGCTAGAAGGGAGTGGCAGGACATATTTAAAGTGATGAAAGGGAAAAACCTACAACCACCATCACTCTACCCAGCAAGGATCTCATTCAGATTCGACGGAGAAATTAAAACCTTTACAGACAAGCAAAAGCTAAGAGAATTCAGCACCACCAAATGAACTTTACAACAAATGCTAATGGAACTTCTCTTGGCAGGAAACACAAGAGAAGGGAAAGACTTACAAAAACAAACCCAAAACAATTAAGAAAATGGTAATAGAAATATATATATATATATATATATATATATATATATATATAGATAGATAGATAGATAGATAATTACCTTAAATGTAAATGGATTAAATGCTCCAACCAAAAGACATGGACTGGCTGAATGGATACAAAAACAAGACCCATATATATGCTGTCTACAAGAGACCCACTTCAGACCTTGGGACACATACAGATTGAAAGTGAGGGGATGGAAAAAGATATCCCATGCAAATGGAAATGAAAAGAAAGCTGGAGTAGCAATTCTCATATCAGATGAAATAGACCTTAAAATAAAGACTATTGCAAGAGACAAAGAAGGACATTATGTAATGATCAAGGGACAATCAAAGAAGAAGACATAACAATTGTAAATATTTGTACACCCAACATAGAAGAACCTCAGTATATACAGCAAATGCTAACAGCCATAAAAGGGGAAATCAACAGTAACACAATAATAGGGGTGTTTAACACCCCACTTTCACCAATGCACAGATCATCCAAAATGAAAGTAAATAAGGAAACACAAGCTTTAAATGACAAATGAAACAAGATGGACTGAATTGATATATATAGGACATTCCATCCGAAAAAAACTGAATACACTTTCTTCTCAAGTGCTTATGGAACATTATCCAGGATAGATCATATTTTGGGTCACAAGCCTCAGTAAATTTAAGAAAATTGGAATCATATCAAGTATCTTTTCCGACAACAACAGTATGAGATTAGATATCAATTACAGGAAAAAACTGTAAAAAATACAAACACAAGGAGGCTAAACAATACACTGCTAAATAACCAAGAGATGAAGAAATCAAAAAACACCTAGGAACAAATGACAATGAAAACACGACGACCCGAAACCTATGGGATGCAGCCAAAGTAGTTCTAAAAGGGAAGTTTATAGCAATACAATACTACCTCAAGAAACAAAAAAATCTCAAATAAATAACCTAACCTTACACATGAAGCAATTAGAGAAAGCGGAACAAAAACCCACCAAAGTTAGCAGAAGGAAAGAAATAAAGATGATATCAGAAATAAATTAAAAAGTAATGAAGAAAACAGTAGCAAAGATCAGTAAAACTAAAAGCTGGTTCTTTGAGAAGATAAACAAATTTAATAAACCATTAGCCAGACTTATCAAGAAAAAACGGGAGAAGACAAATCAACAGAATTAAACATGAAAAAGGAGAGGTAACACCTGACACTGCAGAAGTACAAAGGATTATGAGAGACTACTACAAGCAAGTATATGCCAATAAAATGGACAACCTGGAAGAAATGGAAACATTCTTAGAGAAGCACAACCTTCCAAGACTGAAACAGGAAGAAATAGAAAATATGAAGAGACCAATCACTGAAATTGAAACTGTGAGAAAACCATAATTCAAAAAGAGACATATACCAAAATGTTCATAGCAGCCCTATTTACAATAGCCCGGAGATGGAAACAACCTAAGTGTCCATCATCGGATGAATGGGTAAAGAAGATGTGGCTGGCACATATATACAATGGAATATTACTCAGCCATAAAAAGAAATGAAATTGAGCTATTTGTAATGAGGTGGATGGACCTAGAGTCTGTCATACAGAGTGAAGTAAGTCAGAAAGAGAAAGACAAATACTGTATGCTGACACATACATATGGAATTTAAGAAAAAAAAAGTCATGAAGAACATAGGGGTAAGACAGGAATAAAGACACAGACCTACTAGAGAATGGACTTGAGGATATGGGGAGGGGGAAGGGTAAGCTGTGACAAAGTGAAAGAGCGGCATGGACATATATACACTACCAAACGTAAGGTAGATAGCTAGTGGGAAGCAGCCGCATAGCACAGGAGGATCAGCTCGGTGCTTTGTGACCGCCTGGAGGGGTGGAATAGGGAGGGTGGGAGGGAGATGCAAAAGGGAAGGGATATGGGAACAGATGTATATGTATAACTGATTAAATTTGTTATAAAGCAAAAAAAATAAAAATAAAGAAAAAAAAATCTTCCAACAAACAAAAGCCCAGGACCAGATGGCTTCACAGGTGAATTCTATCAAACATTTAGAGAAGACCTAGCGCCTAGGCATCTCAAATTCTTCCCAAATATAGCAGATGCAGGAACACTCCCAAACTCATTCTATGAGGCCACCATCACCCTGATACCAAAACCAGATAAAGATGCCAGAAAAAAAGAAAACTACATACCAATATCACTGATGAACATAGATGTAAAACTCATCAACAAAATACTAGCAAACAGAATCCGACAGCATATTAAAATGATCATAAACCATGATCGAGTGGGATTTATCCCAGGAATGCAAGGATTCTTCAGTATACGCAAATCAATCAATGTGATACACCATGTTAACAAATCGAAGGATAAAAAGCATATGATCTTCTCAGTACATGCAGAAAAACCTTTTGACAAATTTCAACACCCATTTATGATAAAAACTCTCCAGGAATAGGCATAGAGGGAACTTTACCACAACATAATAAAGGCCATATATGACAAACACACAGCCAATATCATTCTCAATGGTGAAAAACTGAGGATATTTCATCTTTGGTCAGGAACAGGACAAGGTTGTTCACTCTGACCACTACTATTCAACATAGTTTTGGAAGTTTTAGCCATGGCAGTCAGAGAAGAAAAAGAAATAAAAGAATCCAAATCAGAAAAGAAGTAAAACTGTCACTGTCTGCAGATGACATGATACTATACATATAGAATCCTAAAAATGCTAACAGAAAACTTCTAGAGCTAATCAATGAATTCGGTAAAGTAGCAGGATACAAAATTAATGCAGAGAAATCTCTTGCATTCCTATACACTAATGATAAAAAATCTGAAAGGGAAATTAAGGAAACACTCCCATTTACCACTGCAACAAAAAGAATAAAATACGTTGGAATAAACCTATCTAAGGAGGCAAAAGACCTGTATGCAGAAAATTATAAGATGTTGATGAAGGAAATTAAAGATGATAAAAACAGATGGAGAGTGACACCATGTTCTTGGATTGGAAGAATCAACTGTGAAAATGACTCTACTACCCAAAGCAATCTACAGATTCAATGCAATCCCTATCAAACTACCAATAGCATTTTTCACAGAACCAGAACAAAAAATTTTCACAATTTGTATGGAAACCCCAAAGACCCCGAATAGCCAAAGCAATCTTGAGAAAGAAAAATGGAGCTGGAAGAATCAGTCTCCCTGACTTCAGACTATACTACAAAGCTACAGTAATCAAGACAGTATGGTACTGGCACAAAAACAGAAATATAGATCAGTGGAACAGGATAGAAAGCCCAGAGATAAACCCATGCACATATGGTCACCTTATCTTTGATAAAGGAGGCAGGAATGTACAGTGGAGAAAGGACAGTCTCTTCAATAAGTGGTGCTGGGAAAACTGGACAGGGACATGTAAAAGTATGAGATTAGATCACTCCCTAACACCATACACAAAAATAAGCTCAAAATGGATTAAAGACCTAAATGTAAGGCCAAGAAACTATCAAACTCTTAGAGGAAAACATAGGCAGAACGCTCTATGACATAAATCACAGCAAGATCCTTTTTGACCCACCTGCTAGGGAAATGGAAATAAAAACAAAAATAAACAAATGGGAACAAATGAAATTAAAATTTTTTTGCACAGCAAAGGAACCCGTAAGCAAGACGAAAAGACAACCCTCAGAATGGGAGAAAATATTTGCAAATGAAGCAACTGACAGAGGATCAGTATCTAAAGTACACAAGCAGCTCATGGGGCTCAGTATGAAAAAATCAAACAACCCAATCCAAAAATGGGCAGAAGACCTAAATAGATTCTTCTCCAAATAAGATATACAGATTGCCAACAAATGCATGAAAGGATGCTCAACATCACTAATCATCAGAGAAATCAAAATCACAGTGAGGTATCACCTCACGCCAGTCAGAATGACCATCATCAAAAAAGCTACAAACAATAAATGCTGGAGAGGGTGTGGAGAAAAGGGAACCCTCTTGCACTGTTGGTGGGAATGTAAATTGGTACAGCCATTATGGAGAACAGTATGGAGGTTCCTTAAAAACTAAAACTAGAACTACCATACGACCCAGCAATCCCACTACTAGGCATATACCCTGAGAAAACTGTAATTCAAATAGAGACGTGTACCACAATGTTCATTGCAGCACTATTTACAAGGCCAGGACATGGAATCAACCTAAATGTCCACTGACAGATGAATGGATAAAGAAGATGTGACACATATATACGATAGAATATTACTCATCCATAAAAAGAAACGAAATTGAGTTAATTTGTAGTGAGGTGGATGGACCTAGAGACTGTCATACAGAGTGAAGTAAGTCAGAAGGAGAAAGACAAATACCATATGCTAACAGATATATATGGAATCTGAAAAAAAATGGTCATGAAGAACCTAGGGGCAAGATGGGAATAAAGATGCAGACCTACTAGAGAATGGACTTGAGGACACAGGGAGGGGGAAGGGTAAGCTGGGACAAAGTGAGAGAGTGGCATGGACATATATACACTACCAAACGTAAAACAGATAGCTAGTGGGAAGCAGCCACATAGCACAGGGAGATCAGCTCAGTGCCTTGTGACCACCTAGAGGGGTGGGATAGGGAGGATAGGAGGGAGCTGTAAGAATAGGGAATATGGGGACATATATATACATATAACTGATTCACTTTGTTGTTCAGCAGAAACTAACAGCATTGTAAAGCAATTATACTCCAATAAAGATGTTAAAAAAATAAAGTCTGGACTATTAAAAAACAGTATCCTAATAAATTGAGATGCCTTCACAATGCAAAGTGATTCTGAAGGATGGATGTTGTACCCTGTCATATTGCAGTTATTAATGTTGACCTGAAGCGCATGTAAGGAAAGCAGTGTTTTCCCAGTGTCAACTCCTGCTGTCACCTGCAGTGCCTTAATGTTGAAGTCAAAGAAAACATGCGCTCCTGCTGCGTCTGCACCTGGCAGACTGGTCTCCCTCCTCTCCCTTTGCAGACATCTACATGCAGGCGTCTAAGACTTCATGCAGACAAAGATGTCATAAATAAACACATGTCACTACATGTTCTCTTTTAAACAGCCCTGTAAACAATGACCTTTTTCTGTTGTAATAATATGGAAAAAATTGAAGACAGTAGAAGTGATTTATATTTCTAGCATGAGGAAAGTAACTAGAGAAAAGGGTAGTTATTTCAAAATCTCACAACTCAAAGAAAAAATAATTTCCAAGTAAGAAAGGACATTTTTATTCTGCATTCAGATGTCTTAATATTGATAGGTATGGTTGGCTAAATGAAGTTCCTCTGAAGATATTCATGTCCTAGTTCCCAGAAGCTGTTAATGTTACCTTACATGGCAAAAGGTTCTTTGTTGATGTGATTAGTTAAGAATCTTGTGATGTGGAGATAATCCTGGGTTATCCAGGTAGGCCGCATTTAATCAACATTATCCTTATAAGAGGAAGTCAAGAAGGTCAGCCTGAGAAAGTTGGTGATGATGAAAGCAGAGATTGGAGGGATGCAGCCACAAATCAAGGAATGCCGGCAGCTTCTAGAGGCTGGAAGAGACAAGGAATGGATTTTCTCCCTTAGAGCCCTCAGAGGGAACCAGCCCTTCCTATACCTTGATTTCAGCTCTGTAGGTCTCACCTCAGAAGTCTGACTTTAAGAACTGCAAGAGAATGAATCACTCTTGTGTTAAGCCACTACAAGCATGGACATTTGTTACAATGGCAACAGGAAACTCGTATATTAAGTTGACATCTAAATGAAAGGAATAATGTAAAATTAAAGGAAAAGATTAAGATATGTCTATACAAATATTTGTCATTAGGAATTTGGGATTAATAGATGGACACTACTACATATAAAATAAAAAACAAGGACCTACTGTATAGCACAGGGAACTATATTCAATATCTTGTAATAAGCTGTAAGGGAAAAGAATCTGAAAAAGAATAGATATATCTATATGTAACTGAATCACTTTACTGTACACCTGGAACTGACACAACTTTGTAAATCAACTGTACTTCAATTTACAAAAATGGTTTAGTAACATTGAATTTAGCTTCTTTAGACCATAACAGTTAGTATTACTCCAAAAAAATTCTGTCTTTATTCTCCGTTTCCAACTTCTCCTATTCTCTGACTCCTCACCTGCAGAGCATTCATGCTTGAATCCCACAAAATGTGTTGAGGCTGCCTCTGCACCTGGCACACACCGAGCATCCTCCTCTCTCTCAGACGTGTCACGTGTAGGGATCTTCATTCAGACTTTAACTCCCATCACTCCACCAAACTAGCTCTTACCAATGTGGACAATAACTTCCACCTTTCAGATACCAACAACCACTTGTTCAGTTTCATTTGACTCGACTCAGCAGGATTTTATAGAGTTGATGACGTGATGACTCCTGCTTGAAACACTTTCTTTTCTTGGCTTCTAGGACATCCCCTCTTCCTCTTTCTCTTCTTTCTCACTCTTTGTTTTTGTTCATTCTTTGCTGCCTCACCTTTATCTCTCTGACCTGTATATAGTGGAATTCTCCAGAGCTCAGTCCTTAGACTGCTTTTCTTTTCTATCCATACTAATTCCCTAGATGATCTCATTTAATCCTTCTTATTTAAACATATTTTTGTTGAAGAATTCCTATTTTATATCTCGGGCAACAGTACTACCTTGAACTCCAGACTCCCATGTTCATCTGCCTATTCAAAATCTCCACTTGAATGTTGTGAAAGATTATATCTTACAGAACTAGGAACAAGCAGTATTTCCAATCTCACACACTCTACTGGAACCTTGCCACTCCCTCTTCCAGAGGTGGTGTCTATTTCTTCTCCACTTAAATATGCATAGGCCTTTGGGATTGCCTCCATGATAGAACGTGGCCTAATTGACACTGTGTAACTTCCAAAGCTGGGTCATAAAAGGCAATCCATGACTTGCCTTTGTGTCTCTCTTTATGATTGTCCATGAAACCCAACCACCATGTTGTGAGGAAGCCTATGCCACATGAAGAGGTCACCTGCTAGTGCTCTAGCCAATACTCACAGGCAAGATTCCTGTTGACAGTATATAAGTATCAGACATGTGAATAAGTGAAGTTTTAGATCACTCTAGCCCCCCAACTTGAGCCACCCCAGTTAACACAGTGGAACAGAGATCGACTGTCCCCATTAAGCCATACCAAATCGCAGACTTTTGAGCAAAACGAATGCTATTATTGTTTCTGTTCTAAGCCACTAAGTGATGGGTGGTTTGTTGCCTAAAAGTAGAGAAGTGAAACAAACAGGTCTTAAGCAGCTCAAACCTAATTTGCATCAAACAGACTTCTTATTTTACCTTCCATCCCACATACCTGGCTTTCCATAATCTTCCCCATCTTAGTGGTAGCTCCATCCTTGTAGCCACTCAGGCCAACATCAATGGAGTCGCTCTTGATTCCACTTTCACATCCCACACCCAAACTGCAAGCAAAACATGTTAGCATTTCCTTCTAAATCTATCCAATATTCAATCCCTTCTCATTACCTCCACTGATAGCAAATTGTCCAAATCACCATCATCTCTCATCTCAGCTTTGCAACTGCTTTCACCTTTGTCCCCAGATAGTCTCTTCTCAACACAGAAAAAAGTGATCATTTAGAAAGTTAGGTCATATCCTGTCACTGCTCTATTCAAAACTGTCCAGTGGCTCCACACTTCACTGGCAGTAACAGGTACAGTCCCACCTGTAATGAACAACGTCCTGCACGATCTACAATTCCCTCACTCTCATCTACTCCCCTGATCTCATCTTACACTCTGCTTCCCCTCCATCACTCTGCCTCACCACACAGACCTGGTTGATGTCCTTTGAACACTCTAGGAATGGTCCTTCCTCAGGGCTTTTGTATATGATCTTTCCTCGACTTGGAAAACTCTTGATTTTAAGTCTCTGCACATTTATTATTGTTTCAGTGGCAACCATACAGAAAATAACATTTCCTCATCCCCTCCCCAGTGCTCTCTAGATTCACATTACTCTGCTTTAGTTTTCTCTGGAGCACATAAACATATGTTTTGCTTATTCATTTACATTCGCTCCCCCCTTCCCCACCAGGATATATGCTCCACAATAAAAGGACTTTGTATTATTTGGTACTCTATTCCTAGAGCTTTGGATTAGTGCCCAGCACATTAGTAAGTACTCAACAAGTATTTGCTAAATGAACAAAAAGAGAAATGTACTATGCATTTGTGTGTGTGAAACGCAGTTTTCAAAATTATTTAAATCTAATAATAACCCTATGAAGGTGATGATGTTATTGCCATTTTATAGAAGTGAAAACTCAAGAGGAAAAATGAGTACTGAAAAATGTAGTTGAGTGGATACTGCCCAGAAAAAGCGTTCAGATGGCGTGAGTGCTAGTCTCTGCCCCATCAATCACCACTTACATGCTGCTTGCCAAGTAAAGTCAACCTTTTAGAATCTGTAACCTCATTGGTAATCTGACCATAAAGCCTTTCCTGTCTACATACTATTTTGTGAGGAGCAAATTGAATAATAGATGCTTTAAAGTTTTCCCAATTTCAATAGCAGTGTATAAATGTACGTGCCATTATTATTCTCAAAACATAACAAAGACATATCTTTACACAAATGAACACTCTACCATTTTTGGACCTTCTCCCACTCCTTCTCCCATCTCTCTTCCATGGTGTTCATGATCTATCCCTGCCTACTTGTTTTCCTATCTCCAAAGTGCAAATCCTTCCTTCAAGCACAATTTTTAATCGAGTCCTCCCTGACCATCAATTTCTCTGCCCTCTGAATGAATAGTCTGTGCTCTGTAGGATGTGGGTAATTAAAATAACACCAGTTGCCAAATATATCTCCCTAATGCCAGTCACCTATCATTACCTGGTGATTTATATTTTAATTACCTTATCTTAGATTGTCAGTCCAATGGGGAGATATTTTTTTTTCAGCTCCTTTGTGTAGGAAAGGTCCTAGGACTCTTTTTGCGATTTAGTAAAGATTAAATCATAATAAGACTCTTCCTGATGTCCATAGTATTAGAAGAAGTACTTCAATATACTGATGTGAAAACCACAGAAAAATATAAAACTCCTGCCCTGAAAAGCTAGTAGAGTTTTGCTGAGGTTCAAAGGCTCTAATGCAGTTGAAATTACTGTGAAAACTTTATAATCCATTTTAAATGTAAATGGAAATAATAATAATAACAATAGTGAAATGTGTTCATAGTCACTACATATTCATGTTTAACCAGGAAAAGATTGTCAAAAAAGTTAAAGGAATTTTGTTTCCCTTTTAGGGAAAGGGAGATCATTCTTTTAGGGAGATCATTCTTTTGATATGTCCTGAGACACATCTATATTTCAGTTGCTAAGCCTAGACTGATGAGGACTCTGCTAGAAGCCACAGTTTATTTCAAGATTTTTTTCAAACTGAGATAGCCTGAGGGATACTGAACAGTGTTAATAGATACACTTTCTTCATCTTTTATGGAATAAAGAATCTGCTTGATATAAAACTTCAATCACAAAACCTTCAGGCTGGAATAGCCCTCTAGAGACAGTTCAGCCCATTACCCTACTTGGCAGGAGAATTTCAGTTCAGACTGTGCCTAAACAAAGAACAGTCAGGTGGTCTGGGCCATTGAAAAAGCATGTTACATATAATTGTGCGATAAATCAGAATATATCAATGAGATGGTAGAGAAATATACTGGAAGCGATTCACTCAGTGCTCAAGCATCAGAGTTAAGGCCTTCTTGACTATCTTTGGAATTCTGTCACAAACACTGTTGGGAGTTGTCACCCTCAGAAGTTATCTTTTAGAACTTGGACTCTAGAGTTAGACTTCCTGGTTTGCAATCATGGCTATTCCACTTAGTAGCTGTGACTTTGAGCAAGGTATTTAACTTCTCTAAACCTCACTTCCTCCACCTTTAAAATGTGGATATTACCATATCTACCTAATAAGATTGTTGTCAGGATCGAAAGAGTTAATATATTTGAAGTGCTTAGCAAATATTTAGTAGGTGATCAAAAGTATATGTTGAATAAATAAGTGAATAAAATATGTGTTGTTTCCTTTGTGGTTTTTTGTTAGTTTTTAATAGAAAAACAAAAAGAGTCTGATACAAGCTCCCTTATACTTGTTACCTGGTGCAAGTATTTAACGAGGGCCTATACCTAGAAGTGGAATTGTGGGGCTATATGTTATGTTTATCTGCCCCTTTACCAGATAATGTCAAAATGTTTTCCAACATTGTTGTTGTACTAATCTAAATCCCTATTAGTAATGCATGAGTTTGCCTTGCATCACATCTTGTCATTTTTAATTTTTAGGTTTGGAAAGGTGTCTTATTGTGGTTTTTAATTTGCATTTTTCAATGGCTAATGTTGATTTGAACACTTTATAAAAAATGTTTACTGTGAAACATTCTGTGAATGTTCCCAAAATATGTAAAACATAGCATATTAATGCAATGGAATATTATATAGCAGTAAAAATAACAGCTATATATATATATATATATATAAATCTTTAATATTTAGTGGAAAAATAAAGTCCAGAAAAGTGTATACAATTCTATTTTATTTAACAGATCAGGCAAAACCAATCAGCATATATGTTTTCGGAGTAGGTATCACATATACATTCACACCATAAAGTTAGCAAGGGAGTGCTTAATGCAAACTCAGGACAGTGGTTACTTCTGGATTGGAAGGAAAAAAATATGCAATTGAGAACGGATACACAAGGGTTTCAAATGTGCTGCTAATGTGCTATTTCTTAGGCTTAAAAGTGAGTACATAAATATCCATGTATTCAAGTTATTTTTTTATTAATTTATATTTAATGGTAGTATAATTGCTTTACAATGTTGTGTTAGTTTCTGCTGTACAGTGAAGTGAATCAGCTATATGTATACATACATCCCCTCCCTCGTGGATGCCCCATCCCACCCACCTAGGTCATCACAGAGCATCAAGCTGAGCTCCCTGTGCTATACAGCAGGTTTCCACTAGCTATCTAATTTACACATGGTAGTGTCTTTATGTCGAACCTAATCTCCCAATTCGTCCCGCCCTTCCCTTACCCCACTGTGTCCACATGTCCGTTCTCTATGTCTGTGTTTCTATTCCTGCCATGCAAATAGGTATATCTGTACCATTTTTCTAGATTCCACATATATGTGTTAATGTATGATATTTGTTTTTCTCGTTCTGACTTACTTCACTCTGTATGACAGACTCTAGGTCCATCCACTTCACTACAAATAACTCAATTTCGTTTCTTTGTATGGCTGAGTAATATTCCATTGTATGTATGTGCCACATCTTCTTTATCAATGAACATTTAGGTTGTTTCCATGTGCTGGCTATTATAAATAGTGCTGCAATGAATATTGGGGTACATGTGTCTTTTTTTTAAACATCTTTATTGGAGTATAATTGCTTTACAATGGTGTGTTAGTTTCTGCTTTATAACAAAGTGAATCAGTTATACATACACATATGTCCCCATATCTCTTCCCTCTTGCATCTCCCTCCCTCCCACCCTCCCTATCCGACCCTTCAAGGTGGTCACAAAGCACCGAGCTGATCTCCCTGTGCTATGTGGCTGTTTCTCACTAGCTATCTATTTTACATTTGGTAGTGTATATATGTCCATGCCACTCTCTCACTTTGTCCCAGCTTACCCTTCCCCCTCCCCGTATCCTCAAGTCCATTCTCTAGGAGGTTTGTGTCTTTATTCCCGTCGTGCCCCTAGGTTCTTCATTAACATTTTTTATTCCATATATATGTGTTAGCGTACGGTATTTCTTTTTCTCTTTCTGACTTACTTCACTCTGTATGACAGACTCTAGTTCATCCACCTCACTACAAATAACTCAATTTCGTTTCTTTTTTCTTTTTAACATCTTTATTGGAGTATAATTGCTTTACAATGGTGTGTTAGTTTCTGCTTTATAACAAAGTGAATCAGTTATACATACACATATGTCCCCATATCTCTTCCCTCTTGCATCTCCCTCCCTCCCACCCTCCCTATCCGACCCTTCAAGGTGGTCACAAAGCACCGAGCTGATCTCCCTGTGCTATGTGGCTGTTTCTCACTAGCTATCTATTTTACGTTTGGTAGTGTATATATGTCCATGCCACTCTCTCACTTTGTCCCAGCTTACCCTTCCGCCTCCCCATATCCTCAAGTCCTTTTTCTACTAGGTCTGTGTCTTTATTCACGTCTTACCCCTAGGTACTTCATGACCTTTTATTTTTTTCTTAGATTCCATATATATGTGTTAGCATATGGTATTTGTTTTTCTCTTTCTGGCTTACTTCACTCTGTATGACAGACTCTACGTCCAGCCACCTCACTACAAATAACTCAATTTCATTTCTTTTTATGGCTGAGTAATATTCCACTGTATATATGTTCCACATCTTCTTTATCCATTCATCTCTTGATGGACACTTAGGTTGCTTCCATGTCCTAGCTATTGTAAACAGAGCTTCAGTTAAAATTTTGGTACATGACTCTTTTTGAATTATGGTTTTCTCAGGGTATATGCCCAGTAGTGGGATTGCTGGGTCATATCGTAGTTCTATTCATTTCTTTTTATGGCTGAGTAATATTCCATTGTATATATGTGCCCCATCTTCTTTATCCATTCATCTTTTGATGGACACTTAGGTTGCTTACATGTCCTGGCTATTGTAAATAGAGCTACAATAAACATGTGGTACATGACTCTTTTGAATTATGATTTTCTCACCTATAATCTCAGATATTTTCTCAGTCCCTTTCTTTTTCTCTTCTTCTTCTGGGACCCTTATAATTCGAATGTTGGTGCATTTAATGTTGTCACAGAGTTCTCTGAGACTGTCCTCTGTTCTTTTCATTCTTTCTTCTGTATTCTGCTCCGCAGTAGTCATTTCCACTATTTTATCTTCCAGATCACTTATCCGTTCTTCTGCCTCAGTTATTCTGCTCTTGGTCCCTTCTAGAGAATTTTTAGTTTCATTTATTGTGTTGTCCATCACTGTTTGTTTGCTCTTTAGTTCCTCTATGTCCTTGTTAAACGTTTCTTGTATTTTCTCCATTCTATTTCCAAGATTTTGGGTCATCTTTACTATCATTATTCTGAATTATTTTTCAGGTCCACAGCCTATTTCCTCTCCATTTTTCAGGTCTTTTGGTTTTTACCTTTCTCCTTCATCTGCTGTGTGTTTCTCTGTCTTCTCATTTTGCTTAACTTACTGTGTTTGGGGTCTCCTTTTCGCAGGCTGCAGGTTCATAGTTCCCCTTGTTTTTGGTGTCTGGCCCCAGTGGCTAAGGTTGGTGCAGTGAGTTGTGTAGGCTTCCTGGTGGAGTGGACTACTAGTGCCTGTGTTCTGGTGGATGAGGCTGGATCATGTGTTTCTGGTGGGCAGGTCCATGTCTTGTTGTGTGTTTTGGGGTGTCTGTGGCCTTATTATGATTTTAGGCAGCCTCTCTGCTAATGGATGGGGTTGTGTTCCTGTCTTGCTAGTTGTTCGGCATAGGGTGTCCATCACTGTAGCTTGTTTGTCGTTGAGTGGAGCTCGGTCTTGGCGTTGAGATGGAGATCTCTGGGAGATATTTGCCATTTGATATGACATGGAGCTGGGAGGTCTCTTGTGGATCAGTATCATGAACTTGGCTCTCCCACCTCAGAGGCACAACCCTGACGCCTGGCTGGAGCACCAAGAGCCTGTCATCCACATGGCTCAGAATAAAAGGAAGACAAAAATGGAAGAAAGAAAGAAGATAAAATAAAATAAAATAAAATAAAGTAAAATAAAAATAAAGTTCTTAAAATAAAAAAATTATTAAAATAATGTTTTTTTAAAATAATAAAAAAGAAAGAAAGAAAGAGGAGAGCAACCAAATCAAAAAAGAAATCGACCAATGATAACGAGTGCTAAAAACTGTACTTAAAAAAAAGGACAGACAGAACCATAGGACAAATTGTAAAAGCAAAGCTATACAGACAAAATCATACACAGAAGCGTACGCATACACAGTCACAAAAAAGGAAAAAGTATATATATCGTTGCTCCCAAAGTCCACCTCCTCAATTTGGGATGATTCGTTGTCTATTCATGGATTCCACAGATGCAGGGTACATCATGTTGATTGTGGAGATTTAATCCGCTGCTCCTGAGTCTGCTGGAAGAGATTTCCCTTAATCTTCTTTGTTTGCACAGCTCCTGGGGTTCAGCTTTGGATTTGGCCCCGCCTCGGCGTGTAGGTTGCCTGAGGGCGTCTGTTCTTCGCTCAGACAGGATGGGGTTAAAGGAGCCGCTGATTCAGGGGCTCTGGCTCACTCAGGCCAGGGGGAGGGAGGGGTACAGAGGCGGGGCGAGGCTGCGGTTGCAGAGGCTGTCGTGACGTTGCACCAGCCTGAGGTGCACTGTGCCTTCTCCCGGGTAAGTTGTCCCTGGATCCCGGGACCCTGGCAGTGGCGGGCTGCACAGGCTCCCGGAAGGGAGGTGTGGAGAGTGACCTGTGTTCACCCAGAGGCTTCCTGGTGGCGGCAGCAGCAGCCTTAGTGTCTCATGCCCGTCTCTGGGGTCTGCGCTGATAGCCGTGGCTCACCCCCATCTCTGGAGCTCCTTTTAGCAGTGCTCTTAATCCCCTCTCCTTGTGCACCAGGAAACAAAGAGGGAAGAAAAAGTCTCTTGCCTGTTCGGCAGCTCCAGACTTTTCCCGGACCTCCCTCCCAGCCACCTGTGGCGCACTAGCCCGTTTAGGCTGTGTTCACGCCATCAACCCCAGTCCTCTCCCTGGGATCTAAGCTCCGAAGCCCGAGCTCAGCTCCCAGCCCCCGCCCGTCCCGGCAGGTGAGCAGACAAGCCTCTCGGGCTGGTGAGTGCCGGTCGGCACTGATCCTCTGTGCGGGAATCTCTCCACTTTGCCCTCTGCACCCCTGTTGCTGTGCTCTCCTCCGCGGCTCTGAAGCTTCCCCCCTCTGCCACCCTCTGTCTCCACCGGTGAAGGGGCTTCCTAGTGTGTGGAAACCTTTCCTCCTTCACGGCTCCCTCCCACTGGTGCAGGTCCCGTTCCTATTCTTTTGTCTCTGCTTTTTCTTTTTTCTTTTGCCCTACCCAGCTACGTGGGGAGTTTCTTGCCTTTTGGGAGGTCCGAGGTCTTCTGCCAGCATTCAGTGGGTGTTCTATAGGAGCAGTTCCACGTGTAGGTGTATTTCTGATGTATCTGTGAGGAGGAAGTTGATCTCCACGTCTTACTCTTCAGCCATCTTGAAGCTCCCCCCTCCATGTGTCTTTTTGGATTATGGTTTTCTCTGTGTATATGCCCAGTAGTGGGATTGCTGAGTCATATGGTAGTTCTACTTCTAGTTTTTAAAGGAACCTCCATATGTTTTCCACAGTGGCTGTATCAATTTACATACTCACTGACAGTGCAAGAGGGTTCCCTTTTCTCTACACCCTCTCCAGCACTTACTGTTTGTAGATTTTTTGTGTGTGTATGGTATGCGGGCCTCTCACTGTTGTGGCCTCTCCCATTGTGGAGCATAGGCTCCGGACGCGCAGGCTCAGCGGCCATGGCTCACGGGCCCAGCCGCTCCGCAGCATGTGGGGTCTTCCTGGACCGGGGCATGAACCCGCACCCCCTGCATCCGCAGGCGGACTCTCAACCACTGCGCCACCAGGGAAGCCCTATTTGTAGATTTTTTGATGATGGCCATTCTCACTGGTTTGAGGTGATTACTCACTGTAGTTTTGATTCGCATTTCTTTAATAATTCATGTTGTTGACCATCTTTTCATGTGTCTCTTGCTCATATGTATGTTTTGTTTGCTGAAATGTCTGTTTAGGTCTTCTGCCCATTTTTAGATTGGGTTGTTTTTTTTTTTTTTTGTTATTGAGCTGCATGAGCTGTTTATGTAATTTGGAGATTAATCCTTTGACAGTTGCTTTGTTTGCAAATATTTTCTCCCATTCTGTAGTTTATCCTTTTGTATTGTTTATGGTTTCCTCTGCTGTTCAAAAGCTTTTAAGTTTCATTAGGTCCCATTTATTTATTTTTGTTTTTATTTCCATTTCTCTAGGAGGTGGGTCAAAAAGGATCTTGCAGTGATTTATGGCCTAGAGTGTTCTGCCTATGTTTTCCCCTAAGAGTTTGATAATGTCTGGCCTTACATTTTGGTGTTTAATCCATTTTGAGTTTATTTTGTGTGTGGTGTATGGTGGAAATGTTCTAATTTCATTCTTTTACTTGTAGCTGTCTATTTTCCCCAGCACCATTTATTGAAGAGACTTTCTTTTCTCCACTGTATATTCTTAGCTCCTATGTCATAGATTAGGTGACCATAGGTGTGTGGGTTTATCTCTGGGCTTTCTATCCTTTACCATTGATATATATTTCTGTTTTTTCGCCATTACCATACTCTCTTCATTACTGTAGCTTTGTAGTAATTTTTTTTTTTTTGGCTGCAGTGGTTGTTAGCTGCAGCCCATGGGAACTTTTGTTGTGGCATGCAGGCTTCTCTCTAGTTGTGGTGTGAGGGTTTTCTCTCACTAGTTGTGGTGCGTGGGTTTTCTCTCTCTAATTGTGCTGTGTTGGCTCCAGGGCACATGGACTCTTTAGTGGTTGTGCATGGGTTTAGTTGCCCTGCTACATGTGTCACCTTAGTTCCCCCACCAGGGATCTAACCCACGTCCCCTGCATTGGAAAGCAGGTTCTCTACCACTGGACCACCAGGGAAGTCCCACCTTGTAGTATAGTCTGAAGTCAGGGAGGCTGATTCCTCCAGATCTGTTTTTCTTTCTCAAGATTGCTTTGGCTATTCGGGGTCTTTTGTGTTTCCATGCAAATTGTAAAGTTTTTTGTTCTAATTCTGTGGAAAATGTCATTGGTAATTTGATAGGGATTGCATTGAACCTGTGGATTGCTTTAGGTAGTATAGTCATTTTCACATTGTTGATTCTTCCAGTCCCAGAGCATGGTATGTCTCTCCATCTTTTTGTGTCTTTGATGTCTTTCATCTGTTTTATAGTTTTCTGAGAACAGGTTTTTTTCCTCCTTAGGTGGGTTTATTCCTAGGTATTTTATTCTTTTTTGGGGGATGATAAATGGGATTGTTTCCTTAATTTCTCTTTCTGATCTTTCGTTGTTAGTGTATAGGAATGCAAGAGATTTCTCTGCATTAATTTTGTATCCTGCAACCGTACCAAATTCATTGATTCACTCTAGTAGTTTTCTGGTGGCATCTTTAGGATTTTCTATGTATAGTATCATGTCATCTGCAAACAGTGACGGTTTTACTTCTTCTTTTCCAATTTGTATTCCTTTTATTTCTTTTTCTTCTCTGATTGCTGTGGCTAAGACTTCCAATACTATGTTGAAAGTAGTGGTGAGAGTGGACAACCTTGTCTTGTTCCTGATCTTAGAGGAAATGCTTTCAGTTTTTCACCATTGAGAATGATGCTTGCTGTGGATTTGTCATATATGGCCATTACTATGTTGAGGTAGTTTCCCTCTATGCCCACTTTCTGGAGAGTTTTTATCATAAATCGGTGTTGAATTTTGTCAAAAGCTTTTTCTGCATCTATTGAGATGATCATATGGTTTTTATTCTTCAGTTTGTTAATGTCCATGTATTCAAGTTATTTTTAAACTGCATATATGCTATATGTACCTCTTATGTCCTTGATAAGTTCATAAATAAAAAATAATGAAAGTATTCAAGAATGGATCAAAATATGTGGCAAATATCTGACTTGTTTTGAGTAGTGTTGGGATATTGACTGGATATTAAAACAAAACCAATATATATCTTTGCCTCATTCAAAATACCAAAATAAGATGACTTACACCTCAAATCATAAGGTTATAACTTTCAAGTTATTAGATTTAGATTTTTCATGCTCCCAAAATCCAAATAGTGCAAGAGGGAATCAGTAGGTATTGATGCATTTAAGGTCAAGATAGACAAGCTTGCTATTTTAAAAGGCAACATGGTGTATGTGCCAAAGAGCAGCCTGGCCTGTTATTTTGTAGAAATAGGAAGTCATGCTTTATGAAGAGGAAATGTACTAGTACCTAAAGCAGCTCAGCTGTATATGCTGGCATTAAGTGTGCAATGTATTTTAAACTTAGAATCATTCTGCTGCACTGGATTCTTTCTTACCACCCAAATAAAGGTAACAAATGAAAAATAGCTAGCTATACAGACTGACTACTGAGATCCTGTCTCTCTTAACCAGACCAAAGAATAACAAATAAAACCTCTTTCTGGTTTTTTATTTTAAATGTTTAATCTTAAGGAATTGTGCGTTTTCATATAACTAGATAGGATAACCTATTAATTTAAGGCAATAGGTGGAAATCTAGGTAAGTTTGTGTGTAATTATCTGAGTTAGCATATGCAACTGTAAGGTGTATTATCCTATGTATGTAGTATTTCCATGAATTATATACGTGCACTGAGAGCAAGGCATATCTCTTATCCAAGGCTCTTTTTATAAGGGAAATGTATTATATATACCTTTGTATGACTCAGCGTAAAGGAAATATTTTCCTAGACTTGAAGCAAGAGACAGTGCTTGAGGTCATAGGAAATGTGAACTTGTTGATTGTACATATGACATGTCAACATGCTCATAACCTTCAACTTCTACTAAAACAACTATTCTCTAGTCATTCTTTACATTTTCCAAATGTCTTCTGATTAATCTAGAAATTTCAGAATTCTTTTCAAAGTCAGTATTGGACTTTATTTATCACATGCAATACAAGTTTGAAATGTTCCCTCATGGGCTCATTAAATTCATCTTCAACTGCTTTCTGAATCTTTTTGTTGAAATATGTACAACATTTCAAAGTAAAGTCAAACTAGCAGAAATAGCAAAGTATAGAGTAGTAGTGAAGTCCAGTTTTCTATAATTCAGTGAAGGTCAAACCTTGTCTTCTTTCAAGAAAACTCTGTGACTTTATAAATGTGGTGACATAATGCAAGACAGTCAATCATTCCAGGAATGTCCAGCACTGGGATTTTCTAGACAGGAACTGGGCAGTTTCCTCAGTACAATTTCTGAGGGAGATTGATCATTTGAAGTGGTAAGAATATTGGTCACTTGTAAGAATGGAAAATGTTTCAATTCTCCAATTTCACACAAGATTATATGCTATTGACTGATATGAAAAGTGGTATGGATTAGACCAAGGGTCAACAAACTTTTTCTGTAAGGTCTAGATGATAAATCTGTCCAGCTTTGTGAGCTATAACATCTTTGTCCCAACTATTTAACTCCATCAGTATAGCACGAAAACAGCCATAGAAAATATGTAAATGACAGATGTGGCTGCGGTTCAATAAAACTGTATTTAATAAAACAGGTGGCAGGCCAGATTTGGCCCATGTACCATGACGTGCCAACCCCTGGACTAACCCATAATAGTAGAAAAAATCCAAACTCAGGGTATTCAGACTCAGGAGAAGATAGAATTCAATAAAAATGACAGGAGTAAAAATCATTAATGATTGTGGCCAGGTATCATGAGTGGAAAAGAAGCATTTTTACAAATCTGCACAATTCCCACTCTTACATATGGAATTCAAGCCCCCAACTAGGTACAATGTAAAAATAATTGTAATCTATTATTTATGATGCATGAGGAATGGAAAATAGGCTCTAAAATCCTGGGTCAAAGGTGGCAGCCATATGAATATGTACTGTGTATTACTAAGTGTTCATAGTAAATAGCTGTAGAGATTGAGAGGCCCCCAGTCAAAACAAAGAACAGAAAAGACTGAGGCTAATTAAATCATAAAGAAAAGTAAAAATTATGCAGAGACTCCTTATGTTGTGGTAAACCTATTCCACTAAAATTTAGAAAAAGAGTTTCAACACATGGATGGCTCATCCTTTATAATAGGCTCTATTTAGAGAGATAAACCATGATCCTTATAATACCCTTTGTTATTTGTGAAAAATTCACATTTCAAAGCACACAAGGGGACCTCAGGGGGTTGTATTGTTCAGCCTTTTATCTACAGGCAGGATTAATTGGGGTAATAGCTAGCATGTATCTAGTGCCTACTGTGTGCCAGGCATTTTCCACATAATATCTCTCCAATCCTCAAATCTTTTGAATCACAACTCTGCTGCTTACTACCTTTGTGACCCTGGTCAATGAAATCAATCTCTCTGGACTTCTTTTTCTGAATGGGATCCTATGGAGTCAGCCAGTCCCCACGCTCTAGAAGTCTGGGTAAAGAGGCTGGAGAAAAAAACATGTCATTTCCTTTTGAAAAGTTATTTTCAGGGACTTAGAAACTATATTAACAAAGAATAAAATAGGGAAATATGCTAAAGCTGGAAAACCTGTTGAAATGGTGTACAAAAGTTGCCCTTAAATATATGCCTGAATTGGAATGCCATGTGACCTAGGGTCGGTCTTGGAGACCTGTCACCGTTTGCCTACAATGGCTACCAGCGAGGGTGGGGAGAAAGAAAAAAGAAGATAAATAGTATTTTCTTCCTCCTATGCTTGGCATAACAAGCTGTAGAAGTGCAAGGGCCATGTTATCTCACATAACCTTTAAAATCTTTCACTGTCTTCTCTGGGCTTAAGTGTTCAGGATATGCTAATGGGTGCCATTCAAGGACTCAGCTCCTTCGATATTTCTTCTCTAACATCACCCAAGTATCACGTTTACTTTGTATTCTCCTCTCCTCTCACCTATAATGAGGAGTGTGTGAACTGTACCACAGCATTGAACGTGATTATTTACCACTTAGATATTTGCTCTAGTTTCATGTACTACTAATTTCATATCCCTGGCATTATTTTCCCACAAGATAGGGACCGTGACTTCTGCTTCTGCTGGGTTCCCAGTGCTTGACTCTCTGCTTGGCAAAAAGTTGGTATTCAAGTGAAGCTTTCATTATGTCCTTCATGTGTTCTATGTCAGACATTGTGTTAGGTGCTAGGAACATAGTGTGGTGCAGAAATAGACATAATTTTTCCTGTCATGGATAGTCCTTACTTTCTAGCAGGGAGATGGGCATTAAATAATCACACAGATGAATTTAAAATTGCAGTGTGACAAGTGTTGTGAGGTAGGGATGTTAAGTACAGAAGATAATATGTCCCTTATCTTCAGGAGCTTCTAGTCTAAGTCATGTCAACAGACAATCACAAGACAGTGATAAGTGGAGTGTTGAGGAAAGCATGGGGTGCTGCAGGGTGCCAGAGGGAAGGCACCAAACACGCTGGTGGCCAGGGAAGACTGTCAGAGAAAGGAATGCTTTAGATGACTTTGGAAAATATGAGCAGAAATAAACTACATGGAGTTGGAGAAAGGAATTTCAGGCAGAGAGGAGAGCATGGGCAAAGGGTTGGAGATCAGAAATCACATGACTCGTGGCAGGGGTGGGGGGGAGATGCAATCATTTCAAAGTTGTGAGTGAATGACCTGGAAGGATGGAGCTGAGAAAAGATGCTGCTGGAGAGAAAGAGAACAGACTGGGGGTCAGGGGGAGCTCCCTCTATATCCTGAGGTTCTGCAGAGAAAGAGGAAATTGTAAAGACTTTAAAACAAATGAGTTATGATCAGTTTTGACTGTTTAGGTAAATGATGATGGCAACTTTATGAAAGTTGAATTTAATGTAAGAAATGCTTAAAGTGGAAAGATCTGTGAAGAAGCAGTTGCAGTGTCCTAGACAGAAGACAATGAGGGCTGCTCAAGTGGCAAACACAGTAGAAATATAGAAGCTGTGCAATATGACAACACAAACTACTGAGGTCAAATGTACAGGATTTTGTGATTGATTGCTTGAGTGACATGGAGGATGAGGTGGGGGAGAGAAGGGGTGAGAGAGAAGGGGAGTGAGAGGGGAAGAGACAGAGAGAGACGGGGAGAGAGAGAGAGATGGGGAGAGAGACAGAGAGAGGGAGAGGAGGGGGAGAGGAGGGGAAAGGAGAGAGAAAGAAGGAAGGGAGAGGGGTAAGGGTAAGGGAAAGTAGGGGTGAGAGTTCAGGAACGTTGGATGAGGTTCCAGAAGAGGTATAATGTAGCAGATAAAAGCTCAGGCTTTGAAAAGAGACCACCTTGATTTACAGTCCAGCTGTGCCAATTATTTTATGTGTGAACTTGGGTAAGACATTTAATGTTCCTTTGCCTCAGTTTCCTTGTCTGTAAAAGAGAGATAATACTATCTACCCTCATAGGCTTGCTATTGAGACTGAATGAGTTAATGAATATAAAATTCTCAGAACTGTGGCTCTCAATAAGTACTATATAAATGTTAACTTATTATTCCTTTAGGAGAGAAAATGTGCTTGTTCAGGTTTGAGTATGCTGAGATTTAGATGCCTGTGGGATATCCATGTGACAATGACCAGATATGTTTTTGCTCACCACTATATCCCTCCATTCCTAGCAAAGTGCCTGATTCATAGTAAGCACTTAAGCTATATAATTTCAGACAAATAGATAAATGAATGAATGCATAAGATATATAACAGGCAGTTAGATATACATCTGAAACCCATGGAAAATCTAGGGATGGAGGTAATAGATGTGGTATTGTGCACTGTGGGTCAGGCTGAGACTTCCAAGGAAATTCCTGTAGGATGAGGAAAGCACAAGACAAAGGATGGAACCCTACATGTCTTATTTCAAGCTGCTATAATGAAGTACCATAGACTAAGTGATTTATAAACAACAGACATTTCTCACAGTTCTGGAGGCTAAAGTCAGACATTAGGGCACCAGTATGGTCAGGTCCTGGTGAGGGACCTCTTCCAGGTTGCAGACTGCTGACTTTACATTATCTTCACATGGCAGAAAGAGTGAGAGAGCTCTCTGGGGTCCCTCTTATAAGGGCACTAATCCCATCATGAGGGTTCCACCCTCATGACCTAATCACCTTCCACATACCCTTACCTCCTAATACCATCACATTGGCGGTGGGGGGTGTATAATTTCAACATATGAATTTTGGGGGAACACAAAGTTTCAGTCCATACACTATGAGACAGTAGCATTTATGGGTCAGAGAGAACAGGAGAAAAGGAGAATAGAGGATCAATAAAAATCAGGTAAAAAACAGGTTAGTGTGGTATCCAGAAGATAAAAGAAAGTTTCTGTGCTAAAGAGATCCACAATGTCAATGTCAAGTGCTGCAACGTCTTTTAGTATGTTAGACTGTAAATTTTCGAGCCATATTTTGCCACCCCACCTAGCAGATTTGATCCCAATCTCCTCTATGCTATGTCTACATATCATACATAGGCTTACTCCTTCCACGTAAACTGCATGTGTGTCTAACTTCCTTCACTAGATTTTGAGCGACTTGAAGGATCATCTCTTGTTTTATTCACCTGTATGTCCTTGGTATCAAGCACAGTGCTTGGAATATAATAGAGAGCTGGTTGAAAGCATCTTAAATGAATTATGTTCACTTTATGTCAATAGACTAAATTGTCTCTGGGACATGATTTTCTAAAGGAAAAATAAATAGCACTATTATTTATGCATTTATTAATTCTTACAAAACTGAATGGGTGAAAGGAGGAGTGCAAAACTAAAGGGACAATATGTCATGCACTGTATTGACATTTTGTTCTCACTTGTTCATCCTACTGGGCTTTGGGCATGTGCTGTCCCATTTTAATAAGTTTCAGAAGGGTTCTATTTAAAAATCATGAACCTGGTGAAAACTAGCATGTGAACAACTTATTTGAATTTGACAGACACTCCATCAAGAAACATTCAATAGGTATACTCACCAATGACCTTTCAGGCTCAAAGAAGGTAATATTTCTTTCCTTAGTGGCAAAATTATACCCTAAGAATAGCTTACTCACTAGTGGTTTCTGTTAATATCTCTAGTTTTCATGCCCTCTATTAGATTTTGATAACCCTATGGCCAGGATTCATGTCTTGTTCATCTTTATATCCTGATTGCCTAACACAGTAACTGACAGCTAGTAGGTTCTTGGTAAATGTTCATTGAATTAGTTATTAGCTTTAAACCACTCATCAGATATGTGAATTTAATGCAAAGGTAAGAAATGGTGCAATTTTAAATATCAGCCTTACTTTAGAATACCCTCTTCTCAATAGTATAGAAGAGAAGAAAGCCATGAGGTTGTTAACTTCGTTTATGAAAAAACCAAAAACCAAAAAACATGTTCACTCAAGTGCTTGTGTAGGCTCATAGCAAGATGGAGGAACAAATGAACTACTGGTGAAAATGTGTTTTAAAAATGCATATATGGTGAAATATCTATGCAACGCTCTTAAACGAGATCTTGTAACTAATACTTCCTGACCAACAACTCTGGCTTGAGCTGAGTGGTAGGGTTAGGGTTAGGGTTAGGTGGATGTATGAGGTTCTTGAAATGACTCAGTAGTTTTCGAAAGGAAGCTTATATGATTAGTAGATTTTATTCTTAAAAAATCCACCAGAATGAATATAAGTAATAATGATTTGAATGAATCCAGCATGAATTTGACTCATTTTAGCTGAATTTATGAAAACAATTGAGTCCTCTAATAATCAGTGTTTAAATCTAAATGATACTGGTTGAATGAAGAAGATCAATAACTCACAGTTAACATTTTATTTTTAAATTAATATACATTGAAATATATTTTTGATATACACTTCTATGGGTTTTAACACATGCATAGATTTGTGTAACCACCAGCATAATCAGGATAAAGAACAGTGCCCTCCAATCTTGAGAACGAAAAATGGAGCTGGAGGAATCAGGCTCCCTGACTTCAGACTATACTACAAAGCTACAGTAATCAAGACAGTATGGTACTGGCACAAAAACAGAAAGATAGATCAATGGAACAGGATAGAAAGCCCAGAGTTAAACCCACGGACATATGGTCACCTTATCTTTGATAAAGGAGGCAGGAATGTACAGTGGAGAAAGGACAGTCTCTTCAATAAGTGGTGCTGGGAAAACTGGATAGGGACATGTAAAAGTATGAGATTAGATCATTCCCTAACACCATACACAAAAATAAGCTCAAAATGGATTAAAGACCTAAATGTAAGGCCAGACACTATCAAACTCTTAGAGGAAAACATAGGCAGAACACTCTATGACATAAATCACAGCAAGATCCTTTTTGACCCACCTCCTAGAGAAATGGAAATAAAGACAAAAATAAACACATGGGACCTAATGAAACTTAAAAGCTTTTGCACAGCAAAGGAAACCATAAACAAGACCAAAAGACAACCCTCAGAATGGGAGAAAATATTTGCAAATGAAGCAACTGACAAAGGATTAATCTCCAAAATTTATAAGCAGCTCATGCAGCTCAATAACAAAAAAACAAACAACCCAATCCAAAAATGGGCAGAAGCCTTAAATAGACATTTCTCCACAGAAGATATACAGACTGCCAACAAACACATGAAAGGATGCTCAACATCTTTACTCATTAGAGAAATGCAAATCAAAACTACAATGAGATATCATCTCACACCAGTCAGAATGGCCATCATCAAAAAATCTAGAAACAATAAATGCTGGAGAGGGTGTGGAAAAAAGGGAACACTCTTGCACTGCTGGTGGGAATGTGAATTGGTACAGCCGCTATGGAGAACGGTATGGAGGTTCCTTAAAAAACTACAAATAGAACTACCATATGACCCAGCAATCCCACTACTGGGCATATACCCTGAGAAAACCATAATTCAAAAAGAGACATGTACCAAAATGTTCATAGCAGCCCTATTTACAATAGCCCGGAGGTGGAAACAACCTAAGTGTCCATCATCGGATGAATGGATAAAGAAGATGTGGCACATATATACAATGGAATATTACTCAGCCATAAAAAGAAATGAAATTGAGCTATTTGTAATGAGGTGGATAGACCTAGAGTCTGTCATACAGAGTGAAGTAAGTCAGAAAGAGAAAGACAAATACTGTATGCTAACACATATATATGGAATTTAAGAAAAAAAAAAAGTCATGAAGAACATAGGGGTAAGACAGGAATAAAGACACAGACCTACTAGAGAATGGACTTGAGGATATGGGGAGGGGGAAGGGTAAGCTGTGACAAAGTGAAAGAGCGGCATGGACATATATACACTACCAAACGTGAGGTAGATAGCTAGTGGGAAGCAGCCGCATAGCACAGGGAGATCAGCTCGGTACTTTGTAACTGCCTGGAGGGGTGGGATAGGGAGGGTGGGAGGGAGACGCAAAAGGGAGGGGATATGGAAACATATATATATGTATAACTGATTAAATTTGTTATAAAGCAAAAAAATAAAATAAAATAAAATAAAAAAAAAAAAAAAAAAAAAAAAGAACAGTGCCCTCGTCTCCAAAACCCCCTCATGCTCCCCCTGTGCAGTTACATCCTCCTCTTACTCCTACCCTCTGGCAATCATTGATCTGTTCTCCATCACTATAGCTTTATATATTCAAGAATCCTATATAGCTGGAATCATGTGTGCTTTATTTTGAGGTTGGCTTTGTTCACTCAGCATGACTCCTTTGATATCTATCCAAATTGTTGCATATGTGTGTATCAATAGTTCATTTTTTTCTGCTGTGTAGTATTTTTGTTGTATATACTGTGCTCTGTTTATCCACTTACCCCTTAAAAGTCATTTGGAATATTTCTACTGTTTATAAATTATAAATAGAGCTTCTATAAATATTTGTGTGCAGGAATTTATGTGAACATATTTTTTTTATTTAGGGTAAATATCTTGCAATGAAATATCTGGGTTGTATGATAAATTCACGTTCAACTTTTTATAAGCTGCCAAACTGTTTTCCTTAGTGGCTGTATCATTTTGCATTCCCACCAGCTATAAATGAAAAGTCCAGTTTCTCCACACCCTCACCAGCATTTGTCATAATTTTTTTGCCATCTTTATTGGAGTATAATTGCTTCACAACGACGTGTTAGTTTCTGCTTTATAACAAAGTGAATCAGCTATACATATACATATATCCCCATATCTCCTCCCTCTTGTGTCTCCCTCCCACCCTCCCTGTCCCACCCCTCTAGGTGGTCATAAAGCACCGAGCTGATCTCCCTGTGCTATGCGGCTGCTTCCCACTAGCTATCTATTTTACATTTGTAGTGTATATAGGTCACTGCTACTCTCTCACTTCGTCCCAGCTTACCCTTACTCCTCCCCGTGTCCTCAAGTCCATTCTCTACATCTGCGTCTTTATTCCTGTCCTGCTCCTAGGTCCATCAGAACCTTTTTTTTTTATAGATTCCATATATATGTGTTAGCATACGATGTTTGCTTTTCTCTTTCTGACTTACTTCACTCTGTATGACAGACTCTAGGTCCATCCACCTCACTACAAATAACTCAATTTCGTTTCTTTTTATGGGTGAGTAATACTCCATTGTATATATGTGCCACGTCTTCTTTATGTATTAATCTGTCAATGGACACTTAGTTTGCTTCCCATAATTTTTAACTGTAGGTATTCTAATATGTGTGTAAGACTATCTCATCATGGTTTTAATTTGCATTTCCCTAATGGCTAATGATGTTGAACATATTTTCAAGTGCTTATGTTTCAGCTTTTCTCTTTGGTGAATTGTTCCTTCAAGTGTTTTGCCTGTTTGTTAATTTTCTTTCTTACTGTTGAGCATAGTGAGTTCTTTATGTATTTTGGATACAAGTCCTTTGTCATATATCTGTGATACATTTTTCTGTAGCTTGCCTTTTAATTTTTTTACAGTATTTTTCTCAGAGCAAAAGTTTTTAATTTTAATGATGTCCAATTTAGCATTTTTTTCTTCTAAGGATCTTGCATATATTGTCATCCCTAAAAACTCTTCGCTTAACCATAAGTCATAAAGATTTTCTATTATGTTTTGTTTTAGAGATTTTATAGTTTAACATTTTATATTTCAGCCTGTGAGTTAATTTTTATATAAAGTGTAGGGTTCATGGTTTGCATATGGGTGTCTCATATTTTCAACACCATTTTTGAAAAGTATCCTTTCTCCATCGAAATGTTTTTGTATATTTGTAGAAAAATCAACTGTCACATTTTTGTGGGCCTATACTGTCAAAAATAAACAAAGCCAGACGTTAAAGTGGTAAGGACAGATTTTATTCAGTAATATACTACTGAAATAGGGAAAAGAGCCCAGCACACACTTAGCCTGATTTGTATAGAGGTGACTAGGCAGTTTAAGGAGAGAGCAAGGGACCAGGGAAGGGGTGAGATGGGGCTGAGTAGAGTGAGGGAGTTAAAAATTATAAAAAGTGCACAGGGAGGGGTTGGTCTGTGTGATACCCCTCTGGGTTTGCTAACTGATGCTTATTGAAGTTAGGCTTCTACTCTCCCACAGAGGCTGGGAGACAGAGGCTCTATCTTCAGGTGTTGGCTGGAATAAGTAGTAAATTTGGGGGCTATCTTGAGTTTTCTCATGCGGGCACTTTAAGGGGTCTAGGGTCATCCTAGGAATGTGGCCTTGAGCTATTAGAAACCATGTTAGTATTTGTTCATGTCTTATATACCAAGGTTGAGGCCTAATGGAGAAGTGCTCAAAGGAGCCTGACTAGAGTTTGGTCAAGGAGAGAGAATATTCTCTTTGTCAATACTGAACACTTCCTTCTGCTCCTTTGATCTATGTGTCTTTCCCTTTACCAATATCATGCTGTATTGGTTACTGTAGTTTTATATCAAGTCTTATAGTAGAGTAGTATGCATCCTCCAACTTTATTCTTCATTTTAAAAGTATTTTGGTTCTTCTGTTTCCCTTGTCTTCCATATAATGTTATTGTTAGGAACTCAGCTGAACTAGAGAGAGATGAATTATCAGGTGTTGGAGTAATTGATTAAAACAACAACCAAAATGAGAGTAACAGTCCAAATCTTTAATCACTTGCTGTGATAGTATAAGCAAGGAGCTAAACTTCCCCATGTTCTATTGTCCCCCATGGAACGGTATGCCAGATTGAGGGTTGGGTGGATCAGCACAGCCATGGGGTTCATCTCACTGCTGAGAGAAAGAAAGAGAGAGACAGTGAGTGAGGGAGGTAGGGAGGGTGGTGGAAGGAAAGAATATGAATGAGTGAATAAAAATGAATGACAATAAAAATAAGGTTTTTGAAGAAACAAGAGGAGATGGACTCCTGTGCATAAGTGGTAAGGATGGGCTTGATAGCAATAGGAGCACTCCCTCCGTTGTAAGAGACAAGAGGGGAAGACAGGCAAAACGGGCACAGAAAGTAGAGAGGCAGCTTGATGTGTTTGATTATGGACTGGTAAGATTTCTGGCTTTTATTTTCTCAATAAAATATGAAATTAAGTCATAGCTCAGTGAGATATTATAAGATACTTGAGGAGATTCAGTGTTAAAAAGTTGATTTAAAGATTAATAAAATAAATCCATAAGGCAAGTACAGTAGGATATTCAGCCAGTGTGGGGTGTCCATTTGAGTTGTATGCATATACTGTCCAACATGTTTTATCCATAAAATGAATATGGATTCTTTAAAAATACAAACAGACTCACACTAAACATATACTTTACAATTTGCTTTTAAAAAGACTCAATGTATTTCAGACATTCTTTTCCCAAGACATTATATATAGATTTACCATGTTCACTTGGTAGCTGCATTGTATTCTGTAGTATGGCTTCATTATAATTTATTTAGCCAATGAAAAATTTCCAAAATTTAAGTTTAACTCTATAACCATTTTCTGGAGGCAGGGAAGATGGGGAAAAAATTGAGAATGCAAGTATTACTCTGGTGATGTGGTTCATTTGGGAATAACAAAAATAATTCATCTATTCAATATTTCAAACGTTCTTTAATTTTAGAAAACTACTTAATGCATGCATACTATGTGCCACTTGGACAAGAGTTAGCTCCAGAATGTGAAATAACTGCTTTATGTCTGAAAGAATCAAGAGAATATGAGACCACATTGAAATAAGCTCTTAAAGGGGATTACAATCTTTCTACATGGTTGCTAATTAAGTTTTACCTAATTGTGGCCACGTTTGTTTCCTACTGGAGAGACCCTCAGAATCTTTTTTTCCCTTCTTAAATGTTGGATCTTTTTCATTGCTTTTTATTGAACATTCCTGGAGATTTTCAAGGAACACTCTGGTGATGATGAGCAAAGATGTACTTGAGTCAAAGTTCTGAAATCTTACATCTGTGCCTTTTTTGCATAGTCATCCCTTTTAATGCTTACATCTGCTGGGGAGCAGCACCTGTGGGATGAGGAAAATTCTGGGCTGCTGCCTGCATTTCCCCGTTTACCTTGAGCTTTCCATTCTTCCTGACAAAGCGCCCTGTTGCCCCCCACGATGAATATGACAGTTCATTCTTTTTACTCAAAGATTTTCTCTCCACCCCCTTCTCTGTGTAGTCTGTCTCTCTTCCTCTCTCCTTGTCTTTCCTATCTCTGATAAACACATCTTCCTCTGAGTGTTGGGCAGAATAATAGCTCACCATTGTTAGCAGCACTGCCCTTCTTATACCAGAAAAAAAAAGTCAATGTCTAAATATAGAGCTGAAATTAAGACGTATGCTTTCCAATTCTTGACTCACTCCATCATTTATTGCTGTGGGGACTGTAGGGAACTGCTTGACCTCTCAGTTTCCTTTGATTCAAGGAAGGCAATAATTCTTGCCTTGCCTTCCAGATGTAGGTGAGTAATTAATGGTTGTGGAGTTCTTTGAAACTCAAAAAGGAAGCTGCAAAGGCTAATCCCTCACAGAATTCACATTGGTTTTTGAAGTAATTTACAGGGGAAAATAAATAGTTCAGATGCGGGATAGAAGACTATGAGAGCTAACACAAATTCATCCACAAATTCACAAGAAGATGCTGAAGGAGACAGGAAGCTATTTAGTCCTGCCTTTCCCCCTCTTTCCCTCCTGTGCACTCTCTTTTAGACTCCTCCCTGACACCTCACCTGAACTAGTGATGAGTGAGTTGCCCTTGAAAAGGAGCAGGGCTTTGGAGTTGGAAAGATCCAGTCACACACCTGATTCCACCACTTTCCCACTATGAGGACTAGGGCACATGACTTGTTACATGTTTCACCTTTTTCTGTGCTTCAGTTTCCTTATTTTGTACAGCAGCAATTACCTTTACACCACAGAGCTGTCAATGAGAATTACATACATGCACACGCGTGTGCATGCGTGTATTGAGCCTAGGGCATCCTTGGGTTTCACGGGATGTCCATTCCCTTCCACTTTTTGGAAAGGAGGTGGAAGGACAGGCCATGTGGCAAAGCAGTGTCAGCTGCCCTGGTGACAGTTGACAGCCCCGACGAGATACTTCCGAGCCAGGTAGAGCAGACAGACTTTGGGTTAGGCTTAGTGCACTTTCCTGAGTGAGTGAGTGTTCCCCTATGACTTTCAAGCACATGAAAAGAAGTGTCTCACACCAGACCAAGTTCCCTTATTCTGCAGGCAGAAGCAATATCAACCATGTCCTAAACAAAGGAGAGCACTATATATCTTCTAAAAAAGGGGTATTCTTTGTTGAGCTCTAGAAACTAAGACAATAAACGTGAGGATCCTCTGGAGGACAGAGCATCAGAGTCCATGGTGTCTGAGAAGACCACCTTTCTCAGGGAAGAAAGGATGCATATAAGTGGACAACAATTTCCAAGATAGCAAAGCCACAGATGATAAGGATGTACACATTTTCAGGACTTTTTAAAGGTTTTAGCGTAGAGTCCTCAGGGTGATTAATTATCCGTCAGTATATCATCTGAGTCTTCTTAGAGCAGGGAGCGATTGAACTGAGCCTCTGGAATGCTGCTCTGTTCTCAGATCAGGCTGTGCTCAGGGAATTAGTTTTGATACTGTAACACGTAGCAGAGAAACATTTCATTTTCTAATCATATTATATAAGAAGACAGATATGTAATATCAACCAAAAAGAAAAAAAAGGATTCCTTCAGTCATTTGCAAGGGAACTAATAAAAATATGGCTACTTTTATGCATAGCTCATTTATGACTGTTGTAAGTTACTAAAGCAATATTTTGTACTACCAAAAATGTCTAAAAAGGTCAAATACTGGGGTCCAATTGTAATGCTTATTTTAGTGCTATATCATATTCTAGGTATTTGTGAATGTGGCTGTTTTCTTCACTAGAATTTGGCATGAGAACATGTATTATTTATTTCTATATTCCTCTAATACATCTCATGGTACTTAATACTAGAGTGTCTCAAATTCTAGCACAAAAGGTTATGTTTTGAAAACATATTAAAAGAATTATCATTAGAAAAAGTTTTAAAATTCCATAAATATAAAACACAATGATTGCTAAATCTTAATATATCTAGGGGAGAATATTTAACTGACCAAATAAAAAAATGAAGTAACTGAAAATTGAAACACACATTCTATTAAATTAATTTTTAAAAGGAATTATCAGAGGACTCAACAGGCTTAAGTATGGGCATGTAGGGTTCCATTGAAACATATGGTGATAATGGGACAGAATCAGAAAGAAAAGAACTCAATGATTATACAAAACATTTAAAATATTTCTTTTTTTGTTTATGAGTTATATATGATTTGCATAGAAATTATTCAAAAATAAAAATATGTTAAAAATGTAGTAAAAAATGGATTTCCTACTTAAAGATAAACCTTTCCTTTGTTTTAGTACAGTACCTTCTGACACCTTAATCTTAGACTTCCAATCTCCAGAGAACTGTGAGGAATAAATTTCTATTGTTTGTTACCTAGTCTGTGATTTTTTTATGGCACCTTGAGCAGACTAATACAGCAATTTGCATGGCATGAGATTATGATTTTAGCTGTACTTTTAGTAATATATTTGGCTTTCTATTGTAAAAAGAAATATTATATACTTATTTGCATTTTTTTGATAACTCCTAAACTTAAGTATTTGAATATAAAGCATTTGCACTCATTTTTATGTGAGTTGGCTGCTACTAGTCTTCTTTTTCATTCCTAGTTATATTTTAGAGTTCTTTTTTAACTTTCATGTCTTTATAAAATAAGAGTTTTAAGCCTTGTAACATCTTAAGATCTTTGCGAAGATTTTCCCAGTTTGCTCGCCTGCTCTCTCTCTCTCACTCTAAATACACACACACACACACAAACACACACACACGTATAGAGAAGTTTTCAAAGTATTTAAATGTCAATATTATTTATCATTTTTGCATAAGAAAGATATGTAACTATGTAATTTATAATTTTATATTACATTTTGTGTATTAAGAAACTCTTTAAGCCTTCCAGAATTTAGTTATGGTTTAGTTTGCTAAGTAAGTAATGTAATTTTTCTATTATAATTTATTGACTAACCTGTGTCCTATAGATTGGATGTTGCTACCTTTATCATGTCACAAATTGGAATACATGCTATGGTTAGTTTCTGAAATATAACTAGTATAGTGTTTTTGTTTTGTTGTTAAGGGCTTTATATTTTTGGAGCAGTTTTAGGTTCACAGCAAAATTGAGAGAAAGTTACAGAGATTTCTCATATAGCCCCTGTCCCCACGTATACATAGCTTCCCCCTTTATCAGCATCCCCACCAGAGTGGGACTTTGTTACAATTGATGAACCTACATTGACACATTATTCTCACCCAAAGTCCATAGTTTACATTACGGTTCACTCTTGGTGTTGTACATTAAATGGGTTTGGATAAATGTAAAATGATATGGATCCACCATTATACTGTCATACAAAATCCTTTCACTGCCCTACATATCCTCTGTGTGTCCTCACCTAGTCATCTTTTCCTGTGATTTTAACCCCTGACAAACACTGATCTTTTTACTATCTCCATAGTTTTCCTTTTCCAGAATGTCATATAGTTGGAACCATACAGTACGTAGCCTTTTCAGATTGGCTTCTTTCACTTTAGTAATATTCATTTAAGGTCCTTCAATGTCTTTTTATGGTTTGATAGCTCATTTCTTGTTAAGGCTGAATTAATATTCTATTGTTTGGATGTATCACAGCTTCTTTAATCCATTCACCTACTGAAGGACATCTTGGTTGCTTCTATGCTTTGGCAGTTATGAAGAAAGCTGCTATAAACATCTGTGTGCAGGTTTTTGTTTGGACATATGAGCTCTCAACTCCTTTGGGCAGATACCAGGGAGCATGATTGCTAGATCATATGGTAAGAGTATGTTTGATTTATGAGAAACCACTAAACCGTCTTGGCTGTACCATTTTGCATTCCCACCAGCAATGAATGAGAGCTCCTGTTGCTCCACATCCTCGCCAGTGTTTGGTGTTATCAGTGTTCTGGGTATTGGCCATCCTAATAGGTGTGTAGTGGTATGTTATTGTTGTTTGAATTTGCATTTCCCTGGTGACATGTAGGGTGGAGCACCTTTTCATATGCTTATTTGCCATCTGTGTATCTTCTTCATTAAATCATCTGTTAAGGTCTTTGGCCCATTTTTTAATCAAGTTGCTTTCTTATTGTTGAGTTTTAACTGTTCTTTATATACTTTGGATACCAGTCCTTCATCAGATGTATCTTTTGCACAGACACATACTGTATCCCAGTCTGTGGCTTGTCTTCTAATTTTCTTGACATTGTTTTTCACAGAGCAGAAGATTATAATTTTAATGAAGTCTAGCTTATCAATTGTCTATTTTATAGATTGCATCTTCAATGTTGTATCTTAAAAGTCATTGCTGTACTCAAGTTCATCTAGGTGTTCTCCTATATTATCTTCTAGGGGTTTTATACTTTCGCATTTTAAATTTAGGTCTATGATCCATGTTGAATAAATTCGTGTGAAGGGAGTAAGGTTTGTCTGTGTTTACTGTCTGGGTTTAGTTTAATGAATTGTTGTTCCAACTTCAGCCTTTTTACCACATCTGCTGCTCTAGTTTCTGTATAGTCCTTTTACTCCATCTACAATTATTCTATTTCATTTATTTCCATAATTGATTCCTCCCTGTACGCTCTCATAAGCCCTAGCTTGTTACAACATTCATGAACAGCTCTAGTTTATGTGGGATCTTTTCATTGTTTCTTTAGGGGTTACCTGTGGTGCTAGAGACACCAAGATAAATAAGATATATTCCCTGTCACCAAAGTGGTAAATCCACAGACATATACTTTCAACTTGTTTTGAGGGCCATTGTAGAGAAATGTCCATAATGTATTAGAGCACAAAAGTTGTGTGTATAATTTCATAGGGCAATCATGGGGAAAACAGCTGGGGGGTGTCATTTCAAGCAAAGGGAACAACATATGCAAAGGCATTGGAACATCTGTGGAGAAGAGAGTGAATATCTGTGTGTGGAACTGAGGGATTTTGGCAAAGATTGTAGATTAGGAGAGATGGAAAAACTTTTGGGGCCAACACTTATGAGTTTTGATTCTATCTGATGTAAAATAGTTGTGGTGACAGTATTGGAACTGGGGGCAGAGGTGGAGGGGTTAAGATGTTTAAGCAGATAGTGGCACAATCAGATACATGTTTTACAAAAATGGATGGATGGATGGATGGAAGGATGGATGAATGGATGAATGAATGAACAAATAAATAAATATCTTCCCCAAAGAGATAATCCAAGCACTGTTTCCCTGCAGAATTTTCTATAGATTAGGGCACTGATTACACTTCTTTCTTGCTATACAATAACCTGTATGTGGGGTCCAAGTCTTGGAATTATATGATCATTCAAGGCATTGACAGATATCACAGACATTTAGAAGAAGTTCCATGCATGAGAGTTCAACAGTAACTGCCCAGTTGTAACTGTTTTGATGTAGAGAACTGATATTTCCTACAGCAAGTCTATTTAAATCAAATGATGACAATTTTAAGAAATTAAATTTCAAGGAAAGTGTGAGCATCAGATGGCCTTCATTGTGAAGTTCTGTAGAGGGAACCAGATGGACTCCTAACAGAAAGATGCAACATATTATTACCAACAGCAACTCAGGCATTGGCTTGGATAGTTGCTGACTACTGATCCTTTTTTTAAAAGTAACCTGGACTGAATCTTGGAACTGTAGATTAGGCATCTGACTTTGATATCACTAAGAGTGGATAAGGAAAATCTCTAACAAGCACCTTGTTCAGTATAAATGTTAGGACCTGCCACTATCTTTTCCACTAGAGTAAGTCACGTCTAACACAAAAAAGCTCTTGGAACAAAGTTAAACTACAGTCCAAAGAAACAGTCAGTGAGTAAGTTTTCTGTAAAACATTATATAACTTTTGCAATTGTATTTTAAAGGGCTTTCAAAGAAATGTGGCAGTTATACTTGTTCTTATCTTTCCATTGTTATTCACATGGCAATTCTCTGTGAGAGGCAAAGTACTGCACTTTATCTTCAAACAATTCAAATTTAGAAAACGACCCAAAGTAGATACATTCTTAAATCCCTAAAACAATATTGCTTGCAGGGTCCCAAAACCCTCAGACTACAGGTAAGTTAACTAAAAGCCAGAGAGGAGAAATGATTTGCATAATGTCATATATTACCAGAGACAGTTCTCATTATCATATGCCATTGATAATATCCTGACTGTTTTCCAGACACTGTGCCAAGATGTTTTAAAGTATATTATCTCATTGTTAACTCCATCACACACAGGGAATGAAGACTTAAAAGAGGCTTACCTTGCCCAAGGTAACACAGTTTTTCAAGATGTAGACCTGGGATTCAAACTTGGGTTTGTCTTATTTCCGGGCCTCTGCTATTATCTAGGATGATATATCTCTTGCCCAGACCAGACTAGTAGTATTTCCTTGACTATATCTCCCCCATGTCACCACTGCTTGATTTTAGTTATTGAATTATGAGAAACACAATAACTATCTGGGTTTACACACTTAACTCAAAAAAATCACATCTAGAGTATGTGAAGGAAGTAACACAAATCTATAGGCTGTGTTGAAAAAAATCAGCCAATTTTCCTTCTTTGGTTTTGAGGTCGTTCTGCCAACAAAAGTGCTTCCACCTGTCGTTTGAAAACTTGGATGAATAAGTGCAAGACATTACATCACAGTAATACCCATATAGTTTCCTAAGTGGCCTAACAGGAGGGAAGATGCAACCAGTTTATGAAATGGGTTGAACATGCTCTTTCCTGCCTCTTCCAACATTATGGACACATCGCATGGTTTTTCGGTTCTTTTGAGCTATAACAACACCTTGATCTTATGTAATACAATCAAAACTAAATGACATATGTAGCTCTGATTCAGGGCATGATATCTTTGCATAAATTAGCTCTTTCCGCTACCTATTTTTTCTCTCCAGCCTTTATACTGTAGCTAGGGTGGTATGTTAACAACGTAAATCTGATCCTATTCCTATCTATCTTTAAACCTCTTCAGTGGCTCCCTCATATTCTTCAGTATATAGTCCAGGCACCCTGGTTTAGTTAACACTGCATTAAAAATAACCCCCAAACTTAGTAGCTTAAAAACATATGTTATCTTATGATTTTGTGGGTTGCTTGGGCAATTCTGTTGGTCTAACCTGGGCTCATTCCTATGGCTGCATTCAGCTGCTGGATCAACTTGAGGCTGGGTTCAGATAGGAAGGCTGAGATCACTTGACCTTATTCTTTGTGATCTTTCGTCCTTAAGGAAGCTGGACCTGGAATTGCTTCAAAACCAGTGCTACTGGGGACTGTTTGGCTGTTCATGAAAACTGAAAGAGAAAAGATGTAACCATTTAGGCGTAAACTATGAAATAAGATGGCGGTTCTCCAAGAAACTTGAGTATGCTTCAGAATCACCAGGAGGGCTTGATTAACTCCAGATTGATGAACTCTACCTTCAGAGTGTCTTAGTCAGTCTGGGTAGGGCCAAAAATAGTCATGTCTAACAAGTTCCTGGGTGAGTCTGATGCAGCTTGTTTGGGGACAATATTCTACAGACCTCTAAATGAAGACATAAAAGCTCCACGAGTGAGTGTGACACTAGCAAATTGCATTTTCCTGAAGAACTGTGGCAGAAGTGCTTTGCTTTTGTCACCCATTGTAACAGACAGAACAGAGGACTTCAAATCTGACCCTTGGACTTTTTTCCCCTATCATTTATTTCTGTGTCTCCAACACCTATCCTGCACCTAAGTTGATCAGGAAATATGTGTTGTACTGAGCTACATGTTCTATCTACCCTAATAAGGACACTACTATTACTTATATCTAATACCATCTGTAATGGAGAGGTCATTCAGAGAAATAAGGGAAAAGATGTTAATCAGCAGGAGTAAGGGAAAGAATTTGTGTGTGTGTGTGTGTGTGTATGTGTACATTTATGTTGGGGGATTCAGGAGGGTTTGATAAGATAGGAGCTTCAAGATTCCTACACTGTTTGTTTGTTAACACCAGACACCTTTAATGGAACCTCTCTGCTAATACACATGGAAGCCAGAAACTTGCCTGAGAGCTTATCCACTGTCTCTTGGTAGCTACCTACTTGAGGAAGCCCAGTTTATGTAAGGAATTTATGCCACTACAGGTACTGCTTAGGGTGCATGCTTGCTTCTCCCTTTGCTTAACCTCATTCTGTTACAGGAGTGGAGTGTTGCATTCCCCAGTTTGCTCCTTGTCATACTGACCAGGGTTCTTGGCATTCCCCAGTCAATAGAAATTAACTAGAGGCCAGAAAATAAATTCAGGCAAGGCTTTATTGGGGCCCCTGCGCCAGCTGCAGGAGGGAGCAAAAATAAGTAATAGGTTCCCTTGCTCGGCTCCCCGAGGGGGTGGGGAATGGCGAGCTCGTTCCTTATATGGGGTGAGGGTAGGGGTGTGTCCAGGGGTCAGGATGGAGGTCTGACTTAGGTGGTTTGCCCACCCCTTTGTGGTGTTGAGTGCAGCGGGGCATGTGCAGTTCTGGGCTTTTGCTCCCAACACCCAGTTTTTGCTCCTGGCTGTTCAGAAATGGCAGGTGTTTTTTTTTTTTTTTTTTTTTTTGTCTTTTGTATCTTTTGGGTCCAGAATTTGCCCCAACTGGAAATGCACACAGTTATTTTTAGCCCCGTATAGTTTCTTTGTATTTTTTAGCTCCAGGAGAGGTTTGTCCAGGTGCAAGCTTTGCTGCACTGCAGCAAAGGGTCCCAGGTCCCAGGCCTGTCTCACTTGGATTCATTGTTTCATTAAAGGTCAGAAGCAAGTTAGTTTCAAATGTCAATAGATGTTTAAAATATTTCATTTCAGCAAGAATTTCCCCCCTGATCTTAACTATCAAATACTGAGCAAATTTTCTGGCTGTGTGCTGAAGTCATGGCCACTCCCCCGGCATCTTACACTCTCATTGATCAGAATTTGGTAGGTCAAGCTATAGAAGAGTTAATTAAACAACTAAGTAAGAGCTGCTAAGAGACACAACTAACTGCACATCATGCACTTAATGACTGGTGATATTGTGGGTGTGAACAGATAATTAGAGTTTATTGTGGTTCAGGGTGCACCTTTGCCAGTTATCTTCCTAAGATTCAGAGCTTCACATTCAAATACTTTCCTCTTTAATATTCACACCGACACCAATGCTCGATAGGTAAGGAAATGCATGTTTGTCCTTTTTCCTTGGTGAGAACTGTTTCTACCTTAATTCATCTTTATTTTCCCCTCTACAATTCGATATACACACCATTACTAGTTTAATGGCAATGCTTATTATTATTAATAAGTATTATTAATACTTACATATTTTCCTATAAAATAGGTTTGAAGAAAAAGTTGCAAAGCATGCATTTGTATCAATATTCTGTCACTCATCTACAATAATACTAAAATGTAAAATTATTTTCTCATTTTCATTTTATTTAAGGTAGTTGATATTCTTTCATTATTAGTATTTGGGTCAGATGATTTCTTTTAGCTGTCATTTTTAAAATGCATAAGGCTACATTAAAAGTTGCAAAGACTTTGGGGATGATAATTAGGTAATCATCTATGTGAGATGTGATTAAAAACTTTAATCATAACATTTTCATCAGCACTTTTACTAGATATGTTATGAACAATATACACTAATACTACACTCTGTGACATTTACCCTTACTATTATACATTATTGTCTGCAAATAACATTCACAAAGAAATTATGTAGTTGGACAGCATGTATGGCAAATAATTCCTGTTAAATATCATTGTTAAAGATCAACTGGTTAGGAGACATGGAATCTTCAAGAAGATTTCAAATTATAATTTTGAGTTTCCCAGTAGAAAAGTGGTCCCCTACTCCAATGATCACCAAGTCTTTTTTTTACAATTAATACCTGTTTTCTTACTTTTGCCTGATATAGCCATATCTTGAAATACTTTACAAACACATCACATTAATTCATTATGTCTTGATTAGGAGAAAAAGGAAAAGCAAATTAATCAAAGACTTGGCTAACTGCCATTAAACACTTCTGATCAGCGTAAAGCACCTTGTTAAGCATCCTTCATGGGTAGAAAAGTAACAACAGTTGTGCAGTGGAAAGAGCCAGGGTTTCAGGATCAGAGAACCCTGGATTCATTTCTTTGTTCCTACAGATACATACACAAATGTGTGATCTTAGGCAGGTTGCCTTACTTCTGAGCCTTAGTTCCTTTACCTGTAACATGATGATAGGAATTTATTTGTCATAGGTAAGAAATGAGAATTACATTTAGCTTGGGGCATGGCACATAAACGCTGAATGACTGGAAACTATTATCTTTATTATTGATCCAAACAAGCATTACTTTCTCTGAGAATCATTTTATTCTCCTTTAATACTGAATTCATAACACCCCCTTGTTGGGTAGTTAGGAAGATCAGTAATGCCTTATGAAAATAATCTACTTTATACTTGGCACATATTAGGTACTTATTAACCATAGCAACCATGTTTTTTTACTACTAGTATCTTAGTTGAACTTCGTTCGTTTAAGAAACATTTATTGACCAATATCACTGATGAACATAGATGCAAAAATCCTCAACAAAATACTAGCAAACAGAATCCAAAAGCACATTAAAAGGATCATACACCATGATCAAGTGGGGTTTATTCCAGGAATGCAAGGATTCTTCAATATACGCAAATCAATCAACGTGATACACCATATTAACAAATTGAAGGAGAAAAACCATATGATCATCTCAATAGATGCAGAGAAAGCTTTTGACAAAATTCAACACCCATTTATGATAAAAACCCTGCAGAAAGTAGGCATAGAGGGAACTTTCCTCAACATAATAAAGGCCATATATGACAAACCCACAGCCAGCATCGTCCTCAATGGTGAAAAACTGAGAGCATTTCCACTAAGATCAGGAACAAGACAAGGTTGCCCACTCTCACCACTCTTATTCAACCTAGTTTTGGAAGTTTTAGCCACAGCAATCAGAGAAGAAAAGGAAATAAAAGGAATCCAAATTGGAAAAGAAGAAGTAAAGCTGTCACTGTTTGCAGATGACATGATACTATACATAGAGAATCCTAAAGATGCTACCAGAAAACTACTAGAGTTAATCAATGAATTTGGTCAAGTTGCAGGATACAAAATTAATGCACAGAAATCTCTGGCATTCCTATATACTAATGATGAAAAATCTGAAAGTGAAATCAAGGAAACACTCCCATTTACCATTGCAACCAAAAGAATAAAATATCTAGGAATAAACCTACCTAAGGAGACAAAAGACCTGTATGCAGAAAATTATAAGACACTGATGAAAGAAATTAAAGATGATACAAGTAGATGGAGAGATGTACCATGTTCTTGGATTGGAAGAATCAACATTGTGAAAATGACTCTACTACCCAAAGCAATCTACAGATTCAATGCAATCCCTATCAAACTACCACTGGCATTTTTCACAGAACTAGAACAAAAAATTTCACAATTTGTATGGAAACACAAAAGACCCCGAATAGCCAAAGCAATCTTGAGAACAAAAAATGGAGCTGGAGGAATCAGGCTCCCTGACTTCAGACTATACTACAAAGCTACAGTAATCAAGACAGTATGGTACTGGCACAAAAACAGAAAGATAGATCAATGGAACAGGATAGAAAGCCCAGAGTTAAACCCACGGACATATGGTCACCTTATCTTTGATAAAGGAGGCAGGAATGTACAGTGGAGAAAGGACAGTCTCTTCAATAAGTGGTGCTGGGAAAACTGGATAGGGACATGTAAAAGTATGAGATTAGATCACTCCCTAACACCATACACAAAAATAAGCTCAAAATGGATTAAAGACCTAAATGTAAGGCCAGACACTATAAAACTCTTAGAGGAAAACATAGACAGAACACTCTATGACATAAATCACAGCAAGATCCTTTTTGACCCACCTCCTAGAGAAATGGAAATAAAGACAAAAATAAACACATGGGACCTAATGAAACTTAAAAGCTTTTGCACAGCAAAGGAAACCATAAACAAGACCAAAAGACAACCCTCCGAATGGGAGAAAATATTTGCAAATGAAGCAACTGACAAAGGATTAATCTCCAAAATTTATAAGCAGCTCATGCAGCTCAATAACAAAAAAACAAACAACCCAATCCAAAAATGGGCAGAAGACCTAAATAGACATTTCTCCACAGAAGATATACAGACTGCCAACAAACACATGAAAGGATGCTCAACATCTTTACTCATTAGAGAAATGCAAATCAAAACTACAATGAGATATCATCTCACACCAGTCAGAATGGCCATCATCAAAAAATCTAGAAACAATAAATGCTGGAGAGGGTGTGGAAAAAAGGGAACACTCTTGCACTGCTGGTGGGAATGTGAATTGGTACAGCCGCTATGGAGAACGGTATGGAGGTTCCTTAAAAAACTACAAATAGAACTACCATATGACCCAGCAATCCCACTACTGGGCATATACCCTGAGAAAACCATAATTCAAAAAGAGACATGTACCAAAATGTTCATAGCAGCCCTATTTACAATAGCCCGGAGATGGAAACAACCTAAGTGTCCATCATCGGATGAATGGATAAAGAAGATGTGGCACATATATACAATGGAATATTACTCAGCCATAAAAAGAAATGAAATTGAGCTATTTGTAATGAGGTGGATAGACCTAGAGTCTGTCATACAGAGTGAAGTAAGTCAGAAAGAGAAAGACAAATACTGTATGCTAACACATATATATGGAATTTAAAAAAAAAATGTCATGAAGAACATAGGGGTAAGACAGGAATAAAGACACAGACCTACTAGAAAATGGACTTGAGGATATGGGGAGGGGGAAGTGTAAGCTGTGACAAAGTGAAAGAGCGGCATGGACATATATACACTACCAAACGTAAGGTAGATAGCTAGTGGGAAGCAGCCGCATAGCACAGGGAGATCAGCTCGGTGCTTTGTGACCGCCTGGAGGGGTGGGATAGGGAGGGTGGGAGGGAGACGCAAAAGGGAGAGGATATGGAAACATATGTATATGTATAACTGATTAAATTTGTTATAAGGCAAAAAAAAAAATTAAATTCTTCTGCCCTTGTGACATAAAGTCTAAAAAAAAAAAAAAAAAAAGAAACATTTATTGAGTATCTGCTCCAAGTCATATTGTGCTTCTTCTTTGTTGCTAACGTGGTCTTTTTATTACTGTTGGAGGAGAGATATTCTATAATTGGCTTAATTCCATTATATTTTATTTTTTACATATACATGTATCTATTCTTTTTCAAATTCTTTTCCCATTTAGGTTATTACAGAGTATTGAGCAGAGTTCCTTATGCTATACAGTAGGTCCTTGTTGGTTATCTATTTTAAATATAGCAGTGTGTACGTGTCAATATATTACTTTTTTTTTTTTTTTTTTTTTTTGCGGTACGCGGGCCTCTCACTGCTGTGGCCTCTCCCGTTGCGGAGCACAGGCTCTGGACGCGCAGGCCCAGTGGCCATGGCCCATGGGCCCAGCCGCTCCGTGGCATGTGGGACCCTCCCGGACCGGGGCACGAACCCGCGTCCCCCGCATTGGCAGGCAGACTCCCAACCACTGCGCCACCAGGGAAGCCCCAATATATTACTTTTAAAGCCATAGTTTACATTTAATATCTTGGTATAATAATCAGATGATCCCAATAAAATTTAGAGGATGCTGTCAGTGCCCTGCCCTGTCACTGGGAGGTGCATTTTTTCCTCCAGCTTCTGTGAGTGCTTACTGCTCACAGCTGACCCCTTTCTCCAGTGAATTCCTGTCTGCCACACAGAAGCCACCTCAAACTTACACTCCCAGGTAACCCACAGCTAAGAATGGACCCACTACATACAAGAAACTCACTTAAGGTGGGGCTATTTCTGAGATGCAGTTTGTGTTCCTGAGCTCACCTTGGGATCATGCTGAATCTACTCTAAATTTGAGACCGTATTCTTGTTTAGCAACTTCCTCTGCCCTATCCTACTTCTCATATTCCCTTTTTTTTCTGAGAATATTTCCTCAAGAATCACTACCTCTAGGACACCCAACCTAAGGTCACCAGCTAACAATTAAGGAAGTTACTGATACACTATTCAGGCTCCTGATGGCATTACATGCATGATGTCATTTACCCTGGAGAACAATCTTATGGGATATATAACATTCCGTCCATTTTACAGGAGAGGAAACTGAGTTAGAAGTCTCTCTCCCCCAAGTTCATGGCATTAGTAGGTGGCAAAACTGGAATTTGATGAATTGATTCTATCCATAGAACAAAGGAGAATAGTAACGAACAAGAAGCAGTTCCTGCCCTCAAAAGGATGTGCACCCCCAAATAGGTAATGAACTGCAATTTTAGAGAGTCTTGTTCCTAATGTCAGAAGCAAACACTTTGATAGTAACTAGACTTATTGTGAGGATCACTTCACAATATATACGAATGTTGAATCACTGTGTTGTACACATGAAACTAATATACACATATCATTGTATGTCAATTATACTTCAATTTAAAAATACTTGTATTCTCCATATAGAAGGCAAGTAGTCTATAAACTTTGTTACTATAATTTATGGATATATTTCTAGATTTCCTGTTTTATTCCATTGATTTATGAGTTTATCCTTTCAGCAAACCCACGCTGTCTTAATTTCTGTAGCCTCATAGTAAATTCTGAACTTAGGTATTCTAAGTCCTCCGTTTTCTCTTTTTGAAATAGTTTTGGCTTTTCTAATTTCTTTGCCTTTCCATAGAGATTTTAGAAGCATTTTGTTGATATCTATTTTTAAAAGCCTGCCTAGATTTTTATTGGGGTTGCTTTAAACAAATAGATCTGATTGGGGAGAAGTGATATCTTCTTTGATTTTTTTTCGTCGATATTTAGTAGTTTTCAGCATACAGAGTCTGCTCATGTTTTGTAAAGTACAAACCTGAGTAATTTTGGGGGTGTTATTGTCATGGTATTTTTGTTTGTTTTTAATACGAAGTTCCAATTATTCATTGCTGGTAAGTAGAAACATGGTTGCTTTTTGTATATTGATTTTGTACTATATGCTCTTGAAAAGGTTACTTTGCTACTTCTAGGAGCTTTTGGGTAGATTCTTTAAGAGTTTCTATTTATACAAGCATGTCATCTGCAAAGAGGGACAGTTTTATTTCTTCCTTTCCAAGGTGTATTCTTGTCACTTTTTTGATTGATTGATTGCCATAATGCACTACCTAAGACTTCTAGTAAATTCTTGAATAAGAGTGCTGAAAGAGGACGTCTTTGCATTATTCATGAATTTAGGGAGAAGCATTCAGTTTTTTTAAACCATTAAGTTATATGTTTATATTAGGATTTTGTACATGCCCTTAATCAGTTTGAAGAATTTCCCCTTTACCCCTAGTTGGATGGGTATCTTTACTTCTAACCCATTGATGTGATCATATGGCTTTTCTTCTTATGTCTATTAATAAGACTACTTACATTGGCTGCATTTTCTAATATTGAACCAAGTTGAATTCCAGGGATAAATCACATTTGGTCATGATGTGTTATCCTTTTTCTATATTGCTGAATTTAATTGCTAGTATTTTGTGGAAGATTTTTGCAACTGTTGTCCTAAGGGATATTGTTCTATAATTTTCTTTCTTTAAATGTCTTTGTCTGGGTTTACTAGTGGAATTCTGGCCTCATAGTGTGAGTTTGGAAGTTTTCCCTCCTATTCTACTTCTGGAGGAGATTGTGTAGAATTGGTTTTATGTCTTCAATAAATGTTTGGTAGAATTTGTCAGAGAGACTGTGTGTGCTTGAGATTTCCTTTTTCTGGAAGGTTTCAACTATTAATTAATTTATAAAATAAATGTAGAACTATTCAGGCTACCTATTTTCTACTGAGTGAATTTTGGTATTTTGTGTTTTTCAAGGAATTGGACTATTTCATCCAAGTTGTCAAATTTGTGGACATAGAATTGTCCCTAGTATTATTCTTTTAATATCTGGGGTGTCAATAGTAATGGCCCCTCTTTCATCTGTAATATTAATAACTTGTGTCTTTTCCTATTTTTGTCATTCTGGCTAAAGGCATCAATTTTTTTCCCAAAGAACCAGTTTTTGCTTTTTCTTGCTTTGATTTTTCATTGTTTTATATTCCAATTTAATTGATACTCACTCTCATCTTCTGTTATTTCCTTCCTTCGACTTGTTTTCTTTTAATTTAATATGTTTTTCTTTCTCTAGTTTCTTAAAGTAGAAACTTAAATCACTGATATTTTTTGCATTTTATTTCTTTTATCGTACAAGCATTCAATGCTATATGTTTTTAAGTACCACATTAATTGTATCAACAAATTTTCATACGTTGTATTTTTATTTTCCTTTATTCATTTTAGACTTCCATTAAAACCTCCTCTTTTGTTATGATTTCTAGTTTAATTTTGTTAAGGTCCAAGAGCATACTTTATATGATCTTTATTCTTTTAAATCTATTAAGATTTGTTTTGTAGTCCAGAATACTGTGTATCTTGCAAATTTTGATAAGCATTTGAGAAGACTGTGCATTCTGTTCTCATTAGGTAGACTGTTCTACAAATATTCACTATGCCAATTTGGTTGATCATGTTGTTCAGATCGTGTATATCCTTACTGATTTCTTCCTACTTACCCTATCAATTAATGTGTGTGGACCGTGGAAGTTTCCAACTATAATTTTGGATATGTCTGTTATGTCTTTCTTTTTTATCAGGTTCCTTTATGTAAATTGAAGCTCTATTAGGTGAATACACATTCAGAATTATTGGGGAATTCTTGGAAAATTGACCTCTGTATCATTATGTAATTTCTCTGTTTTTCTCTAATAAATATCCTTTAAATTAAGGCCTAATATGTCTGACATCAATATAGCTATTCTAGCTTTCTTTTGGTTAGTATTGTGTGGCACATCTTTTTCCATCCTTTTATTTTTTAACCTATCTATATCTTTATGTTTCAAGTGGGTTGCTTGTGGGCAGCTTAATTTGGACCTCGCTTTTTCATCTAACCCTATACTTGTTTTTTAATTGGCAAGTTTAAGCCATTTACATTTAATGTTATTATTGATGTGATTGGATTGGAATTTATCATCTTGCTAGCTGTTTTGATTTGTACTATCTCTTTAAAAAAATTTAGTGGTTAAAAAAAATAAAAAATAAAAAAAAATTTAAAAAAAGGGCTTCCCTGGTGGCGCAGTTGTTGAGAGTTCACCTGCCAATGCAGGGGACACGGGTTTGTGCCCCGGTCCGGGAGGATCCCACATGCCACGGAGCTGCTGGGCCCGTGAGCCATGGCCGCTGAGCCTGCGCATCTGGAGCCTGTGCTCCGCAACAGGAGAGGCCACAACAGTGAGGGGCCCACATACCGAAAAAAAAAAAAAATTTAGTGGTTCACCCAGAATTTGCAATATACAACATTTATAAAATCAGGGTTAGCTTTCATATGATATTATACTACTTCACATGTAATGAAAGGAACTTATTATACTGTATTCTCAACTCTTATTTTCCATCCTCTATGTTCATGTTTTCAAACATGTCACTTTTACATGTGCTATAAACATACTACATTTTGCTGCTATTTTGGCTTTAAATAGCCAACTATCTTTTAGAGTAACTAAAATAGGAAAAATATAATCTTATTTTACTTTCATTATTTTTTCTAGCTTGCTTAGTTTCTAAAGAGTACTGTTTTAATTTCTGTTCTTCTATATGTAATATCTTTTTTAATCTGACTGCCTTTAATGTTTTCCTTTTGTCTTTCTTTTTAGCAATTTTAAAATGACTAGGTGTATGAGTGTGTGTGTGTGTGTGTGTGTGTGTGTGTATTCTATTTGTTTTTTTTTCTAAGCTTCTTAGATATGGGCTTTTGTTCATGTCATTAACTTTATAAAATTCTTAGACTATATTTTTCAAATACTTTTTATTCCCCATTTTTTCTCTCTTTTCTCTTTTCATGATTCCAAATATGCATATGTCCCACAGCTCTTGGATGATCTGTTCTATTTTCTTTGTTCCATAGTCTGTTCATATTTTAGTTTGTATAATTTCTATAAATCTATCTTCAAGTTCACTGATTTTTACCTTGATTGTGTTGTATCTAGTGATGTTAGTGTGTTTTTAATTTCTAGCTTTGACAGTTCATTCTTTCTTATCATTTCCATTTTCTCTCATGAAATTACCCATCTGATTTACATGTTGTCCAACTTTTTCTTTAGAAACTTTAGCATATCATAATAGTTATTTTAAATTCCCTTTCAGATGCTTCCAAAGTCTGTGTGATAGTTGTTTCTGTTTCTGACGATTTCTTTATATCTTGGGAATATTTTTTGGTTTGTTTCTTTGTTTTTCTTTGCTTTCGGTTTTGTTTTTGTTTTTTTTTTTTGGTTTTGGCTTTTTTTTGTTTGTTTGTTTTCCAGCCAGCTAACTTGGGTAACACAGTAAAGACTGAGGTAACGTCATTTTATGCCTGAAAACAGGGATGCACTTTCTTCTACTAGGTCTTAATTATGGGAATTTGAGTTAACATAGATACAAGTTTGGGATATACTGTTGCTATACCTATATTCATTGTACCACAGGCTTCAAATACATTCACAAAACCCATGTTTTGGGTGGGTGTTGGTTTGCCAGAAAACTTATTTTTCAATATTTATTTCAAACTCAATTTAAAGTCTTTTCTTTGCATTATGCCTCAGAGAGTTATGTCTCTTGCAAATTACTTACTATTCAATACTTACTTTGGCATCTTGGTGGTGGGGGCAGGGGTGGTGAATCAAGGCAAATGACAGTATTCAAAGGCATTTAAGAAGTATAAATGACAGGACTTGGTGATAGGGTAGATGTGGGACTAAAGAGAGGGCAGGAAGAAGAAAGCAGAGACTGGCAAGTCTGAAATATGCAGGACAGACTGGCAGGTTGGAAATTCGGGAAGGAGTGGATGTTGCAGTTTTGAGTCTAAAGGCAGTAGGGAGGCAGAATTACTTCTTCACGGGACTTCAGTCTTTTCCCTTAAGGCCTTCAACTGAGTAGATGAGGCCCACCCACATTATGGAGGGCAATCTGCTTTACACAAAGTGTACTGACAAATGTTAACACATCTAAAAAGTAGCTTCACAGTAATATCTAGGCTATTGTTTCTAGTTGGTCAGACATCTTGGAGCCTTACCAAGTTGACATAAATTTAATCATCACAAATTTTCAAGAGTTTTTTTTAGACTTACAAGTATTACTTAAGTGTTTCATTTTTGAGTAATTGTAAATGACATTGCATTTTTAATTTCAGCACCCATGGGTTTTTTTCTGTAGAATAGAGAAAGATTTTTGTATGTTTTCTATGTTTGTATTTTTAATGCTTATTATATATCCTGTAACCTTGCTGACCATACTACTGTTCTAATTTTTTTTGTTTTGTTTTATTTTGATGTATGTTTGTTTTTTTCTGCACATAGAGGCAATTTTATATCTTCCTGTCCAATCTATATGTCATTCATTACTTTTTCATGTCACATTGTCTAGAATACCTGATAGTATTTTGAATAACACTGGGGAGAGGGAATATCCTTGCCTTTATCCTGGTTGTAGGGGTAAAAAATTCAGTTTTTCAACATTAATCTTAATGTTAGCTTAAGATTTTAAAAAATTATATATAATTCATATACCATAAAATTCACTCATCTGATGTGTACATTGTAATTTAACCACAGGGTTGTGTAATCATAACTACTATATAATTCCAGAGTATTTCATTATGTTAAAAGGAAACTTTGTGCCCATTTGTAGTTACTCTCCATTCTGCCTTCCCTAAAAACCCTGGAAACCAGTAATCTACTTTTTGTCTCTATGCATTTGCATATTATAAAAATTTCATATAAGTGTAATTATATAATATTTGGAATTTTGTGCCTAACTTCATTTACTTGGCATAATGTTTTCAGGGTTCACCTATGTTGTAGCATGTGTTGGTATTTTATTGCTTTTTATGGTTGAATAATATTCCAATGTATGGATATACCATTTTGTTTTCTATTTATGATGTGATGCACATTTGGTTAGTTTCCACTTTTTGTTTTCTTTTTGTTTTGTTAAGTCTCCTTTAAATATTTGGTAGAATTCTCCAGTGTAACCATCTGAGCCTGAAAGTCCCTTTTTTGAGTAGTTTTAAATTATGAATTCAATATCCTTAATGTTTAGAGAGCTATTCAAATTATTTCATTTTCATGAGTTGTGGTAGTTTTTACTTTTTTGCAGAATTAACCCATTTCATATAAGTTGTCAAATTTATATTTTCACAATCTTTTACTATATCTTTGATGTTTTCCATTCTGTAGTGATATCACTTGTTTCCTTACTTATGTTTATAATTAGTGTCTGATGAATATTTTCACTGGGCATAGGATTCTGGGTTGACAATTCTTTTTTCTCAGTACTTGAAAAATTTTATGCCACATCTTTCCAGCCTACTTCGTTTCTGATGAGAAATCCACTGTCATTCAAGTAGTTTTTTTCTCTATGCTTATGGTGTCATTTTTCTCTGGCTGCTTTGAAATTTTATTCTGTCTTACATTTTTAGAAGTTTGACTATAACATAAATTTATTTGGCTTAATCTTACTTGAGATTTGCTCACCTTTTTGATTCTGTAGGCTTACTTATGTGTTTTTGCCACATTTGGGAACTTAGACTGCCCTTTTCTTCTCTGCTCCAAGTCTCTGATGACATGAATATTCTATGTTTTGTTGTGGTTTTTGAGGCTCTGTTTATTTCTTTTTTTAGTCTATTTTCTCTCTGTTGTTCATATTGATTAATTTGTATTGTTCTGTATTCATGTTCACTGATTCTTTTATCTGTTCCCTCCATTCTGCTGTTGAGCCCATTTGTTGATTTTTTTAATTAATTCTTTTTTAAATACAATTTTAAAGGTTACAGTCCATTTACAGTTATTCAAAATATTGCCTATATCCCCCGTGTTGTACAATATATCCTTGTAGCCTGTCTTACACCCAAAAGTTTGTAACTCCCACTCCCCCACCCATTTATTGCCCCTCCCCCCACTGGTAACCACTAGTTTGTTCTCTATATCTGTGAGTCTGCTTCTTTTTTGTTCTATTCACTAGTTTCTTGTAATTTTAGATTCTACATATAAATGATATCATACAACATTTGTGTTTCTCTGTCTGACTTATTTCACTTAGCATAATGCCTTCCAAGTCCATCCATGTTGCTGCAAATGGCAAAATTTTATTCTTTTTTATGGCTGAGTAGTATTCCATTGTGTGTGTGTGTGTGTGTGTGTGTGTGTGTATACACACTACATTTTCTTTATCCATTCATCTGCTGATGGACATTTATATATTTTTTTATTTAGTTATTTTTTTAGTTGTAAAATTTCTGTTTGGTCCTTTATATCCTCTATTTCTTTAATGAGACTTTTAATTTTTTCATTTGTTTCAGTGTGTTTATAAATTTTTGTTGAAGCATTTTTATAACAGCTGCTTTAAAATATTTGTCAGATAATTCTAGAATTTCTGTCCTTGTAGTGACAATATCCATTGATTGTATTTCTTTTCATTTAAGTTGAAATTCTCCTAGTTCTTCATATGATGCATGAGTTTTGATTGAAATATTGGTATCTTGTATATTATGCTGTGAGACTCTGGATCTTATTTAAACCTTTTTTAATTGGCTTTCTTTGACACTGCTCTGGCAGGAAAAGGCGGGGGCACTGTCTCCTTATTGCCAGGTGTGCATAGATATACAGGTTGCTTATTCAACCTCCATTGCCAACTGAGGAGGGAAGGTATTTTTGGGTAAGAGTGGGAGTTTAAATTTGTCACTAGGTCTCTACTGATGCCTCCCTGGCTTGGGAATTAGAGTGCCTTATTACTGCTCCCCATGTGACCTCCACTAACAATACTGAAGGGATGTGGTTCATTGCCTCTGAGTAATGGTAAAAGTCCCAACACTCCAGTGTTGAAAACACCCCTGAAAGGAGTTGCGGAGCCTTGTTACTGCCAATTGCGAATATAAGACCATACTTTCAATGTATTCTCCACTAACAATGCAGGGGCTGGAGGTCAGTACCACCCGGTAAGGATGGAAATCCTAGTTGTCTCCTTGGCCTTTTCTGACACCACACCTACCCACATGTTGGGGCACCCTGTTACAGCCTGGTAAGGGTAGAAGCCTCGGATCCCTACTCAGCCTCTGGTGACATGGGTGGGGGTAGGGACAGGTGGTTTTTTGTTTGTTTGTTTGTTTTTGAAGGCAGTGATGGCTTGCTGCTGTAGAGTGGTTATTTTGTAAAAGTTATCTTCCTAGGCTATCTCTTTCCTGGTCCCTGTATTACAAAGAGCAGAATTTGTTTGAGCTCTTATTGTGTGTGCCTATTGTCATTTCCAAGTTGCTGGATTCTTCAGCTGCAAGTCTAGGATGTATGAGGAATAGAAACAATGAAACCTAGGGAACTCCTTGCCATATTGCTCCTTGGGTCCTGAGCTCCCTAGCTAGTCTGATTTTTTCCTGTCTTTCAAATGTTCTTATGTTTGTTTTATATAATACCCAACACTTTTAGTTGTATTTAACAGAAGAAAGAGGCAAAATTATCTCCATTTCATCTTCCAGAGGAGGGAGTGACTTTCATATACATTTTAAAATTTAATTTTGACAACTACTTCAAGTTAACAGTTCACATGACAATTATTTAGGTGAGAAAACTGAGACTCAGAGCATTTATTTTTTATTTTTTATTTTCTTAACATCTTTATTGGAGTATAATTGCTTTACAGTGGTGTGTTAGTTTCTGCTCTATAACAAAGTGAATCAGCTATACATATATGTATATACCCATATATCTTGCCTCTTGCATCTCCTTCCCTCCCACCCTCCCTATCCCACTCCTCTAGGTGGTCACAAAGCACCAAGCTGATCTCCCTGTGCTATGTGGCTGCTTCCCACTAGCTATCTATTTTACATTTGGTAGTGTATATATGTCCATGCCACTCTCTCATTTTGTCCCAGCTTACCCTTCCCCCTCCCCATGTCCTCAAGTCCATTCTCTAGTAGGTCTGCATCTTTATTCCCATCTTGCCCCTAGGTTCTTCATGACTCTCTCTCTCTCTCTCTCTCTCTCTCTCTCTCTCTCTCTCTCTCTCTCTCTCTCTATGTATATATATATATATATATATATATATATATATATATTTAGATTCCATATATATGTGTTAGCATATGGTATTTGCTTTTCTCTTTCTGACTTACTTCACTCTGTATGACAGACTCTAGGTCCATCCACCTCCTACAAATAACTCAATTTAGTTTCTTTTTATGGCTGTGTAATATTCCATTGTATATATGTGCCACATTTTCTTTATCCATTCATCTGTCGATAGACACTTAGATTGGTTCCATGTCCTGGTTATTGTAATTAGAGCTGTAATGAACATTGTGGTACATGAGTCTTTTTGAATTATGGTTTCCTCAGGGTATATGCCCAGCAGTGGGATTGCTGGGTTGTATGGTAGTTCTATTTTTAGTTTTTTAAGGAACCTCAGAGCATTTAAATAAGTTCATTTCAGTTATTGAATCACTGACATTTACATACACCCTTTGCCAAGACACCTATCATTCTCATTTTATGATCTTAACTTCTACAATGTTATTTATTTTTCCTCAGTTTCTTTATATTAAGACTGTGTATCAGATTTCTTGGTATCTCATACATTGCTTAGTGGGCCTATGCATATATTAAATATTTAATAAATACTTGCTGGAAAAACACAATGAGAATGCATTCTTATACCTTTGTTATTATTTCTGATTAATTTTATTAATCATTTTATTCTGGATTATCAGTAAACCTTTCCTTTACTTTTATAGCTTACCCATAGCCTGATACTAATATGTGGTTTAGGAGGCTATTACCAGGGCACCCATGAGGCCCCACAAGGGAAAGTTGTGCCTATTTTAAAACTGGATGCCTATGCAATTCAAAGTCCGTTTGAAATTTTGTAGATCTTCAAATCAGGGCAGACCTGAAATGGTATTTTTAGAAGTAAAGATTTGTGAGCCTCTTCTTGGTTCACAGCAACTCGATTCAGCTTCACCCATCACCTTGAAGTCAGCCCTTCAACAATCACAGGCACTAATAGCATTTTCTTCCTTTCATTGATTTTTTCAAACTGAATGCACAGCCTTCCTCTGACTGGCACATGCTATCGTGCCATGCTGCAGTTCTTCCTAGCCCCCTCTATTACCCTGTGTAATGCTGCTCAAATCCCTAATTACCCTTCTGGATACTGCTATGGCAGCTAATAAAAGGATTTTGCAGGCTCAGATTGCCAAGATTCTTCAGCAGCTACATGTTCTTCCACTGTTGTTATGTCAGTTTCAACATATTTTCACTGTTACACCTGTTGTTTCTAGTACAAGTATCTTTCATTTTTCTCTATTATGCTTTATAATTTTTTACCTGAACTTATTTCAGAATGAGAGTTCAATCAAAATGACACATTAACATGCCTTAAGCTTGAAAACATTTTGATCATATACTTAAAAGTGCACCTCAATTCAGATTGGATAAGTATGGTTTATTTTGTAAAACTATAGAAAACAGCCCTGTTGATTTTTGTGAGTCACAGGGAACAAACTCTACAGAAATATATAATTATGTTGACAATGATAGAGCAAGATAATATGGGGCTTTGACCTATCGTGACAGGTGGTCCTGGAGGTGGCCTAATCTTGACATCTTGAATATAGTGCTATCTTATGTTGGTGAACCAGTTAACAAATTCCCGGGTGCACTGTCTTCTGCCCCACTGGGATCTTAACCATACTTATAGTAAATGTTAAGGTATTATGAAAAATGCTTTACAAGCATTATTTTATTTAATCCTCATATGAACTCTATGTTGTAAATACTATCATTACCCCATCCCAAATTAAAGAAACTCATAGAGTACGAACTTATATAGATAGTAAAGGACATACCCAGGGTTCAACACCAAGTCCATCTAACTTAAATTCTAAGCCCATGCTATTAAGTATATATTGTACCACCTCTCATCATCCTGAGTACATTGTTATTTGCTTTGCCTCAGTCACATGTTCAGGACTGTGCTGAAATCAAAGCATCAGCAGAATTTAAGTGGTGGTAGGAAGAGCATAGCAGCAGCTTTCCTCACCAGTTACAAGATATAAAGGTAAATATAGTAATATTTTTTTAAATGAGTATATAAATTAATTTTGTAGGTATTCTAAATATTAATAATTTAGTGTCCAGGAATTTTAATCACTGTACTACTCATTGGACTGGTATCTGGTGCTGTAATATTAGGAAGTCATTCTTTACAGCACACTGATAGACTGACTATGAGAAACTGAAATAGTGGAAGTAAATCTTTGAAAATATGCCCTACTAAACTAAGTTCATCTAGATTCTTGTAGGTTTGAGACTCTTCATATGCCTTTTATCTGCTTCCACAAAAGCCCTAGTTATAATTTGCTTTCTCCTTCCTTTTTTAAAAAATTTTTAAATTTAATTTTATTTCTTTATACAGCAGGTTCTCATTAGTCATCAATTCTATACACATCAGTGTATACATGTCAATCCCAATCGCCCAATTCATCACACCACCATCCCCACCCCCACCCCCCCGTGGCTTTCCCCACTTGGTGTCCATACGTTTGTTCTCTACATCTGTGTCTCAACTTCTGCCCTGCAAACTGGTTCATCTGTACCATTTTTCTAGGTTCCACATACATGCGTTAATATACGATATTTGTTTTTCTCTTTCTGACTTACTTCACTCCGTATGACAGTCTCTAGATCCATCCATGTCTCAACAAATGACCCAATTTCATTCCTTTTTATGGCTTAGTAATATTCCATTGTATATATGTACCACATTTTCTTTATCCATTCGTCTGTGGATGGGCATTTAGGTTGCTTCCATGACCTGGTTATTGTAAATAGTGCTGCAATGAACATTGTGGTGCATTCGTCTTTTTGAATTATGGTTTTCTCTGGGTATGTGCCCAGTAGTGGGATTGCTGGGTCGTATGGTAGTTCTATTTTTAGTTTTTTAAGGAACCTCCATACTGTTCTCCATAGTGGCTGTATCAATTTACATTCCCACCAACAGTGCAAAAGCGTTCCCTCTTCTCCACATCCTCTCCAGCATTTACCGTTTGTAGATTTTTTGATGATGGCCATTCTGACTGGTGTGAGGTGATACCTCATTGTAGTTTTGATTTGCATTTCTCTAATGATTAGTGATGTTGAGCAGCTTTTCATGTGCTTCTTGGCCATCTGTATGTCTTCTTTGCAGAAATGTCTATTTAGGTCTTCTGCCCATTTTTGGATTGGGTTGTTTGTTTCTTTAATATTGAGCTGCATGAGCTATTTATATATTTTGGAGATTAATCCTTTCTCCTTTGATTCATTTGCAAATATTTTCTTCCATTCTGAGGGATGTCTTTTCGTCTTGTTTATGGTTTCCTTTGTTGTACAAAAGCTTTTAAGTTTCATTAGGTCCTATTTGTTTATTTTTGTTTTTATTTCCATTACTCTAGGAGGTGGATCAAAAAAGATCTTGCTGTGATTTATGTCAAAGAGTGTTCTTCCTATGTTTTCCTCCAAGAGTTTTCTAGTGTCTGGTCTTACATTTAGGCCTCTAATCCAGTTTGAGTTTATTTTTGTGTATGGTGTTAGGGAGTGTTCTAATTTCATTCTTTTATATGTAGCTGTCCAGTTTTCCCAGCATCACTTATTGAAGAGACTGTATTTTCTCCATTGTATATCCTTGCCTCCTTTGTCATAGATTATTTGACCATAGGTGCATGGGTTTATCTCTGAGCTTTCTATCTTGTTCCACTGATCAGTGTTTCTGTTTTTGTGCCAGTACCATATTGTCTTGATTACTGTAGCTTTGTAGTATAGTCTGAAGTCAGGGAGTCTGATTCCTCCAGCTCCGTTTTTCGTTCTCAAGATTGATTTGGCTATTCGGGGTGTTTTGTGTTTCCATACAAATTGTGAAATTTTTGTTCTAGTTCTGTGAAAAATGCCATTGGTAGTTTGATAGGGATTGCATTGAATCTGTAGATTGCTTTGGGTAGTATAGTCATTTTAACAAGGTTGATTCTTCCAATCCAAGAACATGGTATATCTCTCCATCTGTTGGTATCATCTTTCATTTCTTTCATCAGTATCTTATAGTTTTCTGCATACAGGTCTATTGTCTCCCTAGGTAGGTTTATTCCTAGGTATTTTATTCTTTTTGTTGCAATGGTAAATGGGAGTGTTTCCTTAATTTCTCTTTCAGATTTTTCATCATTAGTGTATAGGAAATCAAGAGATTTCTCTGCATTAATTTTGTATCCTGCCACTTTACCAAATTCATTGATTAGCTCTAGTATTTTTCTGGTAGCATCTTTAGGATTCTCTATTTATAGTATCATGTGATCTGCAAGCAGTGACAGTCTTAATTCTTCTTTTCCAATTTGTATTCCTTTTATTTCTTTTTCTTCTCTGATTGCCATGGCTAGGACTTCCAAAACTATGTTGAAAAATAGTGGTGAGAGTGGACATCCTTGTCTTGTTCCTGATCTTAGAGGAAATGCTTTGAGTTTTTCACCATTGAGAAAGATGTTTGCTGTGGGTTTGTCATATATGGCCTTTATTATGTTGAGGTAGGTTCCCTTTATGCCTACTTTCTGGAGAGTTTTTACCATAAACGGGTGTTGAATTTTGTCAAATGCTTTTTCTGCATCTATTGAGACGACTATATGTTTTTTTCCCCTTCAATTTGTTAATATGGTGTATCACATTGATTGGTTTGCGTATATTGAAGAATCCTTGCATCCCTGGGGTAAATCCCACTTGGTCATGCTGTATGATCCTTTTATGTGTTGTTGGATTGTTTGCTAGTATTTTGTTGAGGATTTTTCCATCTATATTTATCAGTAATACTGGTCTGTAATTTTCTTTTTCTGTAGTATCTTTGTCTGGTTTTGGTATCAGGGTGGTGGTGGCCTCATAGAATGAGTTTGGGAGTGTTCCTTCCTCTGCAAATTTTTGGAAGAATTTGAGAAGAATGGCTGTTAGCTCTTCTCTAAATGTTTGATAGAATTCACCTGTGAAGCCATCTGGTGCTGGACTTTTGTTTGTTGGAAGATTTTTAATCACAGTTTCAATTTCAGTGCTTGTGATTGGTCTGTTCATATTTTCTATTTCTTCCTGGTTCAGCCTTGGAAGGTTATACCTTTCTAAGAATTTGTCCATTTCTTCCAGGTTGTCTGTTTTATTGGCATAGAGTTGCTTGTAGTAGTCTCTTAGGATGCTTTGTATTTCTGTGGTGACTGGTGTAACTTCTTTTTCATTTCTAATTTTATTGATTTGAGTCCTCTCCCTCTTTTTCTTCATGAGTCTGGCTAATGCTTTATCAATTTTGTTTATCTTCTCAAAGACCAGCTTTTAGTTTTATTGATCTTTGCTATTGTTTTCTTTGTTTCTATTTCATTTATTTCTGCTCTGATGTTTATGATCTCCTTCCTTCTGCTAACTTTGGGTTTTGTTTGTTCTTCTTTCTCTAGTTCCTTTAGGTGTACGTTTAGATTGTTTATTTGAGATTTTTCTTGTTTCTTGAGGTAGGCTTGTATAGCTGCAAGCTTCCCTCTTAGAACTGCTTTTGCTGCATCCTGTAGGTTTTGGATCATCATGTTTTCATTGTCATTTGTCTCTAGGTATTTTTTGATTTCCTCTTTGATTTCTTCAGTGATATCTTGGTTATTTAGTAACGTATTGTTTAGCCTCCATGTGTTTGTGTTTTTTATGTTATTTTCCCTGTAATTCATTTCTAATCTCATAGCATTGTGGTCAGAAAGGATGCTTGATATGATTTCAACTTTCTTAAATTTATTGAGGCTTGGTTTGTGACCCAAGATATGATCTATCCTCGAGAATGTTCTGTGCACACTTGAGAAGAAAGTGTAATCTGCTGTTTTTGGATGGAATGTCCAATAAATATCAATTAAATCTATCTGGTCTATTGTGTCATTTAAAGCTTCTGTTTCCTTATTTATTTTCATTTTGGATGATCTGTCCATTGGTGTAAGTGAGCTGTTAAAGTCCCCCACTATTATTCTGTTACTGTCAATTTACTCTTTTAGAGCTGTTAGCAGTTGCCTTATGTATTGAGGTGCTCCTATGTTGGGTGCATATATATTTATAATTGTTGTATCTTCTTCTTGGGTTGATCCCTTGATCATTATGTAGTGTCCTTCCTTGTCTCTTGTAACATTCTTTATTTTAAATTCTATTTTATCTGATATGAGTATAGCTACTCCAGCTTTCTTTTGATTTCCATTTGCATGGAATATCTTTTTCCATCCCCTCACTTTCAGCCTGTATGTGTTCCTATGTCTGACGTAGGTCTCTTGTAGACAACATATATATAGGTCTTGTTTTTGTATCCATTCAGCAAGCCTGTGTCTTTTGGTTGGAGCATTTAATCCATTCACATTTAAGGTAATTATCGATATGTATGTTCCTATGACCATTTTCTTAATTGTTTTGGGTTTATTTGTGTAGGTCCTTTTCTTCTCTTGTGTTTCCCACTTAGAAAACTTCCTTTAGCATTTGTTGTAGAGCTGGTTTGGTGGTGCTGAATTCTCTTAGCTTTTACTTGTCTGTAAAGCTTTTGATTTCTCCATCGAATCTGAATGAGATCCTTGCTGGGTAGAGTAATCTTGGTTGTAGGTTCTTCCCTTTCATCACTTTAAGTATATCATGCCACTCCCTTCTGGCTTGTAGAGTCTCTGCTGAGAAATCAGCTGTTAACCTTATGGGAGTTCCCTTCTGTGTTGTCATTTTTCCCTTACTGCTTTCAAAATTTTTCTTTGTCTTTAATTTTTGCCATTTTGATTACTATGTGTCTCAGTGTGTTTTTCCTTGGGTTTATCCTGTATGGGACTTGCTGCGCTTCCTGGACTTGGGTGGCTGTTTCCTTTCCCATGTTAGGGAAGTTTTCGACTATAATCTCTTCAAATAGTTTCTCTGGTCCTTTCTCTCTTTCTTCTCTTTCTCTGACCCCTATAATGTGAATGTTGTTCCATTTAATGCTGTCCCAGAGGTCTCTTAGGCTGTCTTCATTTCTTTTCATTTTTTTTTCTTTATTATGTTCCACAGCAGTGAATTCCACCATTCTGTCTTCCAGGTCACTTATCCATTCTTCTGCCTCAGTTATTCTGCTATTGTATCCTTGTAGTGTAGTTTTCATTTCAGTTATTGTACTGTTCATCTGTTTGTTTGTTCTTTAATTCTTCTAGGTCTTTGTTAAACATTTCTTGCATCTTCTCGATCTTTGCCTCCATTCTTTTTCCAAGGTCCTGGATTATCTTCACTATCATTATTCTGAATTCTTTTTCTGAAAGGTTGCCTACCTCCACTTCATTTAGTTGTTTATCTGAGGTTTTATCTTGTTCCTTCATCTGGTATGTAGCCCTTTGCCTTTTCATCTTATCTTTCTGTGAATGTGGTTTTTGTTCCACAGGCTGCAAGATTGTAGTTCTTCTTACTTCTCACTTTCTCCTTTCTAACATGACAGCTAAGTTATCTAACAGACTGCTTGCTTTGTCGGGGTCAATGGTACTCATCTCCTAATGGATAAAGGCTGTCCTCATTCAAGCATCATTTTACCAATTTCAGTTTCTATTGAAGGCTGATGTGAGGAAGATTTGGGGAAGAACCCAAAAATTATATCCTGTATATTACTGCCAATCTTTTTTATTCCTTGGACAGGAGCTGTTGACAGTTCAGAACCATTTAGGCAATATTTGAATTTATAGTTTGAAAATGAAGATTCATTTCAAGGCATTGGCCAGGATAGTTGGATAATGTGAACCACATGGCCAGTAGTCCTTTACTCCTCCAGTTTTGACTCTTGGACATAACATATATGGATTTTTGATTATTAATGGGAATTAGGTAAATGAACAAAGAAAACCAATATACATGATGTACAAACTTCATTTGAAACAAAAGGTTCAATTTCCTCTCCCTCTATTCTTTATCAGGATGGTTATAATTGCTCTGAATGGTTAGAGTAGACTTTCTACTCTTTAATTTTCTCTTCCCACCCCCTAGTGAAGACCACAATGAGTCCTCTAAGTGGCCAAAAGGCAGCCATGGAGAATAAGGGAGCACACAATCTGAATTACTGGTCTTCAGATAATTAAGCATTGACTATTCATTTTTTATCTGATGTTTTAATTACCACTTTTATTTCAGAACTTACTTTCCTATATTTTTTGTTGTATAACCAAATAATCATCATGGTAGAATTGTTCTTTATCCTCATTTAAGTTCCTATTGTATATGATGGTGTTATTCATAAATATGATACTGTTCCACTAAACATAGACTTTTAAATCCCATATTTAGAATAAGTTAGTATTTCATGTGTCTTTTTTTACCTGTTTTATTTTGCAGGGTATATCATAAAATAGTATTGATGGTTTTGATCTTCTTGCTGTCTAGGGATCTGGTACAAAGGCAAATAAATAAAATTGTGGGTGGAAGAAGGCATAAAACGCTAGAGACTCAGAGGTTCAAAATAGGGGAAGATTAACTTTCTATCTAGATAAATAGACATAGAAGTTCACATCTGGGTATTCTTACCTTTTACTTTTCAGAGCATCTAACAGATAATTCATTCTTAGTTTTCATCATATATTCTGTTCATAAGAATAAAAGGACATGGGTTTTTGATATATATTAAGCAGATATTTACTAAAAACCTAGTGTATTACAGGTGCTATGGGAATACAGTTGAAGTAGACTACAACTTCTCTCTTCAAAATACATTCAAAAATAGGGAGGGAGGAAGATATACACATAAAAAGACAAAAAATAAAAACATACAAGGCCAACTATATATACATCAATGAAAATCAGTTATATATACATCAATCGAAATTATATATAATGAGTAGTCTTTCACTTCAAGCATGGGAGAAAAGGTTTTATGAAGATCCCTGCCACTACAAAACAACTAATTCTATGTGAAATTGTCTTCAGGATACATTGAAGTTCTTAGGTGAGGGAGTTCTCCTAGGTCTCTTCCCACCAAATAATATGAACTGAGCTCAGTATACGAAGTGCTGAACAGCAAGTAAATAAAGAAAGGCTGTCTTGAGGAAAGATGCTGATACCAGCAACACAAGGGGGACACAAATATTCAGTCTATAGCACATTTTAATTATTAATTTATAAAAAGGAATAAACAATAAAATCAACACAATTAATTTGGAAACTTCAAATACTGAAGTCAAATTCCACCTTTTCTTTTATTCTCCTTTAACAGACTTTGACACATAGTCATCAAAACACAGGAGGGATTTTACACAATTGTAGAGAGCTGGGGATAACTGAAAGTGGCTAATTTTACAGCTGTCCTTAGATAAACATAAAAGTTTTGGGCAACTTGCATGGATCATTTCTTGTTTAATTGTCTACTATAATCTTTAAATCAACATTTATCTTGAAGACAAGGGAGCAAGATTTACAGCAAGATTGTGCAGCCTTACAATTGGACTAGATATGAATATAAAGTAACAGTTTTGTATTCACACAGTTCAATTCCCAAGTGTGGGATTTAGTAAGACTGTATTTTTTAAAGAAAAAGTATCTGTGTTGTTTTATTGCCAAAATGAGAGAAATTGCAGAAAATCACTTGTCTTATTTGCTTTGGGGCCTCGAGAACTCTTTACTTCTTGTGCAGACAAAAATATAGTCTAAGTCTTTGTTTTAAAAAATATGCATAAAGAGAATTTATCTTCCAGAGGTTGGAGTGGACTTAATATTTTAATATTCTTTGAAAGCAACATTAATTTCCTGGGGATATTTTTATGCACCCACCTGATTCATTGGCTGAAATCTCTAATGTTTAATTATTTTCTGCTTTCTCAACCAAGATAATACTTTTTAAGCTACTTTTGCTTTGTTTCTAATAACAATGCAATATGGAATTTCTGAGTACATTTTTTACAATAAAATAGTATTAATGAAGATACTCCTTAGGAAATTGTGAGAATTATCATGGGATGGTTAATATTTGTGGTTTGAATTATATAGTTTCTTTAGATAATGTAAGACCCACTTAAATGCACTCTTCCACTTATTTTTTTAGAATTTGGTGTGTGGTTTTGTTTTGTTTTTTTACTGAAGTAGTTGATTTACAATATTGTGTTAATTTCAGGTGTACAGCATAGTGATTTGAGTTTTTTTTTGCAGATTCCATTATAGGTTATTATAAGATATTGGGTATGATTCCCTGCGCTATACAGTAAAGCCTTGTTGCTTATCTATTTTATACTATATGATATAATTTATATGTAGAAGCTAAACAATGATACAAATAAATATATATGCACTCTTCCACTTTTTCCCCAAATTTTAACTCCAGAGGTCAACAGAGGAAGATACAATCCTCTTGACCCTTTTACTCTGAACATTTCTATTATTGTCATGTGTAGTTACATTCAAAATATCTGAAGACATGATTCCTGGTGCAAGTTTTTACTTTTACTTTTTCTTCATCTTAAACATGCTAAAATTATGACTGGCAAAATACCTAGTAAAGTAGTTAGAAGAAAAAATTCTGGTTTTAGTTCTGCAGAGAGGTCCCTCTGCCCTTCCTTAGAAAGTAAGTCATGGTCATTGTTATCAAGGAACTTATCTGGTTTTCCTTAGGGCTTGGCTAGCACAGACAGGATTTCGGTGAATGAATATAAAGGTATAAATTAATTAATTGTATTGTTATTATTGAGGCTTTATATTTCATATATCAGTTATTTGTGGAATGTAAAAAATACAACAAACTAGTGAATATAACAAAAAGGAAACAGACTCACAGATATAGAGAACAAATTAGTTGTTACCAGTGGGAGGAGGAAAGGGTGAGGGGAAAGATGGGGGAGGGGGATTAAGAGGTACAAACTACTATGTATAAAATAAGCTATAAGGATATATTGTACAACATGGAGAATATAGTCAATATTTTATACTAACTGTAAATGGAGTATAACCTTTAAAAATTGTGAATCACTAGGTTCTACACCTGTAACATATTGTACATAAACTATATCTCAATTAAAAAAACAGAACATTGCAAAGGGTATGAAAAGATCCAATTCCTTTTATCACATATGTATTTAGATTTAATTTGCTATCTACCTAACTGGTTTAACCACATTGTCAAAAGAACAAACATGGTTAATCTACCGTCAGTCATGAAGGAGAATGTATATGCATACCTAGTAGGTTTAGGTATCGCATCACTTCAAAACATACCCCCTAATTATGGCCTCAAGCCCCTAGTATTTTCTCTTGCCATCCTATCCATTATGAATATCATTTATTGCCATGCCTTCCGTCAACATTTCTATGTAGTGGATTCCAAAGCGCTGACCTAGTTCTTCTTCTCACGTGTCTATTTGTCTCTCATTTCTAATTTCCTACTATACATTTCTAACTGTAAATCCTAACAGAACCTCCTTGTATCATGCATACAACCGCATTTCATATTTTGCCTTGTCCATTTCAGTTCCTCTTCTTGATTTCCTATTTTCATTAGGGCCACTACCAGCTTCCAAAGCACACATATATATATTTTTTTAGTGTTTCCATAGTGAGCACTTTAATTAATTTCTCCATGGAGTACCATCTTTCTTTCTTTTTTTTTTTTTTTCTTTTTTAACATCTTTATTGGAGTATAATTGCTTTACAATGTTGTGTTAGTTTCTGCTGTATAACAAAGTGAATCAGCTATATGTATACATATATCCCCATATCCCCTCCCTCTTGTGTCTCCTCCCACCTTCCCTATCCTACCCCTTTAATTGGTCACAGAGCACGGAGCTGATCTCTCTGTGCAATGTGGCTGCTTCCCACTAGCTATCTGTTTTATATTTGATAGTGTATTTATGTCCGTGCCACTCTCTCGATTCGTCCCAGCTTCCCCTTCCCCATATCCTCAAGTCCATTCTCTATGTCTGTGTCCTTATTCCTGTCCTGCCCCTAGGTTCTTCAGCACCTTTTTTTTTTTTAGATTCCATATATATGTGTTAGCATACGGTATTTATTTTTGTCTTTCTGACTTACTTCACTCTGTATGACAGACTCTAGGTCCATCCACCTCACTTCAAATAACTCAATTTTGTTTCTTCTTATGGCTGAGTAGTATTCCATTGTATATATGTGCTACATCTTCTTTATCCATTCATCTGTCGATGGACACTTAGGTTGCTTCCATGTCCTGGCTATTGTAAATAGAGCTGCAATGAATATTGTGGTACATGACTCTTTTTGAATTATGGCTTTCTCAGGGTATATGCCCAGGAGTGGGATTGCTGGGTCATATGGTAGTTCTATTTTTAGCTTTTTAAAGAACCTCCATACTCTTCTCCATAGAAAATCACACATATTTTAAAGCTAAGACGCATCCTTGATCCTTCTTTCTCTCAGTTATCTTTTTTCCAGTCTTCTACCAAAACTCATCTTTTCTTCCTTCCAAATATCCATGATACCATCCATGTTTTTTGCTTTTCTACTACCAACACCCCTTCTAAATTTTGTCTAGATTACTGGAATTGCCTTCTTAATGAAATGCCTGTCTTTGTCCTCACCTTTCACAAACATGTAGCAGCATTTTATTTGTTGGCAGCTTTATTGCCTATGTCATTATGTATCCATCAGGGTTCACCAGAAAAACAGAACCAATAGGATAGATAGATGGACCGATCAATAGACAGATAGATCAATATATAGAAGGAGATTTATTATGATGAATTGGCTCATTGCTATTGTGGAATCTGAGACAGTCCACCTTTTGCCATCTGTAAGCTGGAGGCCCAGGAAAGCCAGTGGTGTACATCCAGTCCAAAGATAAATAATGAAAAACCAAAACCTACTATGGCATTAATTGGTATACTGTACTTGTGGGAGTAATCTTTAATATGTTGGGGAAGGATATATTTTCCCCTGATGAGATTTCATAAACTATTATGCAAATTTATTTTATAGCATTTGAGGAAAAATACAGTTTTAGACACAATACATTATATTGTTAAAAAGTAGTAAAAACAAACAAATTTACCACTAAACTAAGGACATGAATCATATGAAATATTTATAAATCACATTTTGTAACCTTTAATAATATCAAACCAAATCTGGTGGTTTTAAATTAGATTTCAATCCAGTGTCCTGCTCTTCAAACAATGCTAGATATAGCCAGCCTTCACTATCAAGGGTACTTTTATTTATTTATTTATTTATTTTTATTTTTTTTATTTATTTTTTTATAGTGTTTATTTTTACTTGTTGACAGTTTGCTTTATTTATTTATTTTTGGCTGTGTTGGGTCTTCATTTCTGTGCGAGGGCTTTCTCTAGTTGTGGAGAGCGGGGGCCACTCTTCATCGCGGTGCGCAGGCCTCTCACTATCGCGGCCTTTCTTGTTGCGGAGCACAGGCACCAGACGCGCAGGCTCAGTAATTTTGGCTCACGGGCCCAGTTGCTCCACGGCATGTGGGATCTTCCCAGACCAGGGCACAAACCCGTGTCCCCTGCATCGGCAGGCAGACTCTCAACCACTGCGCCACCAGGGAAGCCCCAAGGGTACTTTTAAATAACTATGCTCCTCATAAAATGCCTTCTTCAGAGAGGAACCTTGTTTCATGTTGTCTATAATAAACAAGATGAACTGCAATGTTATTTTCTTTCTCTTAACTATATCATCAGCTGTTTTTATTTATATTTCTCTCATAAGATATTATTATCAAGCAAAATAAAGCACAAAACCCTTGTTCTTGTTTTACAAGCAAGAGAAAGTCTAGCTTTTAGACTGTAGGTGGTTAGACAATTTGACTTCCTTTTCCTTCTATTTTTCTTTCTTATTTTTCCCCTGTCTATATTAGGAGTATTCTGAAATACGCATCTAATCTGCATTTTTTTTCAGTTGGTCTCTTTCCTTGACAGTCTGAAACAGGCTGTGCTGTGTGCCATGAGTTATGGCAAAATTTCCAAAGAGACTTTGCCTAGTGGAGACCCCTCAATAGTCTGACTCTTTCTTTTCAATTAAAATAAAAAATTATAGGGTGACCTTGCAGGGCAAAAATCATTGTATATATTTGGAACTATCTTTCAGATTTTAAATCCAAAGATGTTCCTGAACAGTTTTGTATTTAATTTTATTTAAACACTTGCAATTTTAGATAAATAGATTGGCAACAAAGAAGGACCGACAGAGGAACAGCTTCTTCCCTTAGTAGTTAGTAGCAAATTATTAGCTTTTAAAGAAAATTGCCTCCTTTACCCTTCTTTAAAATATGCAGTCTTTGTTGATAGCACATTTTATCTTTAATGCCATGTAGTATCCTATATGTTATCTGTTTGCTTCCCTTCCCATGGATTCCAAAGCACAGCAACCAAGGTAACATTAAAGGGAATGATGCTTACATTAGAATATTCTTTATTTACTCAGAGTGCCAAATTACCATTCTATGCCTTAGATAAGCCATACCGGTATTACCAAGTACAATTGCTAGCACTGTTATTTTAGCAAAGTCAATATTATGTTTCCCAGAAATCACAATATAGAGAGCCAAATATATCTATCTCTGCATATAAATAAAATAGTCATAGTGGATCATGGCCAGAGGAGAGCTAAATAGGGAGCCTGCAGGAAATCGTATTCCAAGATAGGTAGTTGAAGTGACTGAAGTGGCTTAACCTGAGGACAAGACAACAGATCAGTATCTTTAGGAGACTGATACGCTGCCTACTGGGCTAGTGAGGCAACTCTGATCAGTATCTTTCAAATCGGAAGAGCTTGCATGGTTAAGAAAACCCCAAAGGTAAAAGCAGTGTGATGAATTGGGAAGTGTGCAGCTTTGGAGTGTGGCAAACTTCACTTGAAATCCTGTTTCTTCCTGACTGTGTGATTGGGCAAAGGGTTAACTCATCTCTCTTCACCTTCATTTCCTCATCTGACAAATGGAAGTGATAAAACTGATGTCACATGACTGTTGTGAAGATGAATACCAATCACTTGCATAAAGCACCTAGCGGAGGGCCTAGAGTTAACTAAGAAAGTAGTCGGTGTTTGAATGTCCACGAGCAAAGGGAGGAAGGAGGGCTCTTTCTGGGCTGAGAATAGGAACTGTGCATGGGACAAAGGGGAAGAATACTAGAATACCCTTAGTGAAGCCACGTTGGAGGCCTAGGAACTAAACCAGAGCTTCAAATCAAAGAGCAAAGAGGCTAGAAAAGCTCTCTTAGTAGTGATCCTGCAAAAGGGGATAGGCAAGATGGAATGAATGCATAGTTTGAATGAACAAGAAGTTGAAGCCTGGTGAGACTGTGGATCAGTGGTACCCACTGTAGAAGGGAGCATTTCACAGGGTCTCTGTGCCACAGCAGTGGATGGGGAAAAACTGTTTTGAGGGCCAAGTTTGTTGACACACTTGATAAATGCTAACTATTATTAACATTCTGAAAATAATTCTTCATATTAATACAAATGGGAAGTCCAGGAGGCACAGAGAGTCCCATACAGAATAAATCCAAGGAGAAATACGCCAAGACACATATTAATCAAACTGTCAAAAATTAAACACAAAGAAATCATATTAAAAGCAGCAAGGCAAAAACAACAAATAACACACAAGGGAATCCCCATCAGGATAACAGCTGATCTCTCAGCAGAAACTCTACAAGCCAGAAGGGAGTGGCAGGACATACTTAAAGTGATGAAGGAGAAAAACCTGCAACCAAGATTACTCTACCCAGCAAGGATCTCATTCAGATTTGATGGAGAAATTAAAACGTTTACAGACAAGCAAAAGCTGAGAGAGTTCAGCACCACCAAACCAGCTTTACAACAAATGCTAAAGGAACTTCTCTAGGCAAGAAACACAACAGAAGGAAAAGACCTACAATAATGAACCCAAAACAATTAAGAAAATGGGAATAGGAACATACATATCGATAATTACCTTAAATGTAAATGGACTAAATGCTCCCACCAAAAGACACAGAGTGGCTGAATGGATACAAAAACAAGACCCATCTATATGCTGTCTACAAGAGACCCACTTCAGACCTAGAGACACATACAGACTGAAAGTAAGGGGATGGAAAAAGATATTCCATGCAAATGGAAACCAAAAGAAAGCTGGAGTAGCAATTCTCATATCAGACAAAATAGACTTTAAAATAAGGACTACTAGAAGAGACAAAGAAGGACACTACATAATGATCAAGGGATCGATCCAGGAAGAAGATATAACAATTGTAAATATTTATGCACCAAACATAGGAGCACCTCAATACATAAGGCAAATACTAACAGCCATAAAAGGAGAAATCGACAGTAACACACTCATAGTAGGGGACTTTAACACCCCACTTTCACCAATGGACAGATCATCCAAAATGAAAATAAATAAGGAAACACAAGCTTTAAATGATACATTAAACAAGATGGACTTAATTGATATTTATAGGACATTCCATCCAAAAACAACAGAATACACATTTTTCTCAAGTGCTCATGGAACATTCTCCAGGATAGATCATATCTTGGGTCACAAATCAAGTCTTGGTAAATTTAAGAAAATTGAAATTGTATCAAGTATCTTTTCCGACCACAATGCTATGAGACTAGATATCAATTACAGGAAAAGATCTGTAAAAAATACAAACACATGGAGGCTAAACAATACACTACTTAATAATGAAGTGATCACTGAAGAAATCAAAGAGGAAATTAAAAAATACCTAGAAACAAATGACAATGGAGACACGACGACCCAAAACCTATGGGATGCAGCAAAAGCAGTTCTAAGAGGGAAGTTTATAGCAATACAATCCCACCTTAAGAAACAGGAAACATCTCGAATAAACAACCTAACCTTGCACCTAAAGCAATTAGAGAAAGAAGAACAAAAACATCCCAAAGTTAGCAGAAGGAAAGAAATCATAAAAATCAGATCAGAAATAAATGAAAAAGAAATGAAGGAAACGATAGCAAAGATCAATAAAACTAAAAGCTGGTTCTTTGAGAAGATAAACAAAATTGATAAACCATTAGCCAGACTCATCAAGAAAAAAAGGGAGAAGACTCAAATCAATAGAATTAGAAATGAAAAAGGAGAAGTAACAACTGACACTACAGAAATACAAAAGATCATGAGAGATTACTATAAGCAACTCTATGCCAATAAAATGGACAACCTGGAAGAAATGGACAAATTCTTAGAAATGCACAACCTGCCAAGACTGAATCAGGAAGAAATAGAAAATATGAACAGACCAATCACAAGCACTGAAATTGAAACTGTGATAAAAAATCTTCCAACAAACAAAAGCCCAGGACCAGATGGCTTCACAGGCGAATTCTATCAAGCATTTAGAAAAGAGCTAACACCTATCCTTCTGAAACTCTTCCAAAATATAGCAGAGGGAGGAACACTCCCAAACTCATTCTACGAGGCCACCATCACCTTGATACCAAAACCAGGCAAGGATGTCACAAAGAAAGAAAACTACAGGCCAATATCACTGATGAACATAGATGCAAAAATCCTCAACAAAATACTAGCAAACAGAATCCAACAGCACATTAAAAGGATCATACACCATGATCAAGTGGGGTTTATTCCAGGAATGCAAGGATTCTTCAATATACGCAAATCAATCAACGTGATACACCATATTAACAAATTGAAGGAGAAAAACCATATGATCATCTCAATAGATGCAGAGAAAGCTTTTGACAAAATTCAACACCCATTTATGATAAAAACCCTGCAGAAAGTAGGCATAGAGGGAACTTTCCTCAACATAATAAAGGCCATATATGACAAACCCACAGCCAGCATCGTCCTCAATGGTGAAAAACTGAAACCATTTCCACTAAGATCAGGAACTAGACAAGGTTGCCCACTTTCACCACTCTTATTCAACCTAGTTTTGGAAGTTTTAGCCACAGCAATCAGAGAAGAAAAGGAAATAAAAGGAATCCAAATTGGAAAAGAAGAAGTAAAGCTGTCACTGTTTGCAGATGACATGATACTATACATAGAGAATCCTAAAGATGCTACCAGAAAACTACTAGAGTTAATCAACGAATTTGGTAAAGTAGCAGGATACAAAATTAATGCACAGAAATCTCTGGCATTCCTATATACTGATGATGAAAAATCTGAAAGTGAAATCAAGGAAACACTCCCATTTACCATTGCAACAAAAAGAATAAAATATCTAGGAATAAACCTACCTAAGGAGACAAAAGACCTGTATGCAGAAAATTATAAGACACTGATGAAAGAAATTAAAGATGATACAAATAGATGGAGAGATGTACCATGTTCTTGGATTGGAAGAATCAACATTGTGAAAATGACTCTACTACCCAAAGCAATCTACAGGTTCAATGCAATCCCTATCAAACTACCACTGGCATTTTTCACAGAACTAGAACAAAAAATTTCACAATTTGTATGGAAACACAAAAGACCCCGAATAGCCAAAGCAATCTTGAGAACGAAAAATGGAGCTGGAGGAATCAGGCTCCCTGACTTCAGACTATACTACAAAGCTACAGTAATCAAGACAGTATGGTACTGGCACAAAAACAGAAAGATAGATCAATGGAACAGGATAGAAAGCCCAGAGTTAAACCCACGGACATATGGTCACCTTATCTTTGATAAAGGAGGCAGGAATGTACAGTGGAGAAAGGACAGTCTCTTCAATAAGTGGTGCTGGGAAAACTGGATAGGGACATGTAAAAGTATGAGATTAGATCATTCCCTAACACCATACACAAAAATAAGCTCAAAATGGATTAAAGACCTAAATGTAAGGCCAGACACTATCAAACTCTTAGAGGAAAACATAGGCAGAACACTGTATGACATAAATCACAGCAAGATCCTTTTTGACCCACCTCCTAGAGGAATGGAAATAAAGACAAAAATAAACACATGGGACCTAATGAAACTTAAAAGCTTTTGCACAGCAAAGGAAACCATAAACAAGACCAAAAGACAACCCTCAGAATGGGAGAAAATATTTGCAAATGAAGCAACTGACAAAGGATTAATCTCCAAAATTTATAAGCAGCTCATGCAGCTCAATAACAAAAAAACAAACAACCCAATCCAAAAATGGGCAGAAGACCTAAATAGACATTTCTCCACAGAAGATATACAGACTGCCAACAAACACATGAAAGGATGCTCAACATCTTTACTCATTAGAGAAATGCAAATCAAAACTACAATGAGATATCATCTCACACCAGTCAGAATGGCCATCATCAAAAACTCTAGAAACAATAAATGCTGGAGAGGGTGTGGAAAAAAGGGAACACTCTTGCACTGCTGGTGGGAATGTGAATTGGTACAGCCGCTATGGAGAACGGTATGGAGGTTCCTTAAAAAACTACAAATAGAACTACCATATGACCCAGCAATCCCACTACTGGGCATATACCCTGAGAAAACCATAATTCAAAAAGAGTCATGTACCAAAATGTTCATAGCAGCCCTATTTACAATAGCCCGGAGATGGAAACAACCTAAGTGTCCATCATCGGATGAATGGATAAAGAAGATGTGGCACATATATACAATGGAATATTACTCAGCCATAAAAAGAAATGAAATTGAGCTATTTGTAATGAGGTGGATAGACCTAGAGTCTGTCATACAGAGTGAAGTAAGTCAGAAAGAGAAAGACAAATACTGTATGCTAACACATATATATGGAATTTAAGAAAAAAAAATGTCATGAAGAACATAGGGGTAAGACAGGAATAAAGACACAGACCTACTAGAGAATGGACTTGAGGATATGGGGAGGGGGAAGGGTAAGCTGTGACAAAGTGAAAGAGCGGCATGGACATATATACACTACCAAACGTGAGGTAGATAGCTAGTGGGAAGCAGCCGCATAGCACAGGGAGATCAGCTCGGTACTTTGTGATCGCCTGGAGGGGTGGGATAGGGAGGGTGGGAGGGAGACGCAAAAGGGAGGGGATATGGAAACATATGTATATGTATAACTGATTAAATTTGTTATAAAGCAAAAAAATAAAATTAAATTAAAAAAAAAAAAAAAAAAAAATACAAATGGGTAGGCACTTTAGGAGAGTTTGCTCAAATATAAGGGACTAATTTATTGATATTGATTGACCCATCCAATCTTTGAAGTCTACTCAAAGCTACTTATTAAAAGGTTCCTCATCATGCAAAACCCTACTCTGCTGCAGTCAGTCTTCTAGTAACTGTGGGCAAAATTTTGTGTTTGGGTCTGAATTTAATACATAATGGGCTCACATTCACTAATCTACCTTTTAAAACTGATTCCCAGTGATCTTCTTACTTCTGAAACCTCTGCTTCATTCACGCTAATTTCTAAGTTCACTTGGCATGTTTCTATCTCTGATGTTTTTTATTCATATAATGTGTCATCTACATTAAATCCTACACAAAGCATCAAGACTGAGGTCAAATCCTAGTTTTGATACAATCACCTCTGGAATGTTAGAAAACCTGTTAATTTAAAGTATTTCTGAATTATTCATATGCTGTATTTTGATATGTATAACATCACTTTCTTAAAATATTGTATAATATTTCTAATGATCAGAGACTCAGAATTTATGTATCCCTGCCCCCCACCCCCATTTCTCCATGTTATAGCAGCATATGATACATTCTCAATAAATATTTATCATACTGAATCGTTACTTTAATAAACAAGTGAGTTTTATATTATATTTCCCAGTTTAAAGATCAGAAAAATAAGTCTTGAGGAGGTTTAGCGGCATGCCCAATTCACACCGAGTTGTTAAGTCACCTACAGCTTATACAGTTGGCTGTCGGCATTCCAGGAGCCAAATACGTGAGTAATATTAGGAGACCAACTCTTTCTTATGTGGACATTGTTTTAATCTCACTGATTTTAGTCCTGTGCCTCTTTCTTTCTGCAATTGGGCAGGAGTTGATGGATACTAGTTTATTAAACTAGGTGATGCATTACTGCCAGAACAAACAGAAGTTTGTTCTGGGGCCATTTAATTTATTTAAAAGAGAACCTTTGCTTTTTAAAATTTTCCTAGCAGTATGTGCTTGGCTATGGTGAATATCATAATTTAAGGAAAAGGTAAAATAATGTTTGACTGATCAGGTGGCATGTTTACTATTAATTTCCCAGTCATCCAACCCTCAATATCAGAGTCATGAGCTTCTCTGGGGTTCTACTGGATGAGATCCTTGTGCACATGAGTTTCTATGCTTCAGCTTCTCCTTCTCTGCTTCCCCAGACCCCATCCTCCAAAGCTTTCCATCTGCAGTAAATCTGTTATTGTCTCTTGCCTACTAATGGGTTTTAGTGTTCATCCTCATTTTCATGTGGTCCTATTTGGAAGATGAGATGAAGAGGTTTGGTCATTCTGCCATCTTTAACCATCTGCGGATTGGTGACATTGAACCAAAAGAGTTTGGAAACCACTGTGATCAACCTTTGCTCAAACCATTCACCCTCTTCTTAGTGCGTTCCCTCAGTTTATTCAATCAGTATTTATTTTCTTTAAAATCCACACTAAGTCTAATGCCTTTCAAAAAATAGAATTCAGTTTTCCCTGTGGAGACCTAATGTCTCTATTCCTCCAAATCCCACAGCATGTTTTCTCAAGGTCTATTACAGCATTTACAATCATTGGCTTTATTACTGGAACCATTTATGTATCTCTGACTCCCCAATTAGACTGCAAGTTCCAGGACACGGGGGTCCATGCCTTTTTAATCTTTATATTCCCAATGGTGTTTTGCCCATAGGAGGTAATAAATGTTTGCTCAATTGAAATAAGTTACTTTATTCTACTTGTTATTCTTTATTTCATTTATTTATGTCTAGTAAGTGATTTAATTTGTTTATTTTTATAACTAAAAACATGAATGTAATCTTTCTTAGGAGTTCTGCATTTTCTAAATCTAATGTTCTATGCCTAAACTCCTATGTCTGTTAAGTTACCTAAATAAGTAAAATCAAAACACATTATGGCAGAAAGGGAAATAAAGGCCATTGTTTGTACATAATAATTCAGCACAGACATTGGAATTAGACCAGCATTCTAATCTGGCTCCAGCTCTTACTTGCTGTGTGACCTAGGGCAAGCTATTGTACTTCTCTGAACTTTAGTTTCTTCATTGGTAATATGAGCATAATAATACCTCCTTCTTGAAGTTATCAAGATTAAATGACTTTGCTAATTATAATTTTTCAAGTTCTAAACAAATACTAGTTGTTATTGTTCGCATGAAACGTGACATGGTAAAGGGCATTCTTAGTCACCTCCCTGTCCTCAACCCCCGGCACAGGGCCTGCCACATAGTAGGTCCTTACTATATATTTGTTGAACAAAGAAATGTGGAGGCTGAAAACGAGGAGACGAAGAAGGTGGGAAAGAACTAAATTATATATTTATTCCAGATCTTAAACAATAATGGAAATTCCGCTATCTGTAAGAAGGTAAATTCTACAATATTATCATGTTTAGAAGTAATTTTCTCTATAGCATGGTATGAAGGTCTATGTCTGTCCTAATGCATGAGTTCATATTCATCAAACAATAGGAACGATGTTTACAATAGACGTCAAGTGCACAGTAAGCAGATCTAGCATTCTTTGGGTTCCCTGTGACATAGAGATTCACACATGTTCTCAATCTATAAGCTGAATTCATATGTAAAAGATAAAAATGAAGCTGCATTTTTTTCCTTTCTTTTCCACTCTCTTAACAACCCTAGCTCTGGAGAAAATAGGCAAGAAAAATGATTTGAACCCCACCATATTCTCTATTTCAGTGCTGTGCTATAACCATTTTACTTTATCAATTACTTTATCAGTTTTGAAACCCCACTGAACCATGACAAGACAGTTAGGTGAAGGGAATAGCAGTTTGGAAAAGCTCACTTGGTGGTCAAGCAGCAGACAATGGAGAGATGCATGGTGTGGCTGTAAAACCTCTACACTATTTCTGGTTCAGAGACCTCCAAAGAAAGAGGACTTGAGAGCTGAGAAGAAAACCAGTGTTAGGGCCTTAAAGACATAATGCAGTCGTGCATCAAAAAACAGCTTGGGGAGTCAGACATTCTGCTGCTTACTATCTGAGTGTCTTTGGAGAGGTGACTTCAAAATCTCAACCCCTCAGTTTCCTCTTCTGACAAACGTGCTGATAATCCTTACTTTTCAGGAGACTCTTAAGGGTGAGCTAATATAGGGGAGATCGTCTGGTGCATACTTCATGCATATTACTTTTCTTTTTTCCTTTTAGAGTTGGAAAGACCCTTGGGAAAGACAAACTAGTGGCTGCAATTGGGTCTATCAGCCGATTTTATTTGCAAGACAGTTAAGTATGTAGTGTCTTTTCTAGAGAAAGAAAAGTTGGAGAAATTCACACAGTGAAGCAGCAGAAATTCTAGGATTAATTATGCTTCTGCAAGTTCTTATAAGGAGATGCAATGTGTGTTAGAAGGAAGCCTCCTCATCATGTCCTGATAAAATCAGGTTTAAAATGAGCTATAATTAGCAAAGTCACTCAGTAAAATTTGGGGATGCCAAGCTCAAGGCTAAATTTAATACTTGAACTAGTCTTCTGTGTTTGAACATGAAGTGCTAAACTATAATTCATTATCAAGAAGTAGGGGGAAAAGTATGAAACTTGCTTTGTGAATTCATTCATTTAAGATATACTTGAGTTGGGCAGCATCCTTTGTAATATGGTGTTTCTTAATGCCTTGTGCATAATTGTTAGAGAAAAAGGAATTACCAATCTAAAATAATAAAAAAGTTATTACTAAAAAGTGCAGTTAACCATGGCCTATGGCTGAAAGCTGGCTCTTTAGCCCACAAGATCCAGAGCAGAGCTAGTGGAAGCATACTGAAAATGCAAGCAAATCACCTTAATTCCTGAGCTTGCAATTTGAGCCACAAAGTTAAGCCCAGTTAGAAATGTCACAAACGCCATCAACAATTTGGGAAAAGCAAATTGGCCATACGTGTGAAAAGCTTCAAATTACTGATGTCATTTGATTGAATAATTCAATGTCTAAGAAGCTACCTAAAGAAATAATCTGAAACATAAAAAATAACTAATCTACCAAAATTTTCACTACAACATTATTCATAATAGCAAATTTGGAAATTACTTAGATATTCAAGAGAACAATGGTTAAAGAACCTGTGATATCCATATTACAGTCTTTTACATAGTCATCACAATATTATTTAGAAAGAATTCACAATAGCCTGGAAAATACTCATTATGTAATATTAGGTCAAAAACAGCAGGCTATGAATTTTTAATGATATATAAATGTTGTGTGTTTATCCACATATGTGTGTATGTGCATACTTCTATGTATACATTATAAAAAGACTGGAAATAAAGGCTCCAAAATATGATTGAGCTTAACAACTAAATTTTACTTATTATTGTGAGTATATGTATATTTTTTTTATTTTTTTTTATTTTTTTTATTAGTTTCTGCTTTATAACAAAGTGAATCAGTCATACATATACATCTGTTCCCACATCCCTTCCCTCATGCATCTCCCTCCCTCCCACCCTCCCCATCCCACCCCTCCAGGCGGTCACAAAGCACCAAGCTGATCTCCCTGTGCTATGCGGCTGCTTCCCACTATCTATCTACCTTATGTTTGGTAGTGTATATATGTCCATGCCTCTTTTTCGCTTTGTCACAGCTTACCCTTCCCCCTCCCCATATCCTCAAGTCCATTCTCAAGTAGGTCTGTGTCTTTATTCCCGTTTTACCCCTAGGTTCTTCATGACATTTTTAAAATTCCATATATATGTGTTAGCATACGGTATTTGTCTTTCTCTTTCTGACTTACTTCACTCTGTATGACAGACTCTAGGTCTATCCACCTCATTACAAATAGCTCAGTTTCGTTTCTTTTTATGGCTGAGTAATATTCCATTGTATATATGTGCCACATCTTCTTTATCCATTCATCCGATGATGGACACTTAGGTTGTTTCCAGCTCCGGGCTATTGTGAATAGAGCTGCAATGAACATTTTGGTACATGTCTCTTTTTGAATTATGGTTTTCTCAGGGTATATGCCTAGTAGTGGGATTGCTGGGTCATATGGTAGTTCTATTTTTAGTTTTTTAAGGAACCTCCATACTGTTCTCCATAGTGGCTGTACCAATTCACATTCCCACCAGCAGTGCAAGAGTGTTCCCTTTTCTCCACACCCTCTCCAGCATTTATTGTTTCTAGATTTCTTGATGATGGCCATTCTGACTGGTGTGAGATGATATCTCATTGTAGTTTTGATTTGCATTTCTCTAATGATTAATGATGTTGAGCATTCTTTCATGTGTTTGTTGGCAGTCTGTATATCTTCTTTGGAGAAATGCCTATTTAGGTCTTCTGCCCATTTTTGGATTGGGTTGTTTGTTTTTTTGATATTGAGCTGCATGAGCTGTTTATAAAGTTTGGAGATTAATCCTTTGTCAGTTGCTTCATTGGCAAATATTTTCTCCCATTCTGAGGGTTGTCTTTTGGTCTTGTTTATGGTTTCCTTTGCTGTGCAAAAGCTTTGAAGTTTCATTAGGTCCCATTTGTTTATCTTTGTTTTTATTTCCATTTCTCTAGGAGGTGGGTCCAAAAGGATCTTGCTGTGATTTATGTCATAGAGTGTTCTGCCTATGTTTTCCTCTAAGAGTTTGATAGTTTCTGGCCTTACATTTAAGTCTTTAACCATTTTGAGCTTATTTTTGTGTATGGTGTTAGGGAATGATCTAATCTCAAACTTTTACATGTCCCTGTCCAGTTTTCCCAGCACCACTTATTGAAGAGGCTGTCCTTTCTCCACTGTACATTCCTGCCTCCTTTATCAAAGATAAGTTGGCCATATGTGCGTGGGTTTATCTCTGGGCTTTCTATCCTGATCCACTGATCTATCTTTCTGTTTTTATGACAGTACCACACTGTCTTAATTACTGTAGCTTTGTAGTATAGTCTGAAGTCAGGGAGCCTGATTCCTCCAGCTCCGTTTTTCGTTCTCAAGATTGCTTTGGCTATTCGGGGTCTTTTGTTTTTCAAAACAAATTTTGAAATTTTTGGTTCTAGTTCTGTGAAAAATGCCAGTGGTAGTTTGATAGGGATTGCATTGAATCTGTAGATTGCTTTGGGTAGTAGAGTCATTTTCACAATATTGATTCTTCCAATCCAGGAGCATGGTATATCTCTCCATCTATTTGTATCATCTTTAATTTCTTTCATCAGTGTCTTATAATTTTCTGCATACAGGTCTTTTGTCTCCTTAGGTAGGTTTATTCCTAGATATTTTATTCTTTTTGTTGCAATGGTAAATGGGAGTGTTTTCTTGATTTCATTTTCAGATTTTTCATCATTAGTGTACAGGAATGCCAGAGATTTCTGTACATTAATTTTGTATCCTGCTACTTTACCAAATTCATTGATTAGCTCTAGTAGTTTTTCGGTAGCATCTTTAGGATTCTCTATGTATAGTATCATGTCATCTGCAAACAGTGACAGCTTTACTTCTTATTTTCCGATTTGGATTCCTTTTATTTCCTTTTCTTCTCTGATTGCTGTGGCTAAAACTTCCAAAACTATGTTGAATAAGAGTGGTGAGAGTGGGCAGCCTTGTCTTGTTCCTGATCTTAGTGGAAATGGTTTCAGTTTTTCACCATTGAGGACAATGTTGGCTGTGGGTTTGTCATATATGGCCTTTATTATGTTGAGGAAAGATCCCTCTATGCCTACTTTCTGCAGGGTTTTTTATCATAAATGGGTGTTGAATTTTGTCGAAAGCTTTCTCTGCATCTATTGAGATGATCATATGGTTTTTCTCCTTCAACTTGTTAATATGGTGTATCACATTGATTGATTTGCGTATATTGAAGAATCCTTGCATTCCTGGAATAAACCCCACTTGATCATGGTGTATGATCCTTTTAATGTGCTGTTGGATTCTGTTTGCTAGTATTTTGTTGAGGATTTTTGCATCTATGTTCATCAGTGATATTGGCCTGTAGTTTTCTTTCTTTGTGACATCCTTGCCTGGTTTTGGTATCAAGGTGATGGTGGCCTCGTAGAATGAGTTTGGGAGTGTTCCTTCTTCTGATATTGTTTGGAAGAGTTTGAGAAGGATGGGTGTTAGCTCTTCTCTAAATGTTTGATAGAATTCGCCTGTGAAGCCATCTGGTCCTGGGCTTTTGTTTGTTGGAAGATTTTTAATCACAGTTTCAATTTCGGTGCTTGCGATTGGTCTATTCATATTTTCTATTTCTTCCTGAGTCAGTCTTGGCAGGTTGTGCATTTCTAAGAATTTGTCCATTTCTTCCAGGTTGTCCATTTTATTGGCATAGAGTTGCTTATAGTAATCTCTCATGATCTTTTGTATTTCTGCAGTGTCAGTTGTTACTTCTCCTTTTTCATTTCTAATTCTATTGATTTGAGTCTTCTCCCTTCTTTTCTTGATGAGTCTGGCTAATGGTCTGTCAATTTTGTTTATCTTCTCAAAAAACCAGCTTTTAGTTTGGTTGATCTTTGCTATCGTTTCCTTCATTTCTTTTTCATTTATTTCTGATCTGATTTTTATGATTTCTTTCCTTCTGCTAGCTTTGGGGTTTTTTTGTTCTTCTTTCTCTAATGGCTTTAGGTGCAGGGTCAGGTTGTTTACTTGAAATGTTTCCTGTTTCTTAAGGTGGGATTGTATTGCTATAAACTTCCCCCTAAACTGCTTTTGCTGCGTCCCATAGGTTTTGGGTCGTCGTGTCTCCATTGTCATTTGTTTCTAGGTATTTTTTAATTTTCTCTTTGATTTCTTCAGTGATCACTTCATTATTGAGTAGTGTATTGTTTAGCCTCCATGTGTTTGTATTTTTTACAGATCTTTTCCTGTAATTAATGTCTAGTCTCATAGCATTGTGGTCGGAAAAGATACTGGATACAATTTCAATTTTCTTAAATTTACCAAGGCTTGATTTGTGACCCAAGATATGATCTATCCTGGAGAATGTTCCATGAGCACTTGAGAAAAATGTGTATTCTGTTGTTTTTGGATGGAATGTCCTATAAATATCAACTAAGTCCATCTTGTTTAATGTATCATTTAAAGCTTGTGTTTCCTTATTTATTTTCATTTTGGATGATCTGTCCATTGGTGAAAGTGGGGTGTTAAAGTCCCCTACTATGATTGTGTTACTGTCGATTTCCCCTTTTATGGCTGTTAGTATTTGCCTTATGTATTGAGGTGCTCCTATGTTGGGTGCATAAATATTTACAATTGTTATATCTTCTTCTTGGATCGATCCCTTTATCGTTATGTAGTGTCCTTCTTTGTCTCTTCTAATAGTCTTTATTTTAAAGTCTATTTTGTCTGATATAAGAATTGCTACTCCAGCTTTCTTTTGATTTCCATTTGCATGGAATATCTTTTTCCATCCCCTTACTTTCAATCTGTATGTGTCTCTAGGTCTGAAGTGGGTCTCTTGTAGACAGCATATATATGGGTCTTGTTTTTGTATCCATTCAGCCACTCTGTGTCTTTTGTTGGGAGCATTTAGTCCATTTACATTTAAGGTAATTATTGATATGTATGTTCCTATTCCCATTTCCTTAATTGTTTTGGGTTCATTATTGTAGGTATATTCCTTCTGTTGTGTTTCTTGCCTAGAGAAGATCCTTTAGCATTTGTTGTAAAGCTGGTTTGGTGGTGCTGAACTCTCTCAGCTTTTGCTTGTCTGTAAAGGTTTTAATTTCTCCATCAAATCTGAGTGAGATCCTTGCTGGGTAGAGTAATCTTGGTTGCAGGTTTCTCTCCTTCATCACTTTAATTATGTCCTGCCACTCCCTTCTGGCTTGTAGAGTTTCTGCTGAGAGATCAGCTGTTAACCTGATGGGGATTCCCTTGTGTGTTATTTGTTGTTTTTCCCTTGCTGCTTTTAATATGATTTCTTTGTGTTTAATTTTTGACAGTTTGGTTAATATGTGTCTTGGTGTATTTCTCCTTGGATTTATTCTGTATGGGACTCTCTGTCCCTCCTGGACTTGATTAACTATTTCCTTTCCCATATTGGGGAAGTTTTCAACTATAATCTCTTCAAATATTTTCTCAGTCCCTTTCTTTTTCTCTTCTTCTTCTGGAACCCCTATAATTCGAATGTTGGTGTGTTTAATGTTGTCCCAGAGGTCTCTGAGACTGTCCTCTGTTCTTGTCATTCTTTTTTCTTTATTTTGCTCTGCATCAGTTATTTCCACTATTTTATCTTCCACCTCACTTATCCGTTCTTCTGCCTCAGTTATTCTGCTATTGATCCCATCTAGAGTATTTTTCATTTCATTTATTGTGTTTTTAATCGATGCTTGATTCATCTTTAGTTCTTCTAGGTCCTTGTTAACTGTTTCTTGCATTTTGTCTATTCTATTTCCAAGATTATGGATCTTGGAAATAGAATCTTGGATCAGCTTTACTATCATTATTCTGAATTCTTTTTCAGGTAGACTGCCTATTACCTCTTCATTTGTTAGGTCTGGTAGGTTTTTATCTTGCTCCTTCACCTGCTGTGTGTTTTTCTGTCTTCTCATTTTGCTTATGTTACTGTGTTTGGGGTCTCCTTTTTGCAGGCTGCAGATTCGTAGTTCCCGTTGTTTTTGGTGTCTGATCCCAGTGGCTAAGGTTGTTTCAGTAGGTTGTGTAGGCTTCTTGGTGGGGGGGACTAATGCCTGTGTTCTGGTGGTTGAGGCTCGATCTTGTCTTTCTGGTGGACAGGTCCACGTCTGGTGGTGTGTTTTGGGGTGCCTATGGCCTTATTATGTTTTTAGGTAGCCTCTCTGCTAATGGGTGGGGTTGTGTTCCTGCCTTGCTAGTTGCTTGGCATAGGGTGACCAGCACTGTAGCTTGCTGGTCGTTGACTGAAGCTGGGTGCTGGTGTTGAGATGGAGATCTCTGGGAGATTTTCGCTGCTTGATATTATGTGGAGCTGGGAGGTCTCTTGTGGACCCGTGTCCTGAAGTTGGCTCTCCCACTTGAGAGGCACAGCACTGACTCCTGTCTGCAGCACCAAGAGCCTTTCATCCACCCGGCTCAGAATAACAGGGAGAAAAAGTAGAAAGAAATAATTAGTAGAAGAAAGAAAGAGAGAGGGAAAGAAAGGAAGAAGGGAAGAAAGGAAGGAAGGAAGGAAGAAAGAAAGAAAGGAGGGAGGGAGGGAGGAAGGATGGAAAGAAAGAAGGAAAGAAAGGAGGGAGGGAGGGAGGAATGAAAGCAAAAGGAAGAGTGAATGGAAGAAGGGAGGGAGGGAGGGAGGAAGGAAAGAAAAAGAAAGTGGAAAGAAGAAGGGTGGGAGGGAGGGAGGGAGGAAAGAAAAAGAAAGAAGGAAAGGAGGAGCGGAGGGAGGGAGGGAGGAAGGGAAGGTAGGAAAAAAAGAAAGAGCAGGTAAAGTAAAATAGAATAAAGTATGAAATATAGTAGCGTTATTAAAATTAGAAAGTAATTATTGAAAAAAAAAACGGACCGATAGAACCCTGGGACATATGATGGAAGCAAAGCTATACAGAGAGAATCTTACACAGAAGATTACACATACACATTCACAAAAAGAGAACAGGGGGAAAAATCAAAAATCTTGCTCTCCAAGTCCACCTCCTCAATTTGGGATAATTCGTTGTAAAAAGAGGAAAAGGGCGAGAAGTCTGAAATCTTGCTCTCTAAGTCCACCTCCTTAATTTGGAATAATTCGTTGTCAAAAGAGGAAAAGGGGGGAAAGTCTTAAATCTTGTCCTCAAAGTCCACTTCCTCAATTTGGGATGATTCGCTGTCCATTCATGCACTCCACAGACGCAGGGCACATCAAATGGACCGTGGAGCTTTAATCCGCTGCCTCCGAGGCTGCACAGAGAGATTTCCCTGTCTCTGCTCTCACAGCTCCCGGGTCTCAGCCTTGGACCTGGCCCCGCCTCTGCGCGTAGGTCGCCGGAGGGCGTCCGTTCTTCGCTCAGACAGGACGGGTTTAAAGGAGCTGCTGATTCGGGGGCTCTGGCTCACTCAGGCAGAGGGGAGGGAGGGGCGCGCAGTGTGGGGCGGGCCTGCGGCGGCAGAGGCCGGCGTGACGTTGCAGCAGCCTGTGGCGCTCCGTGCGCTTTCCCGGGAAATCCGTCCCTGGGTCTTGGGACCCCGGCAGTGGCGGGGTGCACAGGATCCCGGAAGGCGGGGCAGACAGTGACCTGAGCTCGCACACAGGCCCCGCGGCGGCGGCGGGTGGCGGCGGGCGGCGGTGGCGGCGGCGGCGGCGGCCCACGCCCGTCTCCGAGGTCCGCGCCTTACCCGCGGCTCGCGCCTGTCTCCGGCGCTTGCCCAAGCAGCCCTCTTAATGCCCTCTCCTCACGCACCAGGAAACAAAAGGGAAAAAAGTCTCTTGCCTCTTCAGCAGCTCCAGACCCTTTCCCCGGACTCCCTCCGTGCTAGCCGTGGTGCACTAACCCCTTCAGGCTCTCTTCCTTCCGCCAGCCCCAGTCCTCTCCCTGCGCTCCGACTGAAAGCTGATACCCGAAACTCAGCTCCCAGCCCCGCCCGCCACGGCGGCCGAGCAGACAAGCCTCTCGGGCTGGTGTGTGCCTGAGGGCACCGGTCCTCTGTGCCAGAATCTCTCCGCTTTGCCCTCCGCACCCCTGTTGCTGTGCTCTCCTCCGCTACTCCGAAGCTTTCCCCCTCCGCCACCTGCAGTCTCCGCCCGCGAAGGGGCTTGTAGTGTGTAGAAACCTTCCCTCCTTCACGGCTCCCTCCCACTGGTGGAGGTCCCGTCCCTATCCTATTGTCTCTGTTTATTCTTTTTTTCTTTTGCCCTACCCAGGTATGTGGGGAGTTTCTTGCCTTTTGGGGGGTCTGAGGTCTTCTGTCAGCGTTCAGTAGGTGTTCTGTAGGAGTTGTTCCACGTGTAGATGAATTTCTGATGTATCTGTGGGGAGGAAGGTGATCTCCGCGTCTTACTCTTCCGCCATCTTCCTCCGGGTCCCGAGTATATGTATATTTTTAAGTTTACAGTAAATAGCTATTACTTTTGTAATCAGAAAAATGCAAAATCGTTTTTAACAGTATTTTTAGGAAGCTCTCCTGTAATATCTTCATGTGAAAGTATCTGTGAGACACAAACTTAGAATACATTTTGTTGAATAAATATTCAAGTAAGTCCACACTCTACTACTAGTAGGTAAAGAGTTGGAGCACTTGGAAGCTGCCTCATAAATAATCATTCTCCTCTTGGTGAATCCTCCCTGGTCTGGTGCAGTTCAATAATTCTTGTCATACGTTCTATGTACCAGCTGCTCATCTGCCTCACGCTGCCTAGGTCACTGACATTCATGCTTCTAATTGTACAGCGTAAACAGAAAAGAATACTACATGCCTGGGTCACAGTTTTAACCAAAACCTAAAACAAACAAAACACTGACAAAATATATGTCAAAATATACTTCACAATGCAGTGTTTTCTTATTTTAAACATTATTATTGTATTACTGAAATCCATGTTACTGTGACTGAGATCACTCTATTAAAATGAAAAAGTTAACAGGTTTCAAAAGGTTGTTTAGTTTGGGCAGACTTGAGATAAGCCCAGTATGAATTTGGAAACATGGGTTCTATTTGTGGTTCAGAGTAGCTATATATACTTAGACTGTCACTTCTCTTGGAGCTGGTTTCCTGATCTGGAAAAATAGGGGTTGAGGACCATGAATGCTAAATCACCTCTCCCCCGATGCCATGTTCCCCCTGGATATTAGAAATTCACGGCTTAGAAATTTGAGATCATGGAATCCAATGTTTTCAGTGTCATAAAAGTTTCATAAGCTAAAATTTTCATTCCTCTTGCAAACAGGCTGACCACTGTACTGTATATCAAAGGCCAAAATGAGTTGTGAATAAAAGTTTGACTCAGTGGTCCTTCATCTGGATGAATTATAAGCCTCAAAGGACCTAACTGTAGCAAATTAATCAAGAAGCATATTCATTGTCTATGTATGCCTTTTTTTTTTTCCTGCGGTACGCGGGCCTCCCACTGTTGTGGCCTCTCCCATTGTGGAGCACAGGCTCCAGACACGCAGGGTCAGCGGCCATGGCTCACGGGTCCAGCCGCTCCACGGCATGTGGGATCTTCCCGGACCGGGGCATGAACCCGTGTCCCCTGCATCGGCAGGCGGACTCTCAACCATTGCGCCACCAGGGAAGCCCTATGTGTGACTTTTTGAAACTGAGTTTCTCTAGTGCACTTGAAAGATGACCATCGTTCACTTGTGAAACTGACATATTTGTTCTTAGTATAAGAACATGCATTTTGGATGTAGGCCAAGTTAAATTATTCCTCCTAGAAAATACCCCTTTCACCGCAAATGACAAATTCTTCCCTAAAACAAATCACTGTATTCACACACCTGCTTATTGTCAATTATTTCAGTATTGTCCCCAGTCCATCACTTACTTTTAGTTTAAAAATGGAATATTTTTAGTCAAGGAAAAAAAAATACTTAGAAGGAAAGATAGGATATATATTTCTCTTCTCACCATGAATGAAGCTGGGCTGTCTTCCAGGTATTTCTCATTTGGTTTAGGAGACAACTTTAAAATCTATACAAAGCTAATTACTATGTATTGTGAAATCATAATACACAACCAAGGATAAAGGAAAAAGTGGGAATCCATAGAGGACCTCATAGTACAGATGGACACATGTATCCTTGAGGAAAACTGTGACACAACCACTTATACAAGGTCATAGAGGTTATTCATTAAAATCTTTACCTTGTAAATGAACCCCAGCCTAGATTTAATGCTTGGACTATTTGTATGTAGAGGCACTCAATCATTATCCACTTTCTAGAATTATAATTTATTTCTGCTTATTATTGCATGGAAGTGTCAATCAGGACTAGCCAAACTAATTCCTAAAATGCAACTGAAAGTAGCTGTAATTAAACTGATTAGAATACAAATTTCAATGATCATCTTTTATATAGAAAATGGAAATTATGTACTACATATACTTTTTCCACATTCAATATTCACACATTCATTCATCTACTCATTTCACAAATACAGTGAAATGTGGACATTGTTTGTCACAGTCTATGTCTATGCATGTGTCTGTGATTACACACTTACACTTATGTGAAGCATAGAAATTTAAGAACTTAGGAAAGTCTAAGAGTTATGAGACACTAGTTTTAGTCTTGGCACTTAAACACATTGTATTTCCTAAAGAAGGCCCATGAAATTTCTCTTTTACAATTTGACACACTCCAATCAAGAGGCGGAGTGTAATTTCCCTTCCTTTCAAACCAGGTAGGTGATATAACTTCCTTGTAATTGCTAAAAATGTAGCAGAATGTATGCTCTGTGACTTCCAGGGCTAGTTCAGAAAAGGTCAGACGTCTTCTGCCTGGTTCTCTTTGAACCCTCTAGGGGAGCAAACCACAGTAAAAGAAGCGTTATTTTCCTGAGACTAACATATTGGAGGGGCTACATGTAGACACTTTGGTCAAATGTCCCAGCTGATCCCAGGTATCTTCCAGTCATCCCTTCTAAGGTGTCAAGAATGTGAGTAAAGCAGTCCTGGACCTACAGACCATGGCTTCCGCCAGCTGAGTACAACTAACTGACCTCAGTCAATGCCATGAAGAGCAGAAGAATTATCCAGCTGAGACCTACCTAAATTCCTTAACTATAGTATATGTAAAATATAATAAAATAGTTGTGGTTTTAAGCCACTCAGTTTTAAGGTAGTTAGCTTCACAGCAGTAGTAACTGGGATAGATGTACAACTTAATAGCTATGTAACTGTTGAAAAGTTACCCATTTCTTTTTCTCATTTTTAAAATGACAATACCGATATAGATCCTTCCCAACCAGCATGAAATACCAAGAGAGGATAATAGCTGTGGGAGTGCATTATGATGCGACATAATGGTAAAGCATTATCTCTATCCATCCATCCATTCATTCATCCAAGTAAAAGTCAGTCTGGTGTTTCTAACATTCAAAACACTATAATCCTCTACATTATACGGAGATGGCCAAATGGTTTTAAGGCATGTACTTTGTTATCTAAGGTACAACCTCAGTCCCAATTGGAGGCTACATTTTGCAAACTCTCCTTCTGAACAAATATATTAATTATCTCCACAGTTCAAGTACTTCAGGTTTCCCTGAGTCACATGGACTGAGCACTGAAATCTCCTTTATATGACTGTTTCTAACAAAGTACAATTAGAGGTGTCATTTTAGCACCTATTTTCCTCAAGCCCACATTTCTCTTTCATCCTCTCAGCAAGTTGAATACCAAGTTAGTCTCATTTCTTCACCCTTCCTTCACCCAATACTTTTTGGGTCAAGAAATCGAAGTTGCAAATGAGGTAAGTTTAGTGCTACCACGTTTAATCCTCAGAGCTAGTTGGTGCCTCTAATATAGCCTGGGCTGTACTGCCCTGCCTCTAGGTTTCAGTCTCCCAGAGTTTCAGTAACTTCATTTTGGATATTGTCTTAAGCCATCTTTCCATGGCCACTCTAAGGGACACATTAGATGTGTTTTCAAAGTGACTTTCCAAGCTGAATCCCAGGCAGGTTACTAGGTTCTTTTGCCTGAGTTCTTCTAAGTGTGAAAATGTCAATATTCACTTTTCCATTACAAGAAAAAACTCAACACATACTATGCTATGCCTGCTAACGTTTTCTTTCTCCTGCCAGTGATATGGATATATAGAAATTCACACTGTCCCAGTTCTTTTATCTCTCTCTGGTAGTCAGTGAGGTATCCTGGTGGTGGCTACAAGCTGAACCTTTATAAAAATTAAGAAAAAAAAACTGAACCTTTGATCACACATCTCTAATAAGGAAGCAAATTCTAGGCTGTAATACTTAATTTGCATACACCTCTCTGAGGTCAAAGTTCGTCTGGAGGGCAAGTTCATACACGTATACACCTCATTAAGAAAACATGGTGTTTGAAAATCTGGATTTATGGAATGGGGGAAATTGAGGAAGTGAAGTGGGGTGAAGTTATTCTCTTTTTTGAAGTTTTATCTATATTATTTCTTTAAATACTGATCCAAAGATGCATATTTATTTATTCTACTGAAGTATAGTTGATTTATAGTGTTGTGTTAATTTCTGCTGTACAGCAAAGTGACTCAGTTACACACATATATACATTCTTTTTATATTCTTTTCCATTATGGTTTATCACAGGATATTGAATATAGTTCCCTGTGCTATACAATAGGACCTTGTTGTCTATCTATTCTATATGTTAATAATTTGTGTCTACTAACTCTAACCCCAAGCTCCCAGTCTATCCCTCTTCCACCCCCATACCCCTTGGCAACCACAAGTCTGTTCTCTATGTCTGTGAGTCTGTTCCTGTTTTGTAGATAGATTCATTTGTGCCATGTTTTAGATTCCACATAAGTGATATCATATATTTGTCTTCCTCTGTCTTACTTCACTTAGTATGGTAATCTCTAGGTCCACCCATATTGCTGCATATGGCATTATTTCATTCTTTTTTATGGCTGAGTAGTATTCCATTGTATATATGTACCACATCTTCTTTATCCATTTATCTGTTCATGGACATTTAGGTTGTTTCCATGTCTTGGCTATTGTGAATAGTGCTGCTATGAACATAGGGGTGTGTGTATCTTTTTGAATTATAGTTTTGTCACGGGGGCATATTTTAAATGCAACATTAGTTACAAAATGTGTATGTACACATAGAAATTTTCAGAATTATATATTTTTCACAGTAGGTTGTATATGTATAAATTATAACTAGATACAGTATTGCTTCAGGACAGAAAACTAAAGAAATGGGTAAGTAGTACCTTACTCACTGGCTATTTTGTGCAAGAAATAATGCTAGGGACATCATATGCATTCTTCGTGTTGATATTAAAGAAATTCTACCAAAGGGGAGGGGGGAGGGAGGGACAAATTAGGACCATGGGATTAATAGACACAAACTGCTATACATAAAATAGATACACAACAAGGATTTACTGTATAGCACAGGGAATTACATGCAATATCTTGTAATAAACTATAATGGACTATGCATAATATGCAAAAAAAAACCCAAAGTGAATTACTATGCTGTACACCTGAAGCTAACATAATATTGTAAATCAACTGTGCTTTAAAAAGAATTCTATTAGCCCCATTTTAAAGATAGGGAAACTGAGGCTAAAATTAATTAAGTAAATTATCCAAGTTTGCTCAATTGGTAAAGGGTAGAAATGACTTAAATTATAATTCAACTTCATATTGCCTGTGTAGCCTTTGTCTTCCATTACTTCCCATGCTCTACCCTTTGTGCTCCAACCACATTCAGTAGTTTGAGGTGTACACGTTTCTAACTTCCTACCTTTGCTCACAAAGTTCTCTCCTTCCAGGATGCTGTTACTCCCATTTCTACACATCATATGTAGCTCCACCCAAATAGCTGTCTTTCTTGAAGACTTTTTCAACATCCTCAATCAGAACTGTCTCATTTTCCTGTGTTCTCATGGCATTTTGTGAAGCTTTGTCATAATGCCTTGTATGTTATCTATGTTCATGTCTTAGCTTCCCAGCCAACCAGCCTTCAATAATAATACTCAGTCCTGTTAGTGCATTAAAAATACATCACATGTTCCCATTCATTTTCTCTTTAAAGGAAAACTCTCCTAGTGACTGGTAGCTGTGAACTCATTTCTAGTGCCTAACATGAAGTTCAATTTCTAAGCTAAAATATTATGATCCATTTTTGTTTAATTCATCATAGAATATACTCTTTTCTAGAGAGTTGTATTCTAAAATCAACAAAAATTCTCTCTCCATATCTATTTGTACCTATCAGTTCATCTACTTCTTTAATAGAATTTCAGTCAGCTGTGACTTTCTGGAACAGTAGTTAATATATTAATTTAAAGTTCAGCAATTTGTGAGAATCTACAAAGTCCTCAGTAGGTCATGATTAACACTTAAATGATGGCTTATGAATGTGGGCAACCAATCTCAGCATCTGCATTTCTGCTGGTCTTTACTATTCTCTCCTCCTTGTTTTGACACCTATGCTATAATTCCCATAAACTAAACTGTGATTTCCTTGCGGCAAAAATGACTCCAAAAGAAAGTTAGCTGATATTTCTCTTGATAAAAGGAGGGAGGGAGCAAAAAGTGAAGTCTAAGGAAGTGACAGTCCTTAGAACAAAAAAAGCAATAAAAATGTGCCTAAATTAAAGAGAGGAAGAATAAATTTTATGGTAGCTCACATGAAATCAACAAGCCCACCAACCATATGCTCTATATAGAAACAAGAAAAATATAATTTCTCTATTTAATTTGCCAAAAACACTGCCCGTGAAGTGCTAGATAAAACACTATGAGCCTGAAAGATTTATCTACTTTTTAAAGGAATATTGCATTGCACTGCATGGGGAGAAACATATAATGGTATGTGTCAACTAAGCGTTTCATGAAGCTCTTAAGAGTTAGCTCTTACTCCCCAAAAGTTGTCAAACATAATCTTTCATTGTTATGACACATCTATTTACGTATCATCAAACTGCATTTAAACCGGGTAAAGTGACAAGGTCTGAATTCCATGAGATTTCAATATTCAATGTAGAAAAAGCTCAGTTTATTTTGACTTTTTGAGGCTTACTCTTTTACTTACTTCTGAGTTATTGATCTGCAAGTTTTATTTGCCTCCTCTAATTCTCTATACATTAGGAATTAATATTTTTGCTTGCTCTGAGCATTTTTCATTCACAATTTTCTGAGGCATTCCAACTATTGAAATTATCTTTTTCGATTATGTAAATAAAACAATGAATTTAAAGCACTATTTGAGCTTAGCTGTCTCTTCTACTATTTTTGACTCATCTAGAATTACTTTTAAGTGAATTTTCTTGAGCATATGTATTGCCTTCAGACATATTTTCAGCGAAAGACCTAAGCCAGTATCTTTTTTAACTTCTTCATTCTTTAACTTCTAGTCAGTCACTGCCCACTAACCTACATTCATTTTCCGGTTAAGTAACAAAAATGTCCTCCAGACTATATAACTTTAAGAGAAACTGTTGATTTCTAATTACATATTGAATTTTGCCACCATACAAGTTACTGAAAACCAGAAAGAATTATGTTTGCACAAATCTTTATCAGAAGTAATATTTTTATGTCTGCCATGGTGAGTTATTTTATTGATTTTATAGCACTATATATTTTATTCCTTATAATATGAAGTTTGTGATTAGGTTAAATCTGAAAGGTTAACTCTGTAATCTGGAAAAAGTCTGTTTAAATATCTTAAAGAGGATGAGGAAGAACCACAATTTAGAACACTGTAGCTTCTTATTCCTAGGACTAGTGTATGAATATGAGTGTCTGTGTGTTTATGACAGGTAAATGAAATTAATTCCTTAGTTCACAGTAGATTTAACATCTACTACATGCAAATAATTATTCTATATTTTTAGATATAGTGATGACTAAGATATGGTCCTGGTTCAAAAATAATTTACAGTCTGTTTATTGTCCCGGCTTAAACATCTCTTCTGAGCTCAAGACACCTATACAGGACAACACTGTCGACTTAAAAAAATGCACAATGTGAGAGTTGCGAGTTAAGTTTTATTTGGGGCAAAATGAGGACTGGAGTGCTGGAGACAGCATCCCAGAGAGCTCTGAGAAACTGCTCCAAAGAGGCAGGGGGGAAGGCCAGTATATATCTGATTTTGGTGAAGGGGGAATACATGCAATCGGGCACATATTTTTACAGAAGGCTTCTGCTCGTCTCGTGCAGGTTACTGCTAGTCATGAGGAGCAGTCGTCACCATGAAGGCTTTTAGTGCTTTTCTAGATGTGAGGAGATGCAAGAATTGGGCTCATAAAATCGGCTCCTGAAAATACCTAACTATCTGAAGGCCTGCTCTGCCAGTTTTTTCCCAGAGCACTGAGTGCCTCATTCCTGATCTCCACCCTGAACTGCTTTCAGGGGTGTTGAAAGTCAGCAGCTGCAGCAGCACGTGATTTAATCCTTGTAGCGATAGATGGCAAGTGCCAATGGTGAGTGCCAATTTGTAGTTGACAACACCTAACACAATGCCTGACACATAATAGACACTGAATAAATATTTGTGTTATGAATATTTCTCCTTTTCAGGGGCCTTAAATACTAAAGTTCTTTTGGACACGGACTTCTTCTCCCTCTGTGATCTCTTCTACTCCCATACTTCAGTGGCCAATATATGCTGACAACCTTCTCAATTTATTTCTCCAGCCTGAAATTCTATTCCAGATTTCAGATCAGTATATCCCACTCTACATCCGTAAATGGATGCCTCAGGGGCTCTTCAAATTCAAGATTCCTGTTAGGGAACTCATGAGCTTCAAACCCGTCCTTCTGTAGCCCTGCTATGAACTTGGCATGTCCTCATTTGTTCCTAACCTTAGTAAACAGTATCACCATTCACTCAGCTACAAGGCCACCATTGCAAAGAGACCCTAATGAGGCCTAATACCTACTTCCGGGTATTCACATCTTTTTGAGGGACATCACTCAAGTCCCTCTCCTTGAGTATGGGCAGGATCTGTGACTTCTAACCAAAAGAACATGACAAAAGTGATGTCACTCCTGTGATAATGTCACATCATATGATTCCATCTTGGTAGCCAACTCACTATAGAAACTCTCCTTGCTTTCTTGACGAAGTAAGTGGCCATGTTGGGAAGGCCTATGGGGCAAGGAACTGTGGGCAGCCTCTAGCAACGTGGTGCAGTATTGGTACAGTGAGAGTAAGTTAGAGCATAGAGATTATTGGACAGAAGAGATTATGGGAAAAGAGCCTGGAAAGGTGGTTTAGGGCTAGATTGTGAAAGACATTATCCTGCCAAGTGAAGGATAATTTGTTACTGTGACAACAAAGTAGTTAACTCATTCAATAAATGGTTGTTCCATGCTTACTAATTGCAATCTATTTTCTAGTCACTAGAGATACAGCTGAGAACAAAACCCCTGGCTTCAGAAGCTTGTATTTGTAGGCAGAGAGTCACTGAATGGTTAAAGCAGGGTATATGTGAGGTCACATTTGGATATTAAAAGAAAAACTAAAAAGAAAGATTAAACGACAAATATCATATGATACCGTTTATATGTGGAATCTAAAAAAAATGGTACAAATGAACTTATTTACAAAACAGAAATAGAGTTACAGATGTAGAAAATAAACTTATTGTTACTGGGGGGTGAGGGAGGGGTAAATTGGGATATTAGGATTGACATATACACACTACTATATATAAAATAGAAACTAATAAGGACCTACTGTATAGCACAGGGAAGTCTACTCAATACTCTGTAATGACCTATATGGGAAAAGAATCTAAGAAAGAGTGGATATATGTATATGTATAACTGAATCAATTTGCTGTACACCTGAAACTAACACAACATTGTAAATCAACTATACTCCAATAAAAAAGAAAGAAAGAATGATTAAAATAGGAGAAAGTGGAGGCAGAGAGAACTGGAACCCAATTCTGGAAAATTGTTAACTAATAAAAAAATATAGAAAATACCAGATAGGAAGGAGAAGGGTGAACGTGGCAGGGCAGGAAGTATAGCTGCTTACTACAAGCAAACACAACATTAGGCACGCGATAGGGCATTGAGTGATTGTTCATGTGAACCTGGCTTTTGGCTTCATTCTAACTTTTTCCTACTCCCAGCCAGGTGGGGCTAAGCTACTTGGATCTGGGTCCATTAATGTGCATTCTGTGATTGCTCTTTTTAAACAGGTAAAGTTTGGTTCTTTAATTTGACAGCTCCTTCTCTGAGGTGGTAGTTTTTAATCCAAGAATATGTTGGCCATGTGTTGGCATTATTAGAACAGTAGCCCTTCTGCCACTTGGAAATACAATCTGCTTCTGAGAGCAGCTGCTTGTCTTCATTGAAAAATATCACTTTATCTGAACTTTACACTTTCCTACTTGACTCTGGGTTTTCATTCTCTATCTGCTGCTGATGAACTTACCCTTATTTGGAAGAGCTCTTTTGAATTTTTGCAGGATCATATTTAAGGCAGAGTAACATTTTCAAAGCAAGTTACATATACTTCAATGAGCTTTTCAGACTATACTTTAAAAAAAGAGTATGTGAGCCTAAATTTAAGGGTAAAGGTAGTTTGCTATTTTCCCCTTACTCATATGTATCATCAATGTCCCAAAATTTAGGTCAGGAGTGGGAAGTGAAAATGGGATGAGAGAGCATTCTAATGGAGAAGATTAGCATACTTACAAGTAATTAACACCGTATAAGAATTTACATAGCAAACAATATAGTTATCTTACTAAACTGCATGAAGCAACCTTAAAATCTGGAGCCCACAGTAAAATTAAATTTGGGTTGCTTCTCAGCACTGGCATTGACAGGTTCATTTTTTATGACGCCTTAATCTAAAGTGGTTTTGTGAACTGAATTTATGTGCTGCTACTAGGCTAATAATACACAATATATTTTATTTTTTTTAATTTTTAAATTTTATTATACAGCAGTTTTTTTAAATTATTTATTTTATACATACTAATGTATATATGTCAATCCCAATCTCCCAATTCATCACACCACCACCCCCACCCACCACTTTCCCCCCTTGGTGTCGATATGTTTGTTCTCTAAATCTGTGTCTCTATTTCTGCCCTGCAAACCGGTTCATCTGTACCATTTTTCTAGATTCCACATATACGTATTAATATATGATAGTTGTTTCTCTTTCTGACTGACTTCACTCTGTATGACAGTCTCTAGATCCATCCATGGCTCTACAAATGACCCAATTTCGTTCCTTTTTATGGCTAATTAATACTCCATTGTATATATGTACCACATCTTTTTTTTAAACATCTTTATTAGAGTATAATTCCTTTACAGTGGTGTGTCAGTTTCTGTTTATAAAAAAGTGAATCAGTTATACATAAACATATGTCCCCATATCTCTTCCCTCTTGCATCTCCTTCCTTCCCACCCTCCTTATCCCACCGCTCTAGGTGGTCACAAAACACCAAGCCGATCTCCCTGTGTTATGAGGCTGCTTCCCACTAGCTATCTATGTTACATTTGGTAGTGTATATATGTACATGCCACTCTCTCACTTTGTCCCAGATTACACTTCCCCCTCCCCGTATCCTCAAGTCCATTCTCTAGTAGGTCTGCACCTTTATACCTATCTTGACCCTAGGTTCTTCTGACTTTTTTTAATATATATATTCCATATATATGTGTTAGCATACAGTATTTGTTTTTCTCTTTCTGACTTATGTAACTCTGTATGACAGTCTCTAGGTCCATCCACCTCAGAACAAATAACTCAGTTTCGTTCCTTTTTATGGCTGAGTAATATTCCATTGTATATATGTGCCACAGCTTCTTTATCTATTCATCTGTCAATGGACACTTAGGTTGCTTCCATGTCCTGGCTAATGTAAATAGAGCTGCAATGAACATTCTGGTACATGACTCTTTTTGAATTATAGTTTTCTCAGGGTATATGCCCAGTAGTGGGATTGCTGGGTCATATCGTAGTTCTATTTTTAGTTGTTTAAGGAACCTCCATACTGTTCTCAATAGTGGCTGTGTCAATTTACATTCCCAACAACAATGCAAGAGGGTTCCTTTTTCTCCACACCCCTTCCCACATTTATTGTTCATAGATTTTTTGATGATGGCCATTGTGACTGGTGTGAGATGATATCGCATTGTAGTTTTCATTTGCATTTCTCTAATGATTAATGATGTTGAGCATTCTTTCACGTGTTTGTTGGCAATCTATATATCTTCTTGGGAGAGTTGTCTCTTTAGGTCATCTGCCCATTTTTGGATTGGACTTTTTTTTTTTTTATATTGAGCTGCATGAGCTGTTTGTAAATTTTGGAGATTAATCCTTTGTCAGTTGCTTCATTTGCAAATATTTTCTCCCATTCTGACGGTTGTCTTTTCGTCTTATTTACAGCTTCCTCTGCTGTGCAAAAGCTTTGAAGTTTCATTAGGTCCCATTTGTTTATTTTTGTTTTTATGTCCATTTCTCTAGGAGGTGGGTCAAAAAGGATCTTGCTGTGATTTATGTCATAGAGTGTTCTGCCTATGTTTTCCTCTAAGAGTTTTAGAGCGTCTGGCCTTATATTTAGGTCTTTAATCCACTTTGCATTTAGTTTTGTGTGTGGTGTTAGGGAGTGCTCTAATTTCATCCTTTTACATGTAGCTGTCCAGTTTTGCCAGCACCGATTATTGAAGAGGCTGTCTTTTCTCCATTGTATACCCTTGCCTCGTTTTTCAAAGATAAGGTGACCATATGTGCATGGGTTGATCTCTGGGCTTTCTGTCCTGTTCCATTGATCTATATTTCTGTTTTTGTGTCAGTACTATACTGTCTTGATTACTGTAGGTTTGTAGTATGGTCTGAAGTCAGGGAGCCTGATTCCTCCAGCTCTGTTTTTCTTTCTCAAGATTGCTTTGGCTATTCGGGGTCTTTTGTGTTTCCAACGAATTGTGAAATTTTTTGTTCTAGTTCTGTGAAAAATGCCAGTGGTAGTTTGATAGAGATTGCATTAAATCTGTAGATTGCTTTGGGTAGTAGAGTCATTTTCATAATGTTGATTCTTCCAATCCAAGAACATGGGATATCTCTCTGTTTCTATCATCTTTAATTTCTTTCATCAGGGTCTTATAATTTTCTGCACACAGGGCTTTTGTCTCCTTAGGTAGGATTATTCTTGGATATTTTATTCTTTTTGTTGCAATGGTAAATGGGAGTGTTTTCTTAATTTCACTTTCAGATATTTCATCACTAGTGTATAGGAATGCAAGAGATTTATCTGCATTAATTTTGTATCCTGCTACTTTACCAAATTCGTTGATCCTAGTAGTTTTCTGGTAGCATCTTTAGGATTCTCTATGTATAGTATCATGTTATCTGCAAACAGTGACAAATTTACTTCTTCGTTTCCAATTTGGATTCCTTTTATTTCTTTTTCTTATCTGATTGCTATGGCTAAAACTTCCAAAACTATGTTGAATAATAGTGAGAGAATGGGCAACCTTGTCTTGTTCCTGATATTAGTGGAAATGCTTTCAGTTTTTCACCATTGAGGACGATGTTGGCCCTGCGTTTGGCATATATGACCTTTATTATGTTGAGGAAAGTTCCCTCTATGCCTACTTTCTTGAGGGTTTTTTATCATAAATGGGTGTTGAATTTTGTTGAAAGCTTTCTCTGCATCTATTGAGATGATCATATGGTTTTTGTCCTTCAATTTCTTAATATGCTGTATCACATTGATTGATTTGCATATATTGAAGAATCCTTGCATTCCTGGTATAAACCCCACTTGATCATAGTGTATGATCCAGTAAAAGTGCTGTTGGATTCTGTTTGCTAGTATTTTGTAGAGGATTGTTGCATCTATGTTCATCAGTGATATTAGCCTGTAGTTTTCTTTCTTTGTGACATCTTTGTCTGGTTTTGGTATCAGGGTGATGGTGGCCTCATAGAATGAGTTTGGGAGTGTTCCTCCCTCTGCTATATTTTGGAAGATTTTGAGAAGGATAGGTGTTAGCTCTTCTCTAAATGTTTCATAAAATTCGCCTGTGAAGCCATCTGGTCCTGAGCTTTTGTTTGTTGGAAGGATCTTAATCACAGTTTCAATCTCAGTGCTTGTGATTGGTCTGTTCAGACCAGGTATTGAACCCATGTCCCCTGCATGGGCATGCAGATTCTTAACCACTGTACCACCAGGGAAGTCTGCATATATATTTATAATTCTTATATCTTCTTGGATTGATTCCTTGATCATTATGGAGTGTCCTTCCATGTCTCTTACAACATTCTTTATTTTAAAGTCTATTTTATCTGATATGAATATTGCTACTCCAGCTTCCTTTTGATTTCCATATGCATGGAATATCATTTTCCATCCTCTCACTTTCAGTCTGTATGTGTCCCTAGGTCTGAAGTGGGTCACTTATAGACAGCATATTTATGGGTCTTCTTTTTGTATGCATTCAGTGATCCTGTGTCTTTTGGCCGGAGCATTTATTCCATTCAAGTTTAAGGTAATTATCGATATGTATGTTCCTGTTACGATTTTCTTAATTGTTATGGGTTTGTTTTTGAAGGTCCTTTTCTTCTACTGTGTTTCCCACTTAGAGAAGCTGCTTTAGCATTTGTTGTAGAGCTGGATTTGTTGTAGAGCTGGTTTGGTGGTGCTGAATTATCTTAGCTTTTGCTTGTTTGTAAAGCTTTTGATTTCTCCATCTTATCTGAATGAGATTCTTGCTGGTTAGAGTAATCTTGGTTGTAGGTTCTTCCCTTTCATCACTTTAAGTATATCATGCCACTCCCTTCTGCCTTGTAGAATTTCTGCTGAGAAATCAGCTGTTTACCTTATGAGAGTTCCTTTGTATGTTATCTGTTGTTTTTCCCTTGTTGCTCTCAATAATTTTTCTTTGTCTATAATTGTTGTCAACTTGATTACTATGTTTCTCAGCGCGTTTCTCATTGGGTTTATCCTGCCTGGGACTCTCTGCACTTCCTGGACTTGGGAGGCTATTTCCTTTCCCATGTTAGTGACATTTTTGACTATAATCTATTCAAATATTTTCTTGGGTCCTTTCTCTCTTCTCCTTCTGGGACCCCTATAATGAGAATGTTGTTGTGTTTACAGTTGTCCCAGAGGTCAACTAATATTATTATGTTACTGTTGATTTCTCCTTTTATGGCTGTTAGCATTTGCCTTATGTATTGAGGTGCTCCTATGTTGGGTTCATAAATATTTACAAAAGTTATATCTTCTTGGATTGATCCCTTGATCATTATGTATTGTCCTTCTTTGTCTCTTGTAATAGTCTTTATTTTAAAGTCTCTTTTGTCTGACATGAGAATTGCTATTCCAGCTTTCTTTTGATTTCCATTTGCATGGAATATCTTTTTCCATCCCCTCACTTTCAGTCTGTATGTGTCCCTAGGTGTGAAATGGGTCTCTTGCAGACAGCATATATATGGGTCTTGTTTTTGTATCCATTCAGCCAGTCTGTGTCTTTTGGTTGGAGCATTTAATCCATTTGCATTTAAGGTAATTATAATTATGTAAGTTCCTATTACCATTTTCTTAATTGTTTTGGGTTTTTTATTGTAGGTCTTTTCCTTCTCCTGTGTTTCCTGCCTAGAGAAGTTCCTTTAGCATTTGTTGTAAAGCTGGTTTGGTGGTGCTGAATTCTCTTAGCTTTTGCTTTTCTGTAAAGGTTTTAATTTCTCTGTTGAATCTGAATGAGATCCTTGCTGTGTAGAGTAATCTTGGTTGTAGGTTTTTCCCTTTCATCCCTTTAAATATGTCCTGCCACACCGTTCTGGCTTGCAGAGTTTCTGCTGAAAGATCAGCTGTTAACCTTATGGGAATTCCTTTGTATGTTATTTGTTGCTTTTCCCTTGCTGTTTTTAATATTTTTTCTTTGTATCTAATTTTTGACAGTGTGACTAATATGTGCCTTGGCGTGTTTGTCCTTGGATTTATTCTGTATGGGACTCTCTGTGCTTCTTGGACTTGATTGATTATTTCCTCTCCCATATTAGGGAAGTTTTCAACTATAATCTCTGCATATATTTTCTCAGTCCCTTTCTTTCTCTCTTCTTCTTCTTCTGAGACCCCTGTAATTCAAATGTTGGAGCATTTAATGTTGTCTCAGAGGTCTCTAGACTGTCCTCAATTCTTTTCATTCTTTTTTCTTTATTCTGCTCTACAAGAGTTATTTCCACTATTTTATCTCCAGGTCACTTATCCATTCTTCTGCCTCAGTTATTTTACTATTGATTCCTTTTAGAGGATTTTAAATTTCATTTATTGTGTTGTTCATCATTGTTTGTTTGCTCTTTAGTTTTTCTAGGTCCTTGTTAAATTTTTCTTGTATTTTCTCCATTCTATTTCCAAGATTTTGGATCATCTTCACTATCATCACTCTGAATTCTTTTTCAGGTAGACTGCCTATTTCCACTTCATTTGTTTGGTCTGGTGGATTTTTGCCTTGCTCCTTCATCTGCTGTGTTTTTCTCTGTCTTCTCATTTTGTTTAACTTACTGTGTTTGGGGTCTCCTTTTCGCAGGCTGCAGGTACGTAGTTCCCATTGTTTTTGGTGTCTGCCCCCAGTGGGTAAAGTTGTTTCAGTGGGTTGTGTAGGCTTCCTGGTGGAGGGGACTGGTGCCTGTGTTCTGGCAAATGAAGCTGGATCTTTTCTTTCTGGTGGGCAGGACTGTGTCCAGTGGTGTGTTTTGGGGTGTCTCTGAATTTATTATGATTTTAGGCAGCCTTTCTGCTAATAGGTGGGGTTGTTTTTTGTCATGCTAGCTCTTTGGCATGGGGTGTCCAGCACTGGAGTTTGCTGGTTATTGAGTGGGTCTGGGTCTTAGCATTGAGATGGAGGTCTCTGGGAGAGCACTCGCTGATTGATATTATGTGAGACCAGGAGGTCTCTGGTGGACCAATGTCCTGAACTCGGGTCTCCCACCTCAGAGGCACAGGGTGGACACCCAGTTGGAGCACAAAGACCTTGTCAGCCACACGGCTCAGAAGAAAAGGGAGAAAAATAAATATATAAATAAATAAAATAAAGTAATGTAAAAAAGTCATTAAAATAAAAAATGTCATTAAAAATAAAAAGTTAAAATGTAATAAAAAAGAAGAAAGAAAGAAGAGAGCAACCAAACCAGTAAGCAAATCCACCAGTGATAAGAAGCGCTAAAAACTATACTACAAAAAGCAAAAAAAAGGACAGTAGAACCCTAGGCCAAATAGTAAAAGCAAACATATACAGAGAAAATCACACAAAGAAGCATACACATACACACTCATATAAAGAGAAAAGGGAAAAATATATATATATATATATATTTTAAAAAGGAAGAGAGCAATCAAATCAGTAATCCAATCTACCAATGATAATAACTCTAGATACTAAACTAAGATAAACATAAAACCAGAAACAAATTAGATGCAGAAAGGGAACCCCAAGTCTACAGTTGCTCCCAAAGTCCACTGCCTCAAGTTTGGGATGATTTGTTGTCTATTCAAGTATTCCACAAATTCAAGGCACATCAAGTTGATTGTGGAGATTTAATCCGCTGCTTCTGAGGCTGCTTGGAGAAATTTCTCTTTCTCTTCTTTGTTCGCACAGCTCCTGGTGTTCAGCTTTGGATTTGGCCCCACCTCTGTATGTAGGTTGCCCTCTGGCATCTTTTGGGCATTTTGAAGTCTTCTGCCAGGGTTCAGTAGGTGTTCTGTAGGAGTTGTTCAACATGTAGATGTATTTTTGATGTATTTGTGGGGAGGAAGGTGATCTCCACGTGTTACTCTTTCGCCATCTTGAAGGGCCCCCCAGCATTCCTCTTTTGAGTTTTATTTTACAAAATGAGTTGGATCCAGATGTGCCGAATTGACTGCACTCATTCAAGTTCTCTTTTTCTCTTATTATCCTTGTCAACGTGAAGTAAACATTATAAAATATTCCTGTGTATATAGTTACTATTATCCTCTTCCTAGATTATTATTTCCTAAAGTAGTATCCTCCATAGGCAGGAGGTCCCATGGCCATATATTACTGTATCCCTGAATACTGAATTTTTAAAAATATTCTATCATATTTGAAATTTTTAAAAAATATTTTATCATATTTGAAATCAAGATTCATTTATTCCTTCAGACAAAAAATATTACTGCACTTGTGGAAGTTATATTTGGAGGACAGAGGGGAATACAATATAAAACAAAGAAATTATATAGTATGTTTGATGGTAATAAGTCCAAAAGAAGGACAAAACAGGATGAAAGTAACAGTGGACCTCACTGGTAAAGAGACTTTGGGAAAACAGTCTTGAAAAAAGTGAGAGAGTGAATCATGCACTTATCTAGGGCAAACATATTCTAGGCAAAGTGGACAATCAATGAAAGGCTGTGAAGCAGGAGGGTGCCTGGTGGGTTGGAAGTATTGAAGTGCAATGAGACCAATGAGCCTAGGAGTGTGAAAGGAGGAAAGCAGTAGCAGAGGTCAGAGAGGTAAATGTAGACATAAAACTAAGGAAGCAGCAGGACATCTTGACATCGAGGACAGGAAACTGTAGACATCAAACTAAGGTAGAGGCAGGAAATATTGACATCAAGGCCTGTGAAATATTTGGTATGTGTGCATCCAATTAACCATGGACAATTTGTGCAGGCAATGGGATTAACTAATTTGACTGTCTTTGTTGATCAAAGTAACCTGTTATTGGGACTTCCCTGGTGGCACAGTGGTTGAGAATCTGCCTGCCACTGCAGGGGACACAGGTTTGATCCCTGGTCCAGGAGGATCCCACATGCCACGGAGCAACTAAGCCCATGTGCCACAACTACTGGAGCCTGCCTGCCTAGAGCCTGTGCTCCACAAGAGAAGCCACCACAAATGAGAAGCCCACACACTGCAACAAAGACTAGCCCCCGCTTGTCACAACTAGAGAAAGCCCTCACGTAGCAACAAAGACCCAACGCAGCCAAAAAGAAAAAAGTAACCTGCTATTTAATGTTTTATTCTACAGATAGAGCTGAAGACTTCAAGTTAGTACTGGTATATAATAAACCAGAAACATATGCCATGGTATAATTCTCTGTTTGCAGAGTTAAGCTTAGGATGACATTGTATTAAAGGGTGGGCAGAAGAGGGGCTTCTATGGTTTTTTTTCTTTAATTCCCACCAGAAAAAAAACCTTTTCAATAAGATATCAACACATCAACATGACTTGCTGAACAATGAAGAAATGAGTATGTCAAACTCTCACATCTTCATATAGATGAAATATACATGCTGTCTTTAAATTCAATTATTTGAAATGAATTTTTTTAATTGTTATGGTATAGTTGAAATGAATTGTGTTAAGTAAATATATCTATGTAGATATATTAGTAGATAATCAAGCTTTGCAAACATCAGTTGCAAGAAATTAGAGCCACATTCATCTTCCCTATTACTTCTGGGTCCAGTAATTCTTATACATTAAAAAAGATTTGGGCTTATGCTCCAGAACCTGAAAATGGACCCAAATACTGTTTACACTTAATTTACTCATTTTGTTCTAGTTTATACCAAACCTCAGATTAAACAGTAGTAAAACTTCATTTCTTTAATCATTTTATACAATTAACACATTGACTTAATCAAATTTGCCTTTCCTTTGCATTACACAATGTTTAAGTCTTACTCTACCCTTTGGATTGCCTAAACCCCTTAATGAAAAGAGGAGCTCTCTGATGCAAGTTTTCACAATGAGATATTTAAAGTAATGTGTTTAAAAACACAGAACAAAGAAATTATATATTAAGTACTAATTTCTCAATGATTTATTAAGGGCTGGGTTGAACCATGGGAGCAGAATAGTATCTTGTGATTGTCTATGTTATGTTTTTGCCTTGAAGTTAGATAACTTGGGTTTGGTTACAGTTCAGTTATTCACTGTCTCTGAGCCACTACTTCCCAACTGTAAAATAAGAGGGTACACTAGCACAATTATTTGAAAACTATTTTCTAAGAGATGCAAGGAAGATACTTAAAGGGCTGCCACTGGGGTTAGGGTAGGGGTGGGATGAACGGGGTACACAGCTGTTCTAAGAACATCTGTTATATATAGAGAGATTCTTTGTAAGATTTCACTGGAAGGAAGCTTTCCAGTGTGAAAATTATTTAACAATTGTTGTATTGGGGCAGTGTTCATCAAACTGTTTTGCTTTCCTAGACCATAAAAAAAAACTTTTAATATACTTACTCCCTCAAAAAGTTATATACTAAAAGCTAAAAACGTTCACTGTATGTTTAAATGGTCACAAAGAGTGTACTTTTAGAGCATATTACAAATATTAAATTTAAAAAATAAAAGTACTTCATCATCTTTTTAAATTCATCCAATAGTATCTATATATCAAACAACTGGGTACACATCATTATCCATTAAAATGGACTTAAACAATCTATAACTGTCAGAAATTTAACATTGTTCCTTTTTGTCTTGTAACTCATATAGCTATTTCCACAATATTTTATACTAGTGTAATATATTTTATGTTTAAACCTTTTATGGAACATAAGATCATATTTCTTGGGCACAAAAATATGTATATACATAAAAATGTTCTTCAAACATTTCCTGTGACCATACATTCCTATGGGTTAAAAAAATTCAGGGGCTTCCCTGGTGGCGCAGTGGTTGAGAATCCGCCTGCCGATGCAGGGGACACGGGTTCGTGCCCCGGTCTGGGAAGATCCCACATGCCGCAGAGCGGCTGGGCCCGTGAGCCATGGCCGCTGAGCCTGCGCGTCCGGAGCCTGTGCTCCGCAACGGGAGAGGCCACAACAGTGAGAGGCCCGCGTACCGCAAAAAAAAAAAAAAAAAAAAAAAAAAAAAAAAAAAAAAAAAAAATTCAGGATTGAGTTATCATTACACTTATTTAGTAGTATCCAATTGATCAAAATAAAAAAAACATTACACATTTGAATAAAATATTAAAAACAAAGTTAATATTTCTTAGAAATCTATTTCTTAAATGCATTGGACAAGAATAATTTTTGCAATGAGTTTATTTTCCCCTAGGTAAATATTTTTGTGCTAAAATTAAGTTCATTCATGGAGAACTTTTGTTCTGTGTGTGGTGTTTGGGTTTGCATATATGTTAGGCCTGGAAACTTATTTGTGACAATTACAAGATGGGAAAGGAGTCTTATTTTAGTAATATCTCATACTCATTTGATCTCTGACTTATCTGGCAAAAATATATAAGCTGTTAACTGGTTTAGGTCTTCCTTCAATGGGCTTGAAAGAACTGGAAGCCGCCTGAATGGCAAAGAATGTGTCACCAAGTGGTAGTTTGATTCACATTCTCAACAGTTACAACAGTGCTTGTTAGGGACAAGTTGAGAGCACTGCCGTTCTTTCATAAAGTGGAAACAGGAGGATTGGGACAAGAAACAGGGGAAAGGACAGGACAACCTGCTTGGACGCTGCTTCCAAGCAGATCAGTTTCGGAAAGATGACATGTAGAAGTTAGGGAACTGAAAATACTTTCTCTTAGAACTAGCCACATCCAAGTACCCCTTAAAAACTCTTCATGGACCTCTATACACATATATGGATGCCCTAGTATAAAAACCACTGCTCTGGAGGATCTCTTGGGTCTCCTCATATTTTATCATTTGTGATCTCTTGTAGTTTATCATATTATGCATTAGAAACCTAAAATCCCTTTGTAATGGAGAAGCAAGAAGGAAACACGTAGATTTCACGAATGCAAAATATGCCTCACCCTTTCACATTTTTCTTTTGTATCTACATCAGATTAAGCCTCTCTAAATAACGGTATCCCCCAAGTCAGTTATTGTTCTTCTCATGTGTATCTGATTGAAAAGCAAAGTTGAAAACTGAGTTTTACAGTTGACTTGTAACTAGATCCAGAACAAATCAGCCCTATTTCATGCCTCTTGCCTACTGATAAATTGAATTTACTTGAGCAGAAACGCATTAAAATGTAACATGAGAAGAATATAGGAAGAGA